>NW_004524721.1:3130871-3159333 GCF_000260255.1 Octodon degus
AGAAAAGTATAAAAACGAAGTATAAAAAGTAAAGCCATATTAATATGCTGAGCTGTAAAAGGCTCAAGTCAACAACTTCTGACATTGCCAGTCTTACGGAAAACCCACTTCTATTATGGACTACTAGACTATATTGGAATATTTTGCTGATTTCATGCACCTACAATATTTAAATGACAATGGAATACCCATCTCTGATAAAACTAAACAAAAAAAAAAGCATCCAAATGAAGGACCATTTAGAATCTGTATATTCAAAATAGTTAGGATAGCTATACAGCTACATTCTCTTAATTCAATGAATAGAAATATTTGCTCTAATAGAGTTTGTAAACAGGATATCATGTCTGCATCTTGTACAGTGAATAACCACTAAGACAACAATAGGCAATGTATTAATTATTGAAAATGTCCTACTAATCGGAAAAAAATAAAAAATAAAAGTGAAAGTACTGAATCAACATTCTTCTTTCATTTTTGCCTAGGAAAACTATAGTTTGGTGGTATTCATCAGGTTGATTCACCAACTTGACAGCCTGTAGTTGCGAGTGTGCGTGTGTGTGTGTGTGTGTGTGTGTGTGTGTGTAGAAAGAGAACTAAAGCTAAACTGAAATGGGCCCAGCAAGGCACAGAGTGTCAATTCCAGAAGTACATTTCAGTTCCCAGTTGGATAGTCTCTTAGAAGAGATTTGAAAAGTCAGCTGAAGAGAAAAGAAAGAGCTACAATGCCACTATAGCTGCCGTCTACTTAAACTTAAAGCACAGAGACCACTTGCATATATCAAAGCTGGTCTGAAATTTCATTTAAAAAAGTAGGAAAAGTTAGGTAAATAAAACTGAAAAGTCCATGTCAAACAGAGTGCAATGAATCATCAAAAAATCACATATGATGACTAAGTAGGCTTCATCTCAGGGATGTAATGATGGTTCAACATACACAACTCAGTCAATGTAATACATCACATAAATAGAAGGACAAAAATCACATGATCATCTCAATAGACGTGGAAGAACCTTCAAAACATCTAGCACTCTTTCCTGATTTAAAAAAAAGTAATGAAGAAAATAAGTATAGTAGGACTTTACCTCAATCTGATAAAAGCCATTTATGACAAAGATACTGCCAAGATCATATTAAATAGGGAAAATCTGAAAGCTTTCCCTCTAAAATCAGGAATAAGAAAAGGATGACCACTGTCATCATTCCAATTCAACTTTGTACTTGAAACATTAGCAAGAACAATTAGGCAAGAAAATGGTTATGTATAGAAAAGAAAAAAGTCAAGTTATCATTTGCAAATGATAATAATCCTCTACAAAGAAGACCCCCCAAAAAATCTACCAAAAGACTCTTAAAACTAAAAACAAAATTTACTAATGTACCAGGATACAAAATCAATACACAAACATCAATAGCATTCCTGTACATTAATAATTAACTCACTGAGAAAGAAATTTAAAAAAAAAAATACCATTCACAACAGCAAGAAAAATAAAATACCTAGGAGTGAAAGATCTCTAAAATGAAAACTGTAGTACTCTGAAAAAATAAATCAGAAAAAACATCAGAAAATGGAAAGATGTACCCTGTTCCTGGATAAGCAAGACCAATATAGTAACATGGTCATTTTTTTAAGATTGATATAAACACTCAGCCAAAATTCTAACAGCATTCTTTTCAGAATTGAAGAAAGCAATACTAAAATTCATCTGGAATCAGAAGAGACTCAGAATAGCAAAAGTAATCCTGGGTAACTACAGCAAAGCAGACCTGCATTATATTACAAATCTACTATAATTTAAAGAAAAAACAGCATGATACTGGCACAAAAAGACATGAATATCAATGGAATCAAATAATAGCCTGCAGAACTAATTCCAAGCACATTCAACTATTTGATCTTTGACAAAGGGCCAAAAGCATACACTAGAGAAAAGATAGCCTTTTTAATAAATTTTCTTGGGAAAACTAGCTATCCATATGCAAAAGACTGAATCTAGACCCATATCTCTCACCATATACTATGCTAAAATCAAAATTAATCAAAGAGCTAAATGTTAAAAACAGTAGTTAATCTGCTGGAAGATAAAATAGATAAAACTCCTGAAATCATAGGCATAAGAAAGACTTTCCGAACAGAATACTGCTTACACATGAAATAGTACCAGAATCAGCAAACGGGGTCATATCAATTAAAAAGCTTCTGTACAATAAAAGAAACAAACAACAATGTGAAAAGAAAGCCATCGTCATGGGGGGGAGTTTTACTGGTGATTCCTCAGACAGAAGACATAAGTCTAGAAAATATAAAGAATTCAAAAAATTAGATCCCCAAAAATAAAAGACTCAATCAAAAATGAGTGAAAGAATGACCATCATCAAAAATTCAAGGACTGGGAAGATAATGCCTATAATCCCAATGCTGGAGAAGCTGAGACAGGAGGATCACTATGAGTACAAGCTGCATAGCAAGATCCTGTGCCAAATAAATAATTTTTTTAAAAAAGAAATCAAATAATAATGAATACTGGCAAGGCTATAGGGAAAGCAGAGCACTTCACTGTAAACTAGTATAACCACTATGGTAATTTGTATGGAGAGTCCTCAAAAAACTGAAATTAGAAATTTCCTTTGGCCCAGATATTCCACTTCTAGGTATGTTCTTCAAAGAGTTAGAGACATTATAGAAGTACAGGTACACCCACATTTACAGCAACATAACACCTAATGACTAAGTCTTGGAAGGAGCCTACATCCCATCAAGAGATGAATAGCTAGAGGAAATGTGATGTTTACACACAATGAAGTCTTCTGTGCCATATAGAAAGATAAACGAGTCACTGAAAGAAAATGGATGCACCTTGAGACCATGCATCGTGTCAAGTGAAAGGAATCAGGCACACAGGCTTAAATATTGTGTGGATTCCCTTACATGAGAAGTTCAAAGCATAAATAAAGAGAAGAATAAAAGATAGATACTAGGAAGTAGGGGGACAGATTTTTCTCAGAGGGGAAGGGGATCAACAAATGGGGGAGGGTGGAGAAAATAGAGGAATGAAGGCTTAAAAAAGGAACAAAGGTACATTCTAGACAAGTATAATTCCACATAAGGATGTAAATAAACATTATGAACTACTAACATGTACTAATGAAAAAATAAAAATGAAACAAAAAGTGTGTGTCAAATTTAAACCACAGGGCTGGGAAGCCAGCTCAGTGGCGTAAGTGCCTAACTGGCATTGCAAGGTCCCAAGTTCAATCCCTGGTACTGGAAAATATATATATAAATTAAACTGAATTGAGAATACACAATGCAAGCTCAAGCATAAATCTTCTCTGTGGCTAAGTTTGAACTGAGGCCAAATAGTTGCATCAGTTCAGAGTTACAAGTTGTGCTGAATCCCTTTGATTTGTTTGGTACTCTTTCTGGCCCCATAAAAAAGATGCATCAGATGACCAGAAGTGCTTGATTTGTGACACAAAGGTATAGCTGTTAATCAGGCAAATTCAGTACATTGTGATACTGATCCAACTATTTTTATTTGAATTCTGTGTTATATTTAAAAATCATGAGGCCAGCCAGATAGTTAAGCAGACTAAAGCACCTGCTTAGGCAGAGCTCAGCGGCCAGAGTTCAATCCCTGGCATGCTGTGCCAGCCCCATCCCCAGGGCGCACTGAGACAATGATTGAGACTGAGTGTGGTGGTACGTGCCTATAATCCCAGCTCTTGGGCGGCTGAACACAGGCAGACCACTACAAGTCCAATCTATGTAGTGAGATCCTGTAGACACTGTACTAAATACAAAATAAATAAATAAAAATAAAAATCATGAATCCTGATAATAAGCACAGAAAAGGGTCTCTCTGCACGTTAGAACATGTGACTCGTGCATCAAGTATTTGTTAAGCCTCTTCTGCATGGGGGATGCTGGGTGCCAGGTAGTGCTTATGTTGACCACCAAAGTACTTTCCATGGGCAAAGGGTCAGGAGTCAGTCAGACACAAGTGAAAAGCTCAGCTCTACCACTTACCCACAGTGCAACCCTAGCCGTTAAAAACATAATGCCCATGAGCCTCAGTCTCATTTGGAGGACAAAAATAACAATCCTAGTACATACTTCACAAGGTCTGCATGTAAAGTGCATTTAGCAAATGGCCTGGCAGAAAATAAGCAGTTCACACTGTAAACAAGATTTCTTACTGTTTTTTTATGCCTGGCCAGAATTTCACTGGAGGCCTCCTCAGTCCAATCTTACTGTGTCTGGTTAGGTTTGGAAGGACAAAGTTGAGTGTGTAGCAGAGTTTAACAGGAGAAGCATGCTTGGGTATGTGCAACAGAGCAAGGAGAGAGTGGTTGTCCCTCCACAGTGGAAGGGGTGATGGAGAAACAGAAGAACCAAGAAGAGGGCTGGGAGAAGAAGGACTGGTGTAAATGAGAAAAAATCCTGAAGAATACGACATAAACACTCATGAACAGAACTAGAGTTTTTAAAATAGCAACTTGTATGATGTTCTTTCTATGTGCTGTAGGGTAAACTCTTCTATGTTAATCAGAGTATCTTCAGCATAACAAACAGCTAAGATAAATCAACATATCTTGGCTCACAATTTCAGAGACTCTAGGCCACAGTCAGTTGGCCCTAGAGCTTTTGGGCCTGTGATAAAGCAGCACATCATGGTGGGTGCATGCGGCAGAGAAAAGCTGCTCACCTCACGATGAACAAGAAGTGAAAAAACAGAGAAGAAGCTGAGCTCCAAATACTCCCTCAAAGATGATATCCCAGTTACCTGCATTTTTTCCTTTGGCCTCGTGTCCACCACTTTCTACCAGCAGTACTGGCTAGGGACCAATCTCTGACACATGGGCCTCCATACTCCAGCATCTACTGTCCCCACTCCTCCTCCAGCTCTTAAATATAAATGCACTCTTTCATCTTCATGTTCACAGTATTGTGTGACAGGTATGTGTTACATTGTACCCACTGTTGTCTTAGTTACTTTTTTCCTTGCTGAGGCAAACTACCCAACACTCCAAGTTAAAGGAAGAAAGGAGAAAGGTTTATTTAACTCACAGTTTGTAGAGGTTTCAGTGCATAATCTACTGACTTGAAGTCAGCATGGCAGAGGGGCAACAGTTCATGGTGGCAGAATATAGCAAAAGCAGTGGGGGAGGGAGGGAGCAGAGAGAGGAAGGGACATATGGAGGTAGGGAAGGAAGGAGGAGAGGGATAGAGGAAGGGTGACAGGGAAAAGGAGAGAGAAACAAGCTTCTTTCTGTTGTATGCAGGCTACCCACCCTAGGGTGGGTGTAGCACTCACACCTTTAATTCCAGCATTGGACCATGAGTCAGTCATGAACTCTGGACTCAGCCACCTCTGAAAAGACTGCACCCATGACTGCATAAGGATTTGGAGCAACATCTCTACACAAACCATAACAACTGTACATTGCAAATGATTCTGTTCAAAGAGCCCACATGGGATAGTGGTGCACATCTGCAATCCCAAGGAAAACTGTGACAGGGATAAATTTAAGTCCTGCCTAAGCAACTTAGTGAGACTTGGACTCAACATTTAAAAAAATAAAAAATAAAGATTGGGGATGCATTGAGCAGCAGAACTATCTCAGATTCAATCCCAAGTACTGAAAAAAATAAAATAAAATACAGCACAGAAGTGTGCTTGATTTCCTAATACGTATTCTACGCATGCCTTTTACGTCATTGCCAGCCCTCTCTTTCAGGGGCACACTGGAGACCATCTGGCACCCGCAAGGAGATGGCACTCAAGCAACCTCCTCTTCTGAGTGAGCGCTGACATATGGGAAACCTCATAAACTCAGTGAAATTGAGCACAGATTTTTACCACTTTGTTCAGTATATTATGGTGCAACTATTAGTTTCTGAATGTCATTTAGAAAGGATTCTGTTATATTGGTTTGGTAAGTGCCTCCGTCCAATAAGGCTGAGAAAACAAGATGCCGTTCATTAAGTGCCTTATAAACAACATTTATTTATCACAGCTTTGGAGGCTGAGAAATCCACAAGAAAAATGACAGGTGATTGGAGTCTACTGAGAGCCCACTTCTCACCCTTGGGTTGCAGATAATCACCATCTGATTTTATCCTACCGTAATAGGACCAGGCAGACAAGTCTCTCTGAAGCCTCTTCTGTGGGGGCCCAAATCTCATTCAAGAAGTTTCCATTACCAATACCTAACCACCTCCCAAAGCCCCATTTCTTAATACCATTCTATGGAATGTTAGGACTTCAACATATGAATTGGAGTAGCGAAAATGTAAGCCTTCAAGTCCATAGTAGTAGTGTATTTGCTTAAGTGTATACAAGTACATGTAGCCCTAAGAAAGAAAGGGGTGCTCCTGAGTTCTCTGAAGGTGCTTTCCCACTCTAAAAGTAAATGTTCTCCATCAGTGACCACCTTCTCAGGTAAGTAGAGGCAGCACTGGCCATTGGTTGGTCTCTATTACTGGTCCAATGGGAAATCAAGAGACTTGACAGTTTGTGTTCTTAAATAGATGACAATTCTTATGCCTCTAGCACCTGGGGTGAAATCTTATATTCTCTGATACAGTGCCACATTGCCTCAACTGGAAATAAAATAGAATGTCACACTGAAGGGAAGATTTAAAATGTAGATTTCTGAGTTATCTTTAGTCTGTATTTCACTGATATTTTAAGCAATCAGTGGATACTTACCGAATATTTACCCGTGTCAAACATTCTGCTTGACAAGTGAAGACTTATAATGACAGAAGATAAGTTTTCTTTTTGCAAAATTCCTCCACTGAGGAGAGATTAAATGTAAACCAAACAACAAATAACATACAAGAAAACTGATATGTAGAAGCACAGAGAGCTGAAAGATGTTAATTTGTTCACAGGTATCAGAGAGTTCTGAAAGAAATGTAACTGGTATTCTACCAAGGTAACAGCATAACCTCTTGGGAAGAGTTGCTTACCAATTGTTTCCCTTCTGTGGTCTATCAAGTTCATGAGGGAAAGATCAAGAAAAAGTAATTGCTAAATCAGTCAACATAGCAGGTGAAAGCTGATTTGTTGGGCAGAAGAGGGAGCGAAACAAGAGAAATCAGAGAAAAGAGGAGCAGTCAGACAGGAGACCAGACTATATTTTGGGAATGAGAAGAGTAGTATCAGCCTGTGATTGGCTGTGGCTGGGAGACCAATGCATATTAATAGTAGAGAAAGATGAGTCTGACAAATACCTTTTAAGTCCCAGAACTGTGCTTCTTCCAAAAGCTTTTCCCATCCTTTACAAAGTACCACTGGTGGCCCAGATATGATTACTTTCTGTGTGGTATTGGGATGTAACCAACACTCACTAACGATCACAGATGCTGTGTCCTACCCACCTCCCATTGCCCTTAGCAGCCCGCAGCCTCCCAGATGGTTTCCAGAACCAACTCTTGGACAGGTCCTCCCTCAGCACAGTCTCTGCTTTGCGGCCAGAGAACATTGACCTGTACCACCTGAGCTAAGCATCCAAGAAGTGGCAGAGATATGCAAACCTTCACAGAGAGGAAACAACATAGAGGAGTGAGCCCAAGGCCATGTGCTCCAGACTCGCATTCCCACGCTGGGACAAGTTGAACAATCATCAGTTCTGCCTCTCCCTTCTCCTTTGTGCCTCCTGGGTTCGACTTCCCTCAAAGCTACCTGTTTCCAAGTTCTTGTCCTAGGGTCTGAGTTTAGGGCAAGTACAAACTAAGACACTGCCATTTTTAAATCTATAGTGAGATGCAATAACCAGTGTTTACCCAGCTGCTCACAGAGAGTTTGAAGGTGGCTCAGATCAATGGGTCTTTTCCTGTAGCTGGGTCAGCAGTAAGGAAGAAATAAAGGAATAGCACAGAACAGAATAACAGAACATAAGCTCACACAATTTTGAGATCAGACCTCCAGCAACAGGGCAAAGTTTTCACCCAATGTCTTGTAGATCTTAAAGGGCAAGATGGACCAGTAATCAAACATATGCCACTTGGATAGAGCACTTGACAAGCCAGAACTCAAGATTTTACTATATATCATCTTGAGATTTGGAGGCATTGAAGTCTTCAGCCACTCATTTTTGCTCCTTTACACACACACACACACACACACACACACACACGCACGCACACACACCAAAGAGCCACTTTAAGAATTTAGCAAAAGAGGGGCCTGGGAGATGGCTCAGTAGAATAAGCACTTGCCTGGCAAGAACAAGGGCCTGAGTTTAATACCCAATTCCACTTAAAAAAAAAAAAAAGAATTTAGCAAAAGAACAAATTCAATACTATGTAAGTTTACATTAGGGTTCCTCCACTTACATGCTACATGACTATAGATGAGTGTGTGTGATTCAAGTTTCATTTTAAAATATATTTCTTAAGGACTGGCCAGATAGCTCAGCAGATTAAAGGCACTCAGGGTCAGAGGTTTGATCCCTGGTGTGTTGCCCCCAAGGCATGCTGAGATGTGGATTGAGACCAGGTGTGGTAGAGTACACCTGTAATCCCAGTGATTGGGAGGCTGAAAACAGGAGAATTACTACCAGTCTAATCTGTGTAGTGAGACCCTGTACTAAATACATTAAAAAATAAATAAAATAAAATATATTTCTTAAATGAAAAGAAATATTTATTTTCTCTTTATTTTGTTATGAAATTTTGTGGGATTTTCCGTAAAATAAAAAATACACATTTTCTTTTTGGAACAAGAGAAAGAAAATGACTCATACTCATGGTGTGTTTAGAACTAATTTATTTCTTTCTTTAAAAAAAAAAAAACAGGGTCTCCCTATGCAATTAAAGCTGGCTTTGTGATCACTTCTGTGGTCCCCAGGTGGTCTCAAACTCAAGGTCATCCTCCTGTCTCAACCTCCCTAGTTCTAGGATTACAGGCATGTACCTCAACACCTGGTTCCAGGGCCTGCATGGCATACCTGGGCTTCCAGGGCCAACATGACATGTAGGGCCAAGGATCAAACTCTGGTCCTTGTACTTGCCAGGTAAGTGCTTATGCCTCTGAGCTATCTCCCCAGTCCCTAGAATTAATTTCTATATTCTAAAATATCTATGATATTGACATATCTCAAGCATTTCTTGACTATTGCTTACAACTGAATATCACTGGATAATCTACACTGGAAATAGATTCACAGAACTTCAAATCTTGGATGGAGAAAAAAATTGATTAATATGGATGTTGAATGTTATTATTAATAATAATTACAACTTCCATGATATTATTTCTCAATGATTGAGTATGTAACATGAGAAAGGAAAATTCATAAAAGGCTAAAATCTCTCTTTGTTATCTCATCCTCCCTTCTTCTTAATTTTTTTAAAATCTCTTCTGAGGGCCACTAGGATGAGGACTTCAAATTCTTCCTTTAAGTGCACTGAGCCTCAATAATGTAGCCTCTGAAATGTAATCATTTGCATAGCTTTCATTTGGAATTTCTTATTCCAGAGTCAGCTAATCTCTGTCACAATAGATTACAGTGCTTTTGCCCTTTCTGCAGATAAAACTGTTTCTAAAAGATAACCACCAATAAAATTATATACTTTGAAGAATTATTGCTAATAAACATTCAAGCTTTTAAAAATTCTAAAAAATTAGAATATGATAAATTATGCTTGCTTCAGGGTTTAGACATAATGCATTAATAGGAATGTTAAGTTATTGGAGAACCAGGAGATCCAAAGACAACTGGCACTGAAAAGATAACTTGTTGCAGTTTCCAAGATGAGCCACATAGTATATCACAGTGTGGCCCACAGGGAAAGCACCAGGCTTGGCCAGGAGGCAGAGGCTCTATTGTGGTTTCCATGGGAACACTGGGTGAAGTAGGCTAACCAGTTCGGCATTGGCTATTTTTAGTAACATTAGCAGGCTCTGAGGGAATATGGCTCTTTTATGCCAATTGCCTGGAAACTGACACTGGGAATAGTCTGGTGACCACAGGGAGGAGTGCCCTGCCAGCAAGGCGCAATACAGGAGGCTGTTGGGGTCTGTACTCAGGATTGCTTTGCTTGCATATAAAAAGCACACTCCTGAGTCCTATCCTACCTCTAGGAATTGGGTAACCCTTGAGAAGGCAGGCCCTTCAGGGCTACAAAACTCCAGAGGTGAGCATGAGAATATAGAAAACAAAAGACCTAGTTACATCCACCTATGCGTTGTAACATTAATGTTATTATTTTTATAATTTACAAAGATTGTCTTCAAGAGGTCCCTAGCAAATACATCTGCCTCTCATGTCTCCTAAAATCTCATTAAACTAACAGGAACAATACATTCAGCATAAATCAAATTCCACAGTCCAGAAAAACCGTTAGGTAGTAGTGGTGGCTTAGGAAAATTAAGGGAATCCTGGAAAAGAAGGATGGGGTTGGACTGATGAAGCAAACTTGGCATACTCCATGCGCCAAAGCAGAGTGATCCCAGCAACAAAATTCCAAAGCAGGCTTCAAGTTCAGAATAAAGAAGTACAAAAAGTGGTCAAAGAGATAGCAGTACAATTAATTGGAGTAAGTTTTTTAAAAACTGCCCTGCCAGCCCCACCCCTGAGGTGCACTGAGACAGCACTTGAGACTGGGTGTGGAGGCCCGCACCTGTAATCCCAGCTCTTGGGAGGTTGTAAACAGGCGGATCACTACTAGGTGGATGTAGCTCCGATGTAGTAGTGAGACCCTGAACATCCTGTAGACCCTTCCCTAAAATATAAATTTAAAAAAAAATTTAAATTAAAAAAAAAAACTATTAGGGCAGCTGGACCAATAGGTACATTTCTGTCTCCCTCCCAGATGAGATGACAAGGTTTCCCACCCTCCACATCAGAAGATAAAAACTGAAATCTATGAAGTCTGTGGATCAAATAGCTGGAAAATCTGGACAAAGGGATTCTCAAAGACAAAAAGAAGAGAATAGCAAAACTTCAGTTCTTTTCTCTTGAATCAACATTTTTCCCTTCCTAACCCTCAAACTGATAAAATCTCAATGAGATAAGTAAGACAATTTTATCTCTATCCTTGCTACTTGCCACCCAACAAGAAGCATTTCCACTACCCTTTCTCTGGATACAGGGTGTTCAGGGTCACATTTTCCCACTGTTACAATAATACACAAGAACAAGAAGATGTTTCAAAACCTAACTACTTGGTAAGTCAAGACTTTATTTTTCTAGAGTATATTTACTTGTTTATTTTATGATATAGGAAATGTATTTATTTGGTACACATTTTTAGATGAATCTATATCTAGACAAAACATAGTTAACTATTTATAAAGCAACTCTAAATAACCTCTAAATAATCTTTGAGAGTGTAAAAAGTATAATATAAAAACATCAGGAGATAAGAAAAAATGAAAAATAGGTATATTTGCCAAGTTCCTCATGCTTCATGTAAGGAGTAGATAGAGATGCATTGATAAATTTGAAAGTGAACTACTTAAATTTATGCTTTAACTCCTTGAAGAATAAGAGAATAGTAAGAAAGTTATTTTAAAAATATGAAAGACTTGGCTAACGGGCAGCATCTAAGTCTACTCGGTCCTTAATTCTCCCAAAAAGACACCAAGTAGACTTTGTCTAACCCTGACCAATAAAAAAATGAACTTAAAAATTTTTAGAAGTGATTTTATCCAAGGTATAAGACTAGGAGTCATGGGGAATGTTTGATTCGTCTATCTGACTTGGCAACTTTTCTCATATGTGAGTACTACTCTAATAATTTTAAATAAAAATGATTAATTTATAATAAATGTATGAATAGAGAAAAGCATTTGAAATATGTTTTACAGGTAGTTGGTTCACTGTGGTAAAATGCACTTAAGCCAAAATTTTCCATTTTAACAACTGCCAAGTGCATGGCACAGTACCATTAAATACATTCATGCAGGTGAGTCACTACCACTGTCCCCCCAGAATCTGTCTTCCCCAACTGAAAGGCTGAACCATTAACACTGACTCGACACCACCCCCAGCACTGCCCTACCCCAGTGGTGACCACTCTGTTACTGGTTTTCCAACTGTTCTGCTCAAAGTGCTTCAAACAAGTGAAACCATGCATTTGTCTTTTTATGACTGGGTTATTTCACTTAGCAAATCTTCTCAAGCTTCATCTATGCTAGAATTTTTAAATAAAAATAATACATAATGTAGATATATTTTAAGATATATGTATTAAATATTTTTAAGAAAAAAGTTATTTCAAAATGTGTAATTGTATTTCTGATCAAGACATTTTTTAAATAGTAAGAAAAAAATATAAGCCAGACATAGAGGGCATGCTTCTAATACCAGCATTCCTGATGTCTGAGACAGGAAGATGGCACGTTTGAGCCCACCTAGACAACACAGCAACTTAGGGAAGATCTGTCTCGGAAATTTAAAAAAAAAAAAACTGATGGAACAATAAAAGATGGTGTGTAGAAGCTGATGGTAAATATCAGCTTCTCTGAGACTAGGGTGGAGATACCCCGAAAACAACTATTTAACAAAGAAAAAGAGAAAAGTTTAAGGAATCAAGCAAAAGCCAATAGGAAAGCTAAATTGCATAGATAAAAGACTGGCACATTAGGTCCCCACAGGGGGACCTGAATCCACAATTGCAATCCCAGTGATAAGCAAGGGACCTGACCTACAGTTCTAGTCCCATGGTTATTGTAAGCTGCAAGTATAGAGTGGGTTTTACTCTGAAATTGACTCCTTCTACCTGGCAGGCTGACTCTGGAGGAGAAACCCTGTGCACTGGGGTGATAGAATCAGGAGCCATTCTGAGAAGGGGTTTATTGTTTAAGACTGAGCTACATTGGGAATCAGAAATCACAGAACAACCACACCTCCAGGTCTCTGCAGTCAGACTCCTGCAGTGACTGGATGACAAGGTGGCCTCAGAAGACAGTCATGGAGAAGGGGTAGGCTAATTGCAGAGGTGATCTCAGGTTCCAGAGGACACAGTAGTTCTGCTGTCCACTGTCCATGGTGAGTGGCCTGCTCATTAGCTCAGTTGTTTAAGTGCCTGCTTAAGCAAAGGCAATCAGGCTCACGATACTGTGGTTTGAGCCCCAGATCCTCATGTTTGTCCAGACCTGCCCTTAAGACATCCTGAGCCAGCCAAAAAAAAAAAAAAAAAAAATCATTCTGCATTGTCCATGGTGAAAGGCCAGGCCACCCACTTGTGGTCTTCTGAAGCAAGCTGCTGAGTCTGAAAAGTGCTGAGATTGGGTCCAGTGAGCTACTTGGCTTCCCTCACTGTCTACTTTGAGCACTGGTCTCTGCTTACCTCACCACCCAACAGGATCCCAGATATCTCCAGTTGAGAGTTTGTCCCTGGATCTATGGCTGCAAGAGCAAATGGAGCATATCATGAGCCCACAGACCACAAAGTAGGTGGCTCAGGAAGCATGGACACATGTCAAACAATCATTGTGAAAGCTGAGGGTGCATACATAGGGAATTATGTTGCTCTATCTGCGCATGGACATGCTTAAATCTTTTTACTTATTGGGGGTAGGGTTTGAGGAAGGGTTTCTCTCTGTAGTTTCAGGCTGATCTTGAACTCACTAGATAGCCCAGGCTGGCCTCAATCTTCTCATGACAATCTTCTCAAATGCTGGAATTACAGATGTGAGTCACCATACCCAGCTGTTTAAATCTTTTAAAATGAGAGGCTTTAAAAAGTGAAGGCAGACACAGTGATGCACATGTATAACCCCCGCACTCAGGAGCTTGAGGCAAATGGACCACTGTGAGTCCAAGGTTAGCCTGCGTTACACAGTGAGGCCCTGACTCAAAAAACCAAAACATTTTTTAAAAGATGTTGATTAGTTCATGAAGAAGAGTGAGGCGCCAATAAGGATGGCTAGCAAGGGTGGATCAGGCCACCAGGTCTGGAGTTTAGCTATCAGTAAAAACACTTCAGGAAGTGTAATTGTTTTGAGCCTGGAATCTTGTAAGAAAATCTCTTCCTGTATAACAGGAAAAAGGAAGGAAAACAAGGATGTATACAGTTTTTTAGAAGTTTTCTAATGCAAAATTCCTATCTGATGGCTTCTAGTTCCACATTAATGGTGAGCCCACAACATGTGCTGACCAAGTCAGGGTGGCCTCAGTGTGAACAAAGTGCAGGGGTTTGAAATAGATGTGCTCACATTGTTTCTTTCATGTGAGAAACTGAAAGGGCAGATAAGGACCAAAATACATGATAGACATTGGGAAATAACAAGAAAATATTGAAATGGGAAAGGGAACAAGGGAAGTGGGGGGAAGAGGGATGAAAAAGAAAACAAGAACAGAAGAAAACTGGAAACAAAGCTTTGTAAATAAGAAGAGGGGTTGAAGGGAAGGGAGAATAAGGGGAAATGAACAAGCATCAAGATATATCCTATACAGATGCAAATTCCTGATGAATGTGATCATTGTATATACCTAAAATGTACCAATAAATTTAATTTTTAAAAATAAACAGATGTGAGTAGAGTGAGAGAGTGTGCACTAAGGAATCAGTGACCTAAGTCGCATGGGTTAGGCCAGAAGAGGGCAGGGCTGTGACAAATGAAGAGTGACTGGCTGTGGCTCCACGCTGGGCTAGGAATTCCCTGTGGGATGAGCAGGATGACTTGGAACTTCCAGCCAGTACGATCAGTCACATCGGGACAAGACTTCAGACAGGAAGAATGAAGTCAAGATGAGGCCTGTTTGCCACGGAGTTTTCAAATACTGCTTGCTTTAGATACCTTCAGGTCTTCCTTGAAGAAGAAAGAAACAAACACAAGATCCTGGTGGGTAGAAGAGTAAGTGGGAAAATTCAGAAGCTAGAGTTGAAAGGCGTTAACAGTTTGAAAGCATATGCGGGAAGTAGAGGGACGTCAGATCAACGGGTCCAATGCCAGAGTGTCCATGTTGATCGGTTACAACCCAAGTACAGACTACTAAATTGTCATGGCCCTGATCCAACACAGCTGAATCTCCAAAACAACAGCTTATCTTCCCAATGACCACTTCCTCCTACTTCCTCACTCCAGCCTGGGTACAACCTCCTTTCCTGCCCACACAGGGAGCATCCAATCAGCTCCTTACACGTCACTAAACCCTCCCCTCAAGCTCCACCCCTGGCAAACGTCCATACCGTCTCAGGCTCCCTGTCTCAGGTCAGAGGATCCGCCCATCTCCCTGCCCGTGGTCCTCTCCATGTGTTTAGAGTTAATAAAGGCTTTTCCTCCCCCATTTCTGCTTCTCTGCTGCACCAGCGCTGCTGCTGCTGCTGCTGCTAAAACCTATCACATGTGACTCCAGGTGAGTCTGTTAACTCCTAGATACAACAGTACTGAAGTTGGAATGGAGGCTCAGGATCCTAACATGAGATGACAAAAAAACCGCGAGGCCAGTTCATGGGCTGCCCTCCACACATGCATGCTGTGTTTCCCAGCTTGTTCTTTGGAGCCCCACAGAATCTGCACTCTTTGCAGCCATACACTTCCCACGTGGCAGAGACAAAGACTGAAGTATCCAGGCTGGCCAAATAGCTCAGTGGATTGAAGCTCCTGCTAGAAGGCTCAGGGGCTGGGGGCTGGATCCCCAGGCCTGCAGTGCCGGCCCTGCCCACGGAGCAGGCTGGGACAGCAATTGAGACTGGGCATGGTGGCATGCACCTGTAATCCCAGCACTTGGGAGGCTGTAAACAGGAGAATCACTATGAATCAGATCTAGTAGTGAGACCCTGAACACCGTATAGATTCTTCCCTAAAATAAAAAATAATAAAAATAAAAAAAAAAGACTGGAGTATCCATTCATACATTTGTTTTATTTGTAATTTGACACCCAGCATTCAAATTTGCTTTCTGGGCAGACAGATTCCCCTGTGGATCACAAACTGCAGGTGACCTGGGTGACATCTCCCATGGCTTCACCAAGCCCATCAGATCAAAGGGGCACCTCCCTCCTGAGAAGTGAGCTGCACTCATGAAGGGCAAGATCATTCATGTTGTCGGCAAGCATGGGTGTGAGGCAGACACCAGGGTCTCCTGCCCAAAAGAGCACGATGCCTGACCACAGCCCTGCAGATATTTAGCTCTCGAACAGCAACCCTATCCACCCCATTCTCTTCTGGCAGGATGACATCAGTGAGCTATGCAGTGCCCTGACCAGCTTCAAGGGACAGCTGACAGGAGCACAGAGGAAAGGGGGGGCAGGATAGGGTCATGATGTGGGGGTGATGGTGCATGGGCCCTTGTTCCCCCAGAAGATTCATTTTTCCCTTTTCATGTTTTTCCTGCCTTCCCACTTACCGTGCTGCTGTATCTTTTCTTTCTTCTCAGTATTATTGTGCCTTGAGTAAAGGTGTCTACATAGCCAGCAGTCCTATAGCTGATAACTGAGTGATTCTTGTCCTGGACAAAGGTCACCAGCCCAGGCAGTTTGAAGCAATAACCAGGGAGGGACACCCCTTGGCTTGGGTGGTTTTCCAGAAAGAAAACATCAATAGCAAGATCAAAGTATTCCTCTGAAATTCATTACCAGGCCCCAGATGCTCAGTTCTTATGCAACACCTACAATGTTTCTAGGCTCTACCACACCAAGCTGTGTGCCCATGGCAGCAAACACTCACACGCCAGGTCTACCCACCTGTGTGGCACTCTGGTCACTGGAAACACTGCAAAGTATGCCTGTCTCTGACTCTCTCTTTAGATGTGCAAGACCTATCTTCCTTACAGGTCTAGAGACCCAGAAATAATCAGCTAGGGAGAAGGGGTGGTTTGCCACATGGCGCCATCAAGGCCAAAGCCTGTGGTGGAAAGAAGAGCTAAGTTCCTCAAACCTCACCAGGCTTTTCGAGGATGGAGAACTCATTCCTCAATGAGAGCTGTAGGGCACCTTGTAGAAACCCAAAGAAGCAGTCAGGAAGATCCGGCACATCTCTTTTTCCCTAAACACAATCCCTGGTTTACCCAACAAGATTTCTCCCAACAGAGTATGCAATAAAGATATCGTTCTTTACAACTTTTACTGCCATGATCTATATCATACACGAGGAGTTAGTTATTTTAAGGACAAAAATTTTCATTCTTCAATGCTGGGAAAGAATTGTCTCCCTAAATAATAAGAAGAAACCTTCAACACAATGACTCAGTGACCACAGAGGCAGCCAAAGGCACCTAGCCCACCTGGGGCCCACAGGTGTGCTTAGATAGGGCAAAGGCAACGTGTTATCTTCTCATTCTGGGATGTATGAAAACACACTGTGAAGTCCTACACCTGGACAAAGGGGCAGGTGGCAGGTTTGAAGCTAGGCACGAATCCAAGCGTTGGGGAGGGTTTAAGGAAAGGTTTTAGGCTGAACCTCAGCTGAGGACAGAGGCCAGTGGTGTGGAAGGCCTGGGGATATGTGGGCTGGGCAGGCCCTGAAGACACGGTGAAGCAGACAAAGCTTGAGGAAGTTGTGCAAGCCACGGCACCAGGATTCACAGGCTTAGCATGCATGGATGGGAGATCCCAAAAGATCACGTATATTGTTTGGAAAAGACTCCGGGTTTTTCTTCCTTTCCTGCCCCTTCAGGAAAAGGTCCTTCTTTCTGATTTGTCTTACCAGGAGTGCCAGAATGTCAGGAGTTAAGCACTCACTGTACAGGGTAGGTCACAGTGTGACCCTCACAGCTGCCCTCAGAAGAATGAAGGGCAAGGTAAACTACCTTTGGCCCATACTGTGCCCAGTGGGAAGAGAGTGCTTTCCTGGCACAGGACTTCCTCAGGGAGATGTGAGACGCTGTCCAGCTGAAACAGCTCACGTTTGCCTCCATGCTCCTCAAGGACATTGTGTCCTGGGGAAGAACTCTGGCTCAAGGCTCTCCCCAGAACCTCACAGAGGGCAGCACCACTCTCCTGGTGGCCCAACAGGAAGCCTGGTAAAGGACATCTGGCACAAGATGGGCCTCACAGTCAAGGATCAAGAATGGTGTTCTTCTTGAGAGAACACCACTCTGTCATGAAACCAACAGGACCAGCAGAGCCCCGTTCAACACTGTATCCTGGAACTCCACCACTCCCAGGAGTAGCGTGTGAACTCCAGACAAAAAGCACTCCTTGCTCTTCCCCTTTCCTGCCTGGCCTCTTACCCTAGAGTGTGTGGCTGTGTCTTCTCAGACTTCCCATCTCAAGAGTCTCCTGAGCGAACCAAACTCAGTAATATAAGAACTGGACTGGGGTACAACCACCGAGAATCTGCCTTGGGGATTCACCCACATCCTCTTCTCTCAGAGTCCTTATTCTTCCAGAGTGTTGGTAAAAATAATTTCAACAACAGGTAGCTCAGGAACAGAAGAAGCAACCTGACAGTGGGCACTTAGGCTCCATGAGAAACAGCCAAAGCTTAGTGTGGCTCTTCATAAAGCAGAGCGTTTGTCCATTATCTGCCCACAAGTTGCCTGTCCCCCCGAAGCAAGGGAGTTCTGAGAGGGTGTGTCCTTGACTTCATCTTCACCCCTGTGTCATAGCATGGCAGAGTCACAATGGGGGTCTATGATGGGGAAGGGCAACCTGAGGAAGGCAGGGCCACCCACCTTCCAGCCCAGCAGGTCCCTGTGCCCATCCCCTGTTCCATTTCACAAGTCCTACTTTTTCTCACCTCATGGGTTCACCTCTGGGAGCTGTGCTCTTTGCTGAGATATTATCCATGTCCTCTGTACCACTGAGCCCTTAACTAGACCCAACCAGTTCTGCTCCCTGAAAGTTTGACCTGCAGCCTGGAATGTTGCCTATTCCTTTACATTATAGGCCCAGGGCCACAAATGTCCCCAATCCATCTTATCTCAGAATGTTTTTGCCTTGCACTGTCAGATATAAAATTATTTTAACATTTAATTTTATAAATGTTGAATATTTTCTGTTGTGTTTTGGTTTGGTCTTTACTGTCCTCAGAAGGGCTCATTCTATCAATTAAAACAATTATTCAACACTTACAAAAACAAACTAATTATAAGATGAATGTGTATAAAATTAAAACATCAACCAGGCTTGATGGTGCATGCCCATAATCAACATTCCAGGAGGCTGAGATAGGAGCATCTCAAGACCAGCCTGCATCATATAGCAATTTATCAAGACCCTGTCTCAAATTAAACACAACTATAGGTGGGGATATAACTCAGTTTAATTAGTGAGAGTTCAATCCTTACTATGACAAAATAAAATTAAAACTTTAATCTTGGGGATAAGAGGGAAGCACAGCTGAAGATTTCTGTGTTCTCCCCCCATTTCTCAGTGTTCCGCATCCTAACTGGTCTCCTTTAGCCAGCTATAAAGGGAGAATTCCTTTTCTCAACCACAGAACTTATTGTCAGTTCTACTCTTCAGGTTGTCAATCTTCACAGTTAATAGATTTTATTCACAGACATTCATTTGTTTTTGCTGTTGTTTGTTTTATTTTGTTTTACATTTACATCTGGAAGTCTAGCTGAAAGGAAAGAAAGATATTACTACATCAAAGAACACCTGATACAAGTACATTTACTTTGCCATTATAAATAAAATTGAGCATCTGTGACTCCCTCTTTAGTCTGCAAGAACAGGAGATGCCTGATTGAATGTCTGAAGTAACAAATCTATCCTTACAATGTTGTTCATGCTTTAAATTCCCTTGTAACAGTAGGACGGGGGACCTATGAGAGCTGGGTGACTTCTCATACTATAACTCCTAGCCACATCAGGTGGCTTTTTATGCATGGCTAAAATAAGACCAGATTACAGTTCCAATGAATCATCCAGCCTGTCTGATTCTTGCTTCTGGAATAATGAGAAATTCAAAAATTTTCCCTACCTTTTATATATCATATATATAAATATAGATAGATATAGATATAGATATCCTATTTGTTATTGGTTCTCTGTGAAACCCTCATATAAATCTTATAATAATTTACATAAAATCACATCAAAATACCATAAAAATCTTTGAGAATTTGACACTATCTTGATTTTTCTCATGAAGTAGAAATGTTATCAAAAAATTCTAATTTAAAATTTTAATGAGATTAGACTAGACAAATTAGCTATGATAATTAAAATATGGCACAGCTAAGAGAAGAAAAATATGTAGATGTAGAACCCAGAATAGATAGCCCAGAAATTAATTTTGTTCAATATAAAAAGTTGCTAGACGTTCCTGGCTATGTATCCAAGGGCGCTGTCTTCTGCTGCCTTTAACTGTTGCTCCTCTGCCATGCCACCCTGCCTTGGAGCCAGCTGATTACAGACCGAAGCCTCCACAAACAGCTAGATAACCCTTGCCCATTTTAATTTGGGTGTCAGGTGTTTTGTCCCAGCAGCACACCAAGAGCGTCCATTATCCCATCACCTTCCAAACTTTTAGGGGAAATTCGAGACATAAACCTTAACACTTAGGGAAAGTTATTTAGGCTTGTTCTGTTTTCTGACTACTGTGAATAGTGCCTCAGTAAACATAGGAATAAAGTGCCTTTTTGACATGCTGATTTCATTTCCTTTGAGTACACCCTATAGTGTAACAGTACAACTGCCCAATCATATGGTGTATAGTTCTATTGTAAGATATTGAGGAAGTTCCATAATGTTTTCCATAGCAAATGTACTAATTTACATTTCAACTGACACTGTGTAAGTTTCCTTTTCTCCCCATCCTCACCAACATTTGTTATTTTCGGCCTTGGTGATAAGATTAATGGGGGTGTTATAACATTGTGGTTTTGATTTGCATTTCTCGGTTGGTTAGTGATTTTGAATGTTTCATAGATCTGTCTGCCATTTATGCATCTTCTTCTGAGAAAGGTCCATTCAGATAGTTCCCTTTTAACTGGATTATCTGAAAGGTGTGTGTGTGTGTGTGTGTGTGTGTGCGCGCGCGCGCGCGCGCGAGCGTGTGTGTTCATTTTTCTTTGCTGCAGCTTATTTGAGTTCCTTATAAATTCTGAATATTAACTACTCATCAGATAAATGGTTTGCAGATATCATATCTAAATCTACAGGTTGTCTCTCAGCTGTTAATTGCTTCTTTTGCTTTACATAAGCTTTTCAGTGTAATACAATCCCTTTTGTCACTTTTATTCTTTGTTGCCAGCACTCTTGGAGTCACATCCAAAATTCTTTCCCAGACCAATGTCTTAAAGCATTTATCCTATGTTCTTCCTTAGTAGATTTGTAGTTCCAGGCCTTACATTTAAGCCCTTAATCAATTTTGAATTGATTTTTGCACATGGTGAGACATGGGGGTCTAATCTCATTCTTCTGCATGTGGATAGCCAGAATTCCCAGCTTCTTTCCTGAAATGATTGGGTTTTACCCATTGTGTATTCTTGGCTCCTTTATTAAAAGCCACTTGACTGTGAATGTGCAGAGTCACTTCCAGGACTTCTATGCTGTTCCACTGGCCTAAGCATCTGCTTGGGGCCCACTACAACACTGTACAAATCCTATAGCTTTTTAGTATCTTTGGGAGTCAGGTGGTACAATGCTTCTTGCTTTCTTACTTTTGCTCAAGAAGGCTTTGGCTATTCAAGGTTTTTCTGGCTCCACATAAATTTTAATTTTTTGAATTATTTTATTTTATTTTATTTTGAAAAGTAAAAGACAAAAGTACAAAAATCAGAAACAAAGATAGAAACAGGGAAACATAAAATAATGCATATGTTACAGATTTTCAAAACAAGAATAGCTGATTAACAACGGTTGGAATATTACCTATTCTTTTATCTTTTATTCATTTTAATGAGAAAAAAAGATAAAATAGTAATGAAACAGTTTCTAAACTGGTTAATATGACAGTTACAATAATTAATACATTCTGTATTGTTGTCTTCATAGTAGTTATTCAGAGGACAAGATGTAGACATAGCTTGTCTAAACAATATTAGTGCAAACCTTTCTTCTCATTGAACTAACAGAAAGTAGCAGTATATCTATCCTATTTTGTATATATAATTTTTTCACTACAAAATGATCCTTTATTTATATCTTTTTTGATTTTGCTTTGTCTGAGATGGGTGTTCCTCTGCAGTTAGAGAAGCTGTATTTGAAGAAGTCTTTAAAGGACCTTTACATACGTGGAGCCAGTCTAAAGATTGTAGGTACTTGAATTCAGCAAAATAACCCAATATAGTCCAATAGTCCATAACAGTAATCCACATAAATTTTAGAGTTGCTTTTTCCTACCTCTGTCAAGAACAGCATTATTGGAATTGCATTGGATCTGCAAATCACTCTGGGTTGTATGGACAGTTTAACTGTGTCTATTCTTCTGGAGCACAAATTCAGGGCATCTTTCAAATTGTTGTATTTTCTATGATTTTTTCATAAATGTCTTCATAGCTGTGATTGCAGGGATTTTTTTTTACATGTTTGGCAAATTTCCAGCCTAAATATTTTATTTTATTTTTTGTTGTAGCTATTATAAATGGTGTTTCATGTTTGCCTCAGGAAACCTGCTCAGTATTTAGACAGTATTTTATGGAACACGCATACCTTTGGCTCTTGGCTCAGACTGCATGTGAGATATCAGTCTTATGCAGCAATTTTTAGGAATCCCTTGAGTCTGTCTGATAGAGGTTCACACTCAGTCCTCCTTCTTACCAAGTGGATGTCACGATGCCTTGCCATCATAATCCCCTTCACTGGAGTCTGAGGCTGAGAAGTAATGTGGGGACATTTTATGGAGTTTAGTGCAGCAGATTCTCACCAGGAAGATATCAATGTCTATAGAAAAATGTTTCCTCTTGCTGCTCACGAAGCTACCAGTCAAACCTTGAGAACAAAACCGTGGTAATTTTCCCAAGAAATCTCAGTGTTCTAAACCAGCCATATGCTTTGTGCAGAAATATAGAGAAACATGGGGAAATAGTTGAAGTGATAGGCATAAGGAAAGGTTTCCTGCATAGGACTCCAAGAGCACCAAAAATAACAGCAAAAATCAACAAATGGGAATACTTCAAATTGAAAAGTTTCTCCACAGCAAGGGAAAAAAACTAACAAAACAAAGAAAGCTGCCTACAGCATGGAATAAAATCTTTATAAGCCACTCTCTCAACAGAGTTTTAAATATCTACAATATAAAAAGAACTCCTAAAATTAGCACCAAAAAATCAAATAGCCCAAGAAATAGATTGGCAAATGACTTGAGTAGATACTTCTCAAAGACGTACAAATGGAAAATAAGTGTATGAAAAAATGTTCAACATTTTTAGTCATAAGGGAAATGCAAATAAAAACTGAGAGATTGTATCATATTCCAGTCAGAACAGCTGTCATCAAGAATAAAAAAACAATGAACACTGAAAGGATGCAGAGGAAAAAGGAATCCCTACACTGCCAGTAGAAATGTAAATTAGTACAGCCACCATGGAAATCAGGATGGAGGTGCCTCAGGGCCGGCCCAACAGCTCAGCAGAAGACCAGAATGGCAGGCATTCCAAGCGTGACCCTTCAATTACACATTGCTATCTTCAGTGCAGTTGCTTGGTTCACAGGAATCGCATATATAGTTAGTCAGGGTGAGAATCCTACCAATTAACTGCTAGTTTCAAAAATCTACTGAAGATTCTCAGGATCATTGCCTGTCATTCTGATCTTCTAAATATGTACTTCTTGTCATGACGTACCAATTACTACCATACTGTCTCTCAAGTGAATGTTTGTTTGTTTGTTTTAAAAAGGTAATAAATGAAAAAATAAATAAATAAAAAAGGTAATAAATGAAAAGGTAATAAATGAAAAAAAGACATGGGAAAAAAATGTCACAGGACTGTCCTGCTACAATGCTGTATATGGTTAGATTTCCAAATTTCTGTATAAATATATGTAATTGTTTATTCTTATTCTTTAAATATTTTTCATTTTTTAAATTTTTTTCTCCATATTTTGTAGGGACTTAAAGTTTAATATATCAGTACTTAATGGAAAATACCTGTTCCATGTTATGCCTAAGATGTTTGATATTCAGAAAGATAGTGAGATTAAACCCAACTACATACGTTGTAGGGTAATAATAAACTTCTCTTCTGGAGGATTAACAAACTAAGTTTGCAGACCAAAAATTAGAGAAATAGAAGGGCTATAAGGACAGCCAACATTTTGACCCTAGCTTTTCAAGGTCAGTAAAGACTCAGAACATAGGAGAACCTATGAGGTAATATCATGTAACTCAGTTGTGTCCCAAATTTTCTGATCAAAGAGATTATGGGGCCACAGAGCAACATGGTCGAGGATATAGAGTGTGCCTAAGGAGAGTCACATGGAGAGAATACATTTTCTCAGGCTTTCACAGAGAGCACATTGATCAAGCAATAGCTGTGACTCATCCACATGGCTGACACTGACAAAGGATCTGCAAACTGTGGTACAGGGTTACAGGATAAATCCTGAGGGGATTTGACTGACCTTATCAGATACAAAAGTTACATTTCTTGTTATATAGGTCCTGCTTTATCTTTGTCTTAACCATCCTGCAGAAAAGTATAAAAACGAGGTATATAAAGTAAAGTCATATTAATATGCTGAGCTGTGAAAGGCTCAAGTCAACAACTTCTGCAGATAAACCCACTACTATTGTGGACTGCTGGACTGTGTTGGATTGTTTTGCTGAATTCACACACCTATAGTATTTAGATGTCAATGGAATACCCATCTCTCATAGGACTAAACAAAAACAGGGGATACAAAGGAAGGGCCATTTTGTATGTGTATATGCAGAATAATTAGGATAGATATAAAGCTACTTTCTCTTAATTCAATGAAAAGGATTTGTACTAATAGTGTTTGGACAGGATATCTGTCTGCATCTTGTAGTATGGCCAACCACTAAGAAGATAACAATGTACAATGTATTAATTATTGAAACTGTCCTATTAATCAGTTTTGAAACTGTCTCATTGCTATTTGTTTCTCAATAAAAATAAAAATAAACCAGCTCAGTGGATTAAAGTGCCTGCTTAGGCACACTCAGCAGTTGGGGTTTGATCCCCAGCGTGCGGTGCCGACCCTGCCCCCAGGGTGCACTGAGAGGGCAATTGAGAGAGCATGGTGGCACATGCCTGTAATCCCAGCTCTTCTTGGGAGGAATCCCAGTTCTTTGGGAGGCTGAGCACAGGCAGATAACTGAGTCCGATCTAGTAGCAAGAATCTGTAGACCCTGTAGACCCTATATTAAAATATACTAAAAAGAAAAAAAAAAGCTGCAAGTGCCTCAAAGAATTTAAAATACTTACCTTTTGATCCAGCTATACCAGTCCATACCCAGTGCAATTAAAGTCAACAACATGCATAGGTAAGGCATGGGGAACTTTTATTTTATGTGATATTGTAGCTGTGAACACACAATGCTATGCATTTGTTAAAACCTATAGAACCATACAACACAGAAAAGCAAACTCAATGTAAACTGTAGAAGTTATTTAAAAATAATCTATCCATATTGATATTAGCTGTCATTAACTGGATGATATTGGATGCAATCATTAATTGCGACAAAATGTAATAGAGCAATGCAAATTGCTGATGATATAGGATATTTTGTGGAGAGAAAAGGGAGTATATAGGCAGTCTATACTATCTGTTCCATGTTTTACAGCTCTACAATTGTTATATTAATAGTATCTACTAAGGGCCAGCCAAATAGCTCAGCAGATTAAAGCACCTGCAAGCAGGCAAAGGGGCAAGGGTTTGATCCCCCCATGCCTGCTGTGCTGGTCCTGCCCCCAGAGGCACGCTGAGACAGCAATTGAGCCTGGGCATGGTGGTGCGCACCTGCAATCCCAGCTCTTGGGAGGCTATAAACAAGCAGATCACTACGAGTCCTATCTAGTAGTGGGACCTTGAACACCCTGTAGACCCTTCCCTAAAATACAAAAAAAAATCTAATTAAAATAAAATGAAACTTACAAAGATATTAAAGAATAAAGTTGGAATACTTTAGGAATGCCTAAAACACAATTCACAATAGCCAGAATAGACAGCCTACTCAGTGCCTATCAGCACAGGTGGATAGTTAAAATACGATTATGTATACTGTGGAGTATTTCCAGTTATAACAAAGAACAAACTTCTGTCATTTGCAAGAAAATAGGTGGATCTGGAGACCACCATGTTAACCAAAATAAGACAGACTCAGAAATATCATATATTCCCCCAATATAAGGAAATCTTTTAAAAAGACAAGAAAATAGGAAGACTAATATTAGATAAGAGGAAGAAAATAAAAAGGAGTGGATGGTATAAGGGCAGATAATAGTGGGGATGAATATGAAGAAAAGTATACTTTTCAAGGGGGTGGCAGGGCTGTAGCTCAGTGTGAAGCCTCTGTGTGCAATCAGGAAGCAAACCCGTGAGGCAGGTGTGGAATGCAAAGCATGTTTCTGACATTCTCTCAGGCTTTCACAGAGAGCACAATGGCCAACCAATGGCCGTGACTCATCCACATGGCTGACACTGACATAGGATCTACAATCTGAGGTACAGGGTCTCAGGACAAATCCTGAGGGGATTTGACTGACCTTATCAGATCCAAAAGCTACAACTCTTGTTACATAGGTCTTGCTTTACCTTGGTCTTAACCATCCAGCAGAAAAATATAAAAACTAAATATAAGAAGTAAAGCCATGCTGTTATGTTGAGCTGTAGGGGACTCAGGTCAACAATTTCTGACATTGCCAGTCAAGCAGAAGACCCAATACTATTATTGGCTACTGGACCCTTGTAGATATTTCGCTGAGTTAACACACCTATAATAGTTAAATGACGGAACTAAACAAAAAAAGAGGATACAGATGAAAGTCCATTTTGTATCTGTGTATTCAAAGTGGTTAGGATAGGTATATAGTTACATTCTCTTAATGAACAGAGGGATTTGGTCTAATAGTGTTTGTAAATAGGATATCATGTCCGCATCTTTTACAGCAAATAACCACTAAGAAGAATGTATGCAATGTGTTAATTATTGAAACTGTCCTACCAATTTGGTTTGAAACTGTCTCATTGTTATTTGTTTCTCAATAAAATTATGGAAAAAATAAACAAATAAATAATTTTTTTTTAAAAAAGCATATTTCTGTAAGGCCACTAACCTCAGTGTCCTCTCCCTGGAGAGGCGTCTGCTCTACTTATTTACAGCAGCACACACCTTACCTCATTGCCTACCCCCATGAGCCTCACCCCAACACTCATGGTGACTTTGTCTGCTGCTCAGTTTGTCTTTGGTGACCACTACAGTACTCACCATGAAGGGACCGGTCTGTCCACAGCACCCCCATGAGGACAACAGTTCTTAGTGTGTGGTAGAGATTTAATAACTATTGTTGAATGAGTAAATGAATGAATGAATATTTGAAATGGTTAAATTGAATCACAAAATTCATTAACAATGAGGAAATAAAATGGATTCTTTTCATTTTTAATTCTATATAATTTTCTCAATACTGTAAGTATTATATTATAATGTTTAAAACTTTAAAAATGAGGAATCCCAGAAGTAAATGTCCCTTAGTCCCCAAAGCTTAGTCTTGGCTGACAGTGACTCTCAAGCACTCTCAGGCTGATGGACAGAAATGGTGTAGTTGGGGAGTTCCAATTGTTTCCCCCAAATCTTTAACCCTTCTCAAAAAATGGCTAAGCCTCCACTGGGCCCTGAATCAAGCCCCAAACTTGCCTTTTCTCAGAAAAGAGAGGCACATAAGGACATGGGGACTTGTTGGTATCCAGGAACAGCCTCCCAGCTCTGAGTCCTCTTCTTGTCTCTCTGAGGCTTTTGTGACACCACCAGTTACGTGACCCCACACACATGGTAACACCAGTGACATCACAGAGGGAAAAACAGCAGCCACACATCTGACATGAAATAGCCAGTATAAATAGTGCATGAAAGAAATAGGCTATATATCATTAACTTGGATCAACTTCCATCATGTACTGTATAGAAAACTAACTTTGCCTTATTGTACTGAACTAGATTTAATAAGTCGGTTCCATTGGGAAAAGCTTTGTAGGGGAAGAAGGGTTGAAATATTAAACAAAGAAAAGGTTCTGAGAAAGGCCAGGACTGTATCCTGTTATTGTTCTGTGATTCCCTAAAAAGAACACTTTGTGAGGCAGCCCTGGTGGGGATCCAGAGTATGTTTGTAAAAATACGAGTTGCCAGAGGAAGCAATTAGATGAGCGGGTTGGAGGGAGGTGGTAGCATCACCCTGGTGAGTCATTCCTGGGTCGTGTGTAGCAGCCAAAAGTTGCAAAACAGGAAGAAAAAAGAAAAAAAAAAAATGATTTACAAGAGACGAAAGGAAGGCAAAGGCTACTCCTACACCCTGAAAGGCAAAAAAATAAGTTGTTTCTAGGACCCAATAATTTCCAGTTTGGAGAGGACTAGATCTGAAACACAAATAATCAGAAGCAACGACTTGACAAGCTGAGAGTTAGAGAATTCA
>NW_004524721.1:3159433-3167620 GCF_000260255.1 Octodon degus
GTCATTCCTGGGTCGTGTGTAGCAGCCAAAAGTTAAAAAAAAAAAAAAAAAAAAAAAAAAAAAAAAAGATTGACAAGTGGCAAAAGGAAGGCAAAAGTTACTCCTACTCCCTGAAAGGCAACAAAATAAGTGGTCTCTAGGACCCAATAATTTCCAGTTTGGAGAGGACTAGATCTGAAACACAAATAATCAGAAGCAACGACTTGACAAGCTGAGAGTTAGAGAATTCATTAAATGCTGTGGTAGTTACCAGACTTCAGTCCACAATGTACTGGTTGCCTGATTTGGGGATGATGCATAAAAACCTCGCAGCTCACAGAGGACAAATTTTCTTAATATGGATCTCCTGGGATGGAAGGGTGGAAGGTGCTCAGCCCTGCCAATCAGATGCCCCCTTGGGTCCAGGATCTGCCCATCCTGCCAGGCACAGACACAGTGGCCTGCCTTGAGGGCCAGAGCTCTCCCAGGTTATCTGTAATTCCAGAAGACTGTGATGGTACTTTAGGGAAACTTCTTTTCCCAAGAACAGACTTTGGAAGCATCTAGAACAACAGGACAGAGGTGATGCAAATGATCTTATAACAGCACTCACAGAAAGAGAACCAGAAGCATGCCCTGAATAGCTACAGACCAACAGGAGCACTGGGGACAGCCTATGGCACTCGTGCCCCAGCAGGCTGCTTAAATCATTGAAAGCACTGTTGAGTTCTTGTTTTAGTGTATTAGTGATTTATTCTAAACTAAAAACCTCAGTATTCTGGTTTAACTGCAGTGTTGGCACTTTTAAATAAATAAGTAGGCTTTGGGTTGCAATTTAGCACTCAGTCCCTAAAGGTTTCCCCATCACCAACCCAGATGGTACCCCAAGACTTTCCTCTCCCTGAGGATCATCTGCCTCATCTTACTGCGAAGTGAGTTGTTGCTTTTCATGCAAGTCAGTTCTCTGGCAGGTCCTTGGTTTCCTGTGTGTAGAAGGATCACTCAAGTTTGGTTTATTCCTTTCTGCCTCTAAGTTACAATTCTTCCTTCCCCAAAGCTTCCTCTCCCTGCAGCATGACAGGTGACTGTCCGGGGCACTCTGCAGTCTGCAAATCCTGCTGCATGTTTCCCTCAGAACACATCTTTGCTTTGGTTTTCCAGGAAAACCAAAAGATAGATAGATATTAGATATTAGAAAGATAATCCATGCTTTTAAAATTACATGGAACATATCTGTGTGTAAAACACCCACCTGTACAGTGCAGGAGTTTGATGTAAATATTTCTCACAAGGCTGCCTGTCCAGAAGATCTTCCACCTTAGAACTGGACACCCATGTGTCTTCAGTTAATTCTTTCTGCTTGGGGAGACAGCTCCTGTCTCAGTTACTCTTCTCTCATTGATGGGACAAATACCTGACACTCAAAATGAAGGAAGGAAAGATTTATTTAGCACACAGTTACTGGAGGTTTCAGTCCATATTCATCTGGCTCCAAGGCAAAGTGGCACCTGGCAGAGAGCAACCTTTCATGGTGGCGGCAAAGAGCAGAGAGAGCAAAATTGGAGAAATAGCAAGAGCAATGGCTACAGAGAGCAAGTCTGTCTCCCTTATGCTGCATTCAGGCTGTCTGCCCTGGCCTGGGTGTAATACTCATACCCATAATCCCAGCAGCACTCACACCAACAATCCCAGTGGATCATAACTTAATCACAAACTCTAGAAGTCCATCCCATGAGTGCATGAGGCTTTGGGGAGACAACTAGACACAAACCATAGCAGCTTCTCTCTATCACATCTAGCAATACTGTTTTTCTTGCCTTAGAGCAGGTAGCCAACAGGCCCTGGTTCACAAGCAAATCACCTAATAACAATAGAGTTCAAACAACACTATTGTTCTATAAATTATGGTTGTTGTTGTTGTTGAGATTGTCATAATCATTTGGCACTAATCACCAGAATCCCTTGATGCAGAGATCTGACCATTGCATGGCTGACAAAGGCAGCCTAATGTCAGTGTAGGGGAAGTCTTCAAGTTCAAGGCAGAAGTGAAGGAAACTGGCAGGTGTGATAGGAGGAAACAAGTTATGAGACAGGGATAAGAGTATTGTTGCTTGGTCAGCCAGGAGTCACTACTCCATGGACAGCTCCACCTCTGCTCATAACATTGTCCCTCTGTGCTATGTGGGTGGGGAGGGTGACCAATATGCTGCCTTGTAGTCACATCGGCTGTCTCCTTAGGACAGGGGTAGAGGTGCAAGCACCAAGGAACTCCACACGCACAAGTGTACACAGACCAACAGCCAGAGGCTGTGGAGAAAGATCCAGAGGCCGTGGATTCAAGTTCACTGAAATCCAGCTTGGAGTAGAAGATTCTGCATTCCCACCAGATTCCGAGGGCTGCTAGTTTAGGGCCACCCCGCGTGGCAAGAATTAAAGTTCTTGCTCTCCAGCCTGCCGCGTGCAGGGATCAGCTGGGGAATTTTCAAGCTGGCAGTTGCCCAAACTGCACCCTTTCTGCTCCTCACCTAATTGATCTAGGATATGGCCTGGGCTTTAGAATGCTTAAAGCCACCTGAAGGTGCTTTTAAAGTGAAAGTCACATTTAGCAAAGGTTTAGAACCATTAATACAGATGGAAAAATTAAAATTATAACCCACAGAAAACTGGAAAATTTCACACAAAGAATTCTTTTCCTCCTACCATAAAAGAAAAGGCTCCTGTAAGCCTGAGTTCTGCATAAACTTCCAAATTACTCTAAAAACACATTTTTGGTTTTGCTTCTTCATCAGAACAGATTGCTTTGGTGCTCATCAGCTACCACCCAAATTGCCCTCCATCTAAAATAAAGCAGAAGAGAAAAGAAGCATGCAGGAAACAAGAGGCCCGGGCCTCTGCGCTGTGGGCCATGGCAGCCAGAGATGCTCAGTGGCCTCTCTGCTGCAGTGTCCACCAGGCATTCCACTCTCTTCCTGACTCCCATCTGCACGTCTCAGTTCCTGATTTCAACTGAACCTCCAAACTCAGGGATCGGGAATCTCATTTAGCATTTGGTTTATAGGAATGTAGCAAACAGAAGAAAAATATGGCTTATAAATGATGGAAAGCAGTTTCCTCTGCACAGCAGAAAAGGCCAACAGGAATGAGTCAGGGCTGTGTAACATCTTCCCAGGCAATAGCATCCTGGACTTTTTCATTCTGCTATTCCTTCTTATTCTTAGTCTTCTGCCTCATGGGCAAAAAATTGTTGCCCAAGCACCAGGCAGCCCTTCCACAGTGAAGCTAGGAGAGAAGAGCAGAGATCAGTTTAAACTCTCTTTTTAAGAAGCCCCATGTGTTGGTTAGGATTTAGTATCAGACCACATGAAGCTACCAGAATGGTTGGAAAATGCTGGATTTCCTAAAGTAGGAGTGCCAAGTTGTAGATGCAAAGTACTTTACTAAGAAGCAAGGGGAATGTGTGGAGAAACTAATAATCTTTTTCAAAACTTTTTATTGAGGGCCAGGGAGATAGTTCAGTGGAATAAGCACTTCCCTAGCAAGCGCAAGGGCCTGAGTTCAATCCCTGGTTCCGAAAAAAAAAAAATTCTTTTTAAAAGGAATGCAAAAACCAGCAGAAAACAAAATTAAAAATGATATAGAATTTCACTAGACAAAATGATAGGAATTCAACTATGGTTATTATATTGCATATTGTTGTCTTCAAATTAATTGTTCAGATTACCAGATATAAACCTGTAAGATTGGTCAAAAAAATTAAAAAGGAGAAAGCAAAATTTAAGCATTAATTTCTCCTTTCAATAAACCAACAGAAATCAGCAATACAATTATCCAAGTTATCCTACATATATATTTTTTTCTTTTTTCTTTCTTTTTTTCATTCTTTCTTTTCTCCTTCCCCTCATCCTAATTGTTCCTTCCCTTCAACAGTTTCATTCTCTTTCACAGTATCTGTTGTATCTTTCAGATCCTACTTACTCTTTCAAGTTCTTAGAATAGGGAGAAAATATGTTTATACATGCTGGTCTGATTTATTTCACTTATGAGTACGGTCTCTAGTTGCATCCATTTACTTATAAAAGTCTTGAGTTTATCTTTTTTGTAACTGAATAGTACTCCATTGTATAAAAATATTGTGTCTTTTTTATCTAGTCCTGATTTGATGGGCATTTGGGTTGTTTCTAAGGTTTAGCTATGACAAATTGTGCTGTTATAAATGTGGATGCACATATATCACTGTGATATGATGTTTTCAGATCTTCTGGAAAAAATACCTAGGAGGGTAATAGCTGGGTTGAATGGAACCCCTAATCCTAGTTTTTTGAGAAGTTTCTCCACTGATTTCCATAAAGGTTGTACCAGTCTACACTTACACCAAAAGTGGAGAAGTGTTCCTTTTTCCCCACAGCCCCTCCAGCATTTGTTATTGGTTATCTTCTTAACGATAGCCATTCTTTCTGGGGTGAGATGTGATCTCAGTATTATTTTAATCTGAATTTCTCAAATGACCAATAATGCAACCAATTATCTTTGGCTAATCCTTTGTTCCTTGCTCTGTTCAACTTTATCTTTCATAATATTTAACATAGCTTAGGTTTGTGCTGAAAGCCAAATACTACACTGAGCATAACATGTGCATTGATTTGCCTGACCTACATGTCAGCCCCATGAAGAAGCTTAGTTTGGGTAACTTCTGGTGCTGATAGAAGGAAGATTTGGACTTAGGTGTTTCTCACTCCAAAGCTAGTAGTTACTTAATCAGTCTCATGCATATGTTTCCTAAAAACTGTGAAACTGCCCAGTGGGTGTCTCCAGACCAATCATTCCTAAGGGCCTGAGACCTGCCCATGCAGTAGTCAGAGGTTCAAGCCATCGGGTCACAGCCTTAGGCTCTTGCACACTAAAATGTCTTATTGCCTTTCTTTTTTCTTTTTTTTTCCTCTTCCTCATTCTAATGAAACATACTCAAGTGCCTCCAGAGTTATATACTGTGCACCAAAATTCTGTCTTATCTATTGAACTTGGTTTCTTAGGAGATTAAGAGAACCAACTATCCTAAATAATAGTAGTCTTTGTTAAATATACCTTTCTGATTGTTTCCGTTGGCCAGTGAAGTTCTTTATATAAAATATGAGCTTTTGTTTTCTCTTCTTTGCATCAATAAACATGTTAGTAAACTACTCCAACATCTCTTCAATAATTTCAGACTATTTACTACTTTGATTCATCATTCAAATTATAAATTCATTAATTTTGAAATTAAATGTAAAGTAGAAATTTAGAAGCAACCAAACTAGGGTTATATACTCAAAGAGGTTTTTCAGAATAGCCCACAGTATGACATATTTTCTTTCAGATTTCACTTTTCCTTCTAAATATACAATACAATATTCAAGCAAACAGTGTATTCATTGATCATTCTGATTAGTGGGGTGCTGGTTTATTTGAAATAATGTCTGTAATGTCTTCTTCCTGAAAACGCACATGAGGACCAGATATGGGAACACACACCTGTAACCCCAGATCACAAGTTCAAGCCCCGCCTGGGAAAATGAGTGACTTAGCTAGACCTTGTCTCAAAATAAAGCATTATAAAAACCTGGGAATGCAGCTCAGTGCAAAGACCTTAGGTTCAATACCTAGTACCACAAGGAAAGACAGACAGACAGACACAGACAAAGTTACTTGTCTGCTGAATATGATATACTCACAGTTGGACACCTATCATGTAGCTTTGTATCCATGCAATTTAAAAGAAGATAGATGCAATATAACTCCTTCCAGTTGCTGATTTTCATTTTAGATAATTAGAAATACTCTCCCCACTGCAGAGCATTTTTTTATTTATTTTTTTCAAAGCAAATTGGTAGGACAGTTTCAATAATTAACACATTGCATACATTCTTCTTAGTGGTTAATTGCTGTAAACGATGTGGACATGATATCCTATTTACAAACACCATTAGAACAAATCCCTCTATTCATTAAGAGAATGTAACTATATATCTATCCTAACCACTTTGAATACACAGATACAAAATGAACATTCATCTGTATCCTCTTTTTTTGTTAAGTTCCATTATTTGAATATTATATGCGTGTTAACAGCAAAACATTCTAAAAAAGTCCAGTAGCCCATAATAGTATTGGGCCTCTGCTTCACTGGCAATGTCAGAAATTGTTGGCCTGAGTCCCCTACAGCTCAACATAACACCATGGCTTTACTTCTTATATTTCGTTTTAATACTTTTCTGCTGGATGGTTAAGACCAAGGTAAAGCAGGACCTATGCAGCAAGATCTGTAGCTTTTGAGTCGGATAGTCAGTGAAATCCTCTCAGGATTTATCCTGAGATCCTGTACCTCAGATTATAGAACCATTGTCAGTGTCAGTCATGTGGATGAGTCATGGCCATTGCTTGACCAATGTGCTCTCTCCACTGCAGGGCATTTTAATCGACATTTTTTCTATTTGCAAACTTTTGTTTGAGCAGCAGTCAAAATCTCTACCTAAGCAGGTCTCCAGGTATTGTGCCCACAGCTGAGTGCCTCTGATATGGATAAGCCCGAGTTATCACCATAGGTCCTGAAGTCAGCATCTAAGAAGTGACATTTGGAGTGAAGATGATGGGTCCCCTGAGCAGACATCTCATGATGGTTGTGATAAGGTTCTGGAACCTTCTCACCCTCTCTGTGTGCACAAAGTTTTATGTGAAATAAGATCAAATAAAACATCTCTCCCAGGTCCCTCAACCAAATTATCTTTCACTTACTGTAGTTAAACAAATATTGGCCCAGCTATACAGGATTTAACCTTTTTAAATGTGCACGGAGAGTTTATCTTTTGTTTAAAAAAAAAAAAAAAAAAAGAATGGCACTTTTGAATTTATGACTTTACCTCTCTGGGGAGTTTATGCTTCCCTGCCAGTCTGTACCAGAGACCTCCATCTCATTCTTTAAGTTTGGATGGAAAATAAGAAAAACAAGTTATTTTCTTGGATTTCTGTGTTGCCTGAAGAGTACACTGCAGCACAAAAATGCCTCTCAAGAAGACAGAAGCCACCCGGATGCTCTCTAATTTGGAATTCGATCCAAATATGCCAAAAGAGACCTCATGAACCATATCTTTAAGAGCGTGAGATCTGGAGGTGGACTTGGCATCTACACCCAGCTTGAAAGGGGCATTGGCTAGGGACACAAGCTCTCAGGCCTTAGATTTCTTATCAGAAAAATAAGGCTGATGATAGTACCCTCATGCACAGCAAGGGTGAAACTAAATATAATAATGTGCCTGAAGTACTCTTGGAAGTGCAGAGAACTCAGCAATTGCTAGAACTGCCTGAGCCCCTGCCCATTTTGATAATTTCTGTATAGAGATTGAGTGGTTTCTTTCTGTGTACCATCCTTCCTTCAGGGGAGCAAGTGGGGAACAGCATAAGTGGCCTGTGACTATACGCAGCCTGACACCTGTCTCTCTTCCCAAAACTGCTGCCCCCCCCCAGGGGGCTGCATCGCTCAGTTCAGGAAGGCTTTTGTAACCACAGATACATCTTGGAAACCAAAGGGCCCAATTGCTTATGAATCAGCTCTTTATCTGGACCACAACTCCAAAAATCAACTCTTCCATCACTCCTGTTGAGCCATCTGGCACTCATTTAAACCGTGTTTCCTCAGCACACCAAGTCTGGCTTAGGACTCACCACACACCTGTATCATACCTTGCACTTGCACTTTTATGTCCAACACAGTTGGAATTAGGGACTTCAGTGTGCTTATTTATTAAAAATAAAAGGGCCAGCCAAATACCTCGGCAGATTAAAGCACTTGCAAGCAGGCACAGGGGCTGGGGATTCGATCCCCAGGCTTTCAGTGCTGGCCCTGCCCCCAGAGCAGGCTGAGACAGCAAGCAAGACTGGGCTTGGTGGCCTGAGCCTATAATCCCAGCACTTGGGAGGCTTTAAAAAGGAGAATCACAATGATTCCAATCTAGTAGTGAGACCCTAAACACCCTGTAGACCTTTCCCTAAAATATGGAAAAATAAATAAATAAATATAAATAAAAAATAAATAAGTACCTTATGATTCAAAAGTTATCATTAATTGTAAATTTTATTTCCAGTCCTAGTCCAGGCCCGGTGAGTGTGTGGGAGAGCTTCCGGCTACCCTGCACCAGAGGGACCTGCCAGTCCCAGCCCAAGTGCACAGTGGGTGAG
>NW_004524721.1:3168085-3169789 GCF_000260255.1 Octodon degus
TAAGGTTATAACTGCACCAAAGCTCTACAACAAAGGTCAGAAGACAGTGCTATACAAAATAAAAAAGAAGAGCAGCAAAATAAAATCTCAGTACCCAAGCCCACCCGTAACAAGTGCAGAGGACACTAACACAAAACAAATAGAGAATCACACAGCTGAAATCAATGAATCAATGGCTTCTGAAACAAAAGAAACAGCTGCAGAAAGGTATAGAGGAACTTAGATTGGAAATGAAAAAAGAAATCCCTGACTTAATAACATCTGCTGTAAAGAATCAAATGCAGAAACGTATGGAGGAAACCCAAAGCCCACCCAGAACAATTGCGGAGGACACTAGCTCAGCTCAAATGTATGAATTAATATCAATAATAAGCAACAGCAGAAAGTTATAGAGGAACTCAAAGCGGAATTTTCTGAAATAAGAAAAGAATTCTCGGAACTCATAGCATCTGAAGTAAAGAATCAACTACAGAAACATAGGGAGGAAACCCAATCTGAAAAAGACACTGTAGTAAAAGAATTTTACTAACTGCTTCTAAAGAAGACATTGATTTAAAAAAATAGAGGAAATTAGAAAAATGATTGATTCCTTGAATGAGCAATACAGGAAAGAAATAGATCACATGAAGCAGAGTCAAGGAGATATAGAGGAATTTAAAATCTGTATCACAAGCTTGCAAAACCACTTACATGAAAGTGAAAACAGAGTTTCAGATCTTGAAGACACTGGTGCAGCTAGTGAAAAGGTAAGAAAGGATCTCTTAGAAGGACTTTTTTGTGGGGGGGGCTGGCTCAGAATGCCTTCAGGACATGTTTGGCTGGCTGGAGTTGTGGGGATCAAACCACAACATCCTGAGCCTGACTACTTTCGTGAAGCAGCCATTTAAAGAACTGAGCTAAGGGGCATGCCCCCAAGAAAGGATCTCTTAAAAACAACTATGATGCAGAAAAAAAAAAAAAATCCATCACCTGCAAGGTGACACAAAGATGAATAATGTGAGACTAATAGGCATCAATAAGAAAGAAGGAGTCAACAAATAACATTAAAAAAATATGGGCAAAAATAATAGTAGAAAACTTCCCAAATAGGAGGAAACAATCTGACATTCAGGTAACCAAAGCATACAGAAAACCAAGTAACTCAACCCAATTAAAAACACACTGAGACACATAATAGTAAAGATCCCAGAAATTCAGCACAAGAATAATATACTGAAAGCCACTAGAGAAAAGAAGCAGATCACATTCAAAGGAAAAGCCATCACACTTACGGCTGACTTCTCTTCACAAACCGTGAAGGCAAGAAAAGCATGGACCAGAGCACTTCAAGTCCTCTATGAAAACAAATTCAAGCCCAGGCTACTATACCCTGCAAAACTCTCTCTCCAGTTTGAGGGAGAAGTGAAATACTTTCATGACAAAGAACAACTAAAGTATTTCATGATGACATAGCCAACCCTACACAGGCTCATGAAAAATGTTCTAGAGAGGAACAAAAATGATCAGAACTCCACGAATGAGATCAGAAGCAACCAACTGTATTTAGTTGGTTGCGCTATTGGGCAAGAAATTAAACACAGGAGAAAGAAGAATAAATGACAACAGGTAAATAACATTTCAATCGTAAATCAATACATGTAATGTAATACACTATAGCAATGCAGCGAAAACAAAAACCACATGATCATCTCCATTGATGCAGAA
>NW_004524721.1:3175253-3181715 GCF_000260255.1 Octodon degus
GGTAGATGATTGTTCAAAAAGAAAGAGGTGGTGAATGAAGGCAAGAGACAGGAAAAGGAATGTTGTGGGACTGTCCTGCTTCAAGGTTGTATACGGTGAGATTTTTGGACTTAAGTGTAAATATAAAAATTATATAATCTTTTATGCCTATTTTTAGAATATGTTCTAATTTTCAAATGTCTTTTTATCATATTCTGTAGGGATTTAAAGTTCAACTTATCAATGCTTGATGAAAAATACCTGTTCCATGTTATGCCTAAGATGTTTGATACTCAGACAGATAGTGAGGTTAAGCTTAACAGCCCAGTTTGTAGGGTAATAACAATAAACTTCTCTTTTGGAGGGTTAACAACCTAAGTTTGCAGACCAAAATTAAAGAAAAAGGAGAGCTGCAAGGAAAGCCAACATTTTGGCCCTAGCCTTCTAAGGTCAATTAAGATTCAGGACATATGAGAACTTGTAATGTCATGTTACTCAGTAGTGTCCCAAATTTTCTGATCAAGGAGATGATGGGGCCAAAGAGGAAAGTGATCGATGATGTAGAGTGTGCCTAAGGAGAGTCACATGGAGAGAACATTCTCTCAGGCTTTCACAGAGAGCACATTGGCCAAGCAATGGCCATGACTCATCCACATGGCTGAGACTGACAAAGGTTCTACAATCTGAGGTACAGGATCTCAGGATAAATCCTGAGGGGATTTCACTGACTTTATCAGACCCAAAAGCTACATCTCTTGTTGCATAGGTCCTGCTTTACCTTGGTCTTAACCGTTCAGCAGAAAAGTGTAAAAACAAAATATAAGAAGTAAAGCCATGCTGTTATGTTGAGCTGTAGGGGACTCAGGTCTACAATTTCTGACATTGCCAGTCAAATGGAAGACCCAATACTATTATGGGCTACTGAACTCTTTTAGAATATTTTGCTGAGTTTACATACCTATAATATTCAAATAACGGAACTTAACAAAAAAGGTATACAGATGAATGTCCATTTTGTATTTGTATTTTCAAAGTGGATAGGATAGATATATAGTAACATTCTCTTAATGAATAGAAAGATTTGTTCTAATAGTGTTTGTAAATAGGATATCATGTCCGCATCTTGTACAGCAATTAACCTCTAGGATGAATTTATGCAATGTGTTAATATTGAAACTCTCCTACCAATTTGATTTGAAACTGTCTCATTCCTCTTTGTTTCTCAATAAAATTATGGGAAAAATAAATAAAAAATAAAAGTCTCTTCTTCAATTAAAAAAAATTGTAAATTTTATGTTATATGTATTTTACCATTTTTAAAGTACTTTTTTTAACTGAAAACTGCAGCCAGATTCAGCCCTCTCAAAAGTACCTTCTTAGCTTACTAACAAATTTTTCTCTCCAATCAGTTGTAAATCTTTTAAGATAGGACATCATAGTCTGGCTTACCACAAAGCAGTGTTGCTCAGTTATGTTAATAAATAATGAATATTTAATTAGTTACACATAAATCTGACACCTTGTCTACACTGGGGTATCCTCTACTAACAGAAGAAAAATTCAGATTTTCCATGAATATACCCAATACTACCAGACCCAAACCACTCAGAGAGGATTTAGTTGGGGAAATAATAACAAGTTTTCAGTGCACAGTAAAGAAAAAGGAACAAAAACTAATAGCAGAAGCACTGAAGTGGTGCTCTGGTCTCTTGAGAAGGAGTTAAATGGGGAGCATTCTCTTTCCCTCATCTCAGATTCTGTCTGTTGAGAACCTCTTGTGAGAGGAAGACATGGGCATAGTCAATTTGCTTCAGTTGGATTCTGACTTAAGTACTCCTTGGCTATAGGACCAGTTACTGTCTTTCTCTGAGTTGCAATTTTCTCAATCCAAAAGAAATAGGACTGGTACTATGTTCAATCAACAGCTTATGATCAAACCTCACAACTTCATGTTTAGTGGGAAAACCTGCACACATTCTATGCATGGAAGCGCGTGTAAATCAAATTATGTCCAACAAGAAAGTATGTGACTAAGGTACCAGCAATGTAGAAGAGCAGCTTCTAGGCTGTGGCATCCTGGCCAAGTCCAGCTTTCCTCCTACTTCTTTTTGTGTCTTTTGCATTTTTGTACAGACAAGACATCAGGCCTCCCTACAGAGCTGATCTGTTCATCATGCACAGACTCTCTGGGCTACAAATTCCTCATCGAAGAAAGGCAGCCTGCTGCAGCTACCCTGAGATTTGGTGAGGGGAGGGACACAGGGCACAATGTGGGGAACAGAGATACAGTCGGAAATGAGGGCAGAGCTAAGCTTTGGATTGCATAGAATAGATGAGGCAAGGAGAGAGATGGAGGCTCAGCCACCACGGCTCCGTGCAGAAGAAGCTGTGCTAAAACTCAAGCATGCTTATGGTGAGAAATGCAGAAGAGATGGTGCTAGGCAGTCAGGCTCCCTCCCCACAGCAGTTCTACCTTGGTCTCAGCTGCTGACGAACTCCTGATAGCATATGAAAGCAGTTTGCAGGGATATCCAGCCATGCATGGATCCTTTGGGAGCATTTAGGTGATTCTGATATTTGAAACCATAATACTTGTTTTGCATTACTAGAGAGAGGGATAAAGAAGAAAATTAGGACATACAAAAAGCATCCAGGACAATGAGCCAGTGTTACAGCTCTGTCTTTTCTCCTCCCCTTAGCCTGGAATGATGCAGAGAATGAAGCCAAGGCCACTATGAAAACACGTACGTTTCCCTGGCTCCATGCCTCCACAGACAGGGTTTGGAGGGGGAGGGAAGTCCACTACTTGTCTAAGAGCTCCAGACTTCCTCCACCGACTTGCAGAAGATTATCACTGTGAAGGTAGCTCAGTGTAGAAGAAGAATTATTTGAAGCTTTTAATAATGGGACTGAATAGCCTGGGATGGAATTAGTTCATTTTGTCTTTGCTGAGAACACAGCATTTCTCAATAAAATAGGACCTTGGACTCCATTAACACCCCAGGGAACCTCCCACCATGATAAAGCTCAATTCTGGTCATTTTCCATTTTCTAGGAACATTTCTAAAGTTAGATTTTTTAAATGCAATTGCTGAAAACAAACTTAGCAAGAAAAGTTAGGGTAATCTCCATGAATTGCTGAATTGGAGTAGTGGGTTCACAGGAATTAGGAACAACAATAAAACTGGGAAAACCAGAGGTAGCAGAAGAACTATGTTCTAAGAGAGCCATGTAACACATTCTTCTGCCTAATTGTGTACGTTTTCACTGACAGACTCATAAGCTGAAGGATGCTTTGCCACATGACCAGCCGATGTTTGAGTAGTGGGGAACATTTGGTGATATACCCAGAGATCTGATAACTGATCAATACCAGCCTCTTCTGAGATTCCTTCCCTAGAGCCACTATAATTGGAAAAGAAGATTTTATACCTAGAGTCACTATACTTAGGAAAGAAAAATACAACTTCTTTATCCCTGCCCATCCAGTTCCCATATTTTGGCAGAAACCCCAGAGTCCTATGGAGTTGTTATTTTAATCAAGTGATAGACGATATGGCTATGAATTTATTTTATAGCCTATTAGGCCCAAAGCATGGATTATACAGGAAAGAAAGTCTTTTTAGTGGAATTAATGATCCACTTAAGACTCATAACTTATAACTAGGCTGGTAACCTCAGCTGAGCTGTTTTCCTTGGAAATCTCTTGTGTCCTTGACATTTGCAGTAAGGAAAGAGGTTGTGGATTAGAAAGAGGAGCACAGACCACAGCCACAAAGACAGATGTAGGATTTACCTTTACCAATTCACTCTACAAATACTAGGCATCTCATGGTCTCTCTGCTCTCATTTATTTTATCCATAAAATAAACTAGTCGGCCCAGTTGTCTCCCAAAGAAGTTCCTTCAATCTTCAGGATGACACATTTGGCTTGTTCTCTCTGGAATACTAGTCCAACTGAAAAGTGAAGAAAAATAAGCTATATCACATGTGATGAGACTGTCATCCTACAAACAGTGAGGATGTCCATTCTGCCCACTGTTGTGCACCTGGATCTATCATGCATTCCTAACATTAGCATGCCCTGCCATAGATTGACAGAGAAAACCATGCCTGCAGCTATCCACATGTCCTTTTCTGAATGGCCTGAACATGAGGAAGGAATTAAGACCAGTAAACAACAATGAACATCACACAGATTTCAGCTCCTCTTCAACAACTAGGATGGCAAGCCCAGCCCAGTCTAGAGAGGTGTTCTCTGATCTAAAATGCATTTGTAGTTTACAAACATTTCACAATTTGGCTAAAGCCTGTCTCTTCCTGTGCTTATTTAATTTTAGCATAATTCTGGTGAAAAACAGACTACATAGATTCTCTGCTATTTCTCACTCTCCTCCCTCCAAAAGGTGTGATTTAAGAGGACACACTTCAACCCCTTTCAGCAGGTGTTAACTGTCTTCCCAGAATTTCAAATTTAAAGGCAGAACCCTGATACCCAGAGGATCAATGAGTACTAGTAGGATCCTTTTTACTCATTCCTTATTAAATAAAAAAGATATAAAAACAGAAATTAAGATGTTCTGTCACATTTCTCTCTGCCACCAGAAAAGGTGTAACAAATAACAGGATTACGTTTAAAAAATAATTAAAATTTGTTCAAGAGTAGTACATGCTGCAAATGCTTCTGATCAGATCATAGATGAAAATCATATCACTAGAATCATTTGCAAAAGAGTTTTCCACACTAGACCTGATGTGTGTCAGTTCCCTTGAAGCATTCAGGTCAGATCACCTGTGGTCACAACGCCACATGCACATATGCGTCCCCTGCTCCCAGAGACCTGTTCACCTGAGGCAGAATCAAAGATTTTGGGAAAGGAAAGCCCAAAAAACCCACACTTCCCATGGGCCCCAAGCCTCAACCTCCCTCAGCAAGGTGCTTCTTAGACAAAGAAGGGGCTGTGTTCAGGATAGGAGCTGCACCTGCCTTAGAGCCCAGTGGACATCCTGACAAATACTGGCTATGAGAACAAATAAGTTACTTCCTATTTGAAAGTTCTTCAGCCACACATTGGCTTCAATGTAGTTGGAGGCTTCTGGTATGTTCTAAGTGCACATTCATTGCATCTGAACACCAAAAGAAAGTGTATGCATATAAATGCAGTCTGTGACTATTCTATCAAAACATCTGACAGTGAAGTAATTGTAAAATCATGGCATTCCAAGCAAGGGTTACAGCAGGAACAATTGTCTACAAGACTTGCATGCTACCATCTCAACACTATTGCCTCCACCACAGGTTCACACATGTTTTAATTTAGCATCATAAATTACATTCTTAAAAAATTACAAAATACAATCTACTTGGATGTATTTCACCAAGAAAGAAATCCTTTCCAGTGGAAGAAGATCTGTCCCCAGGACTCCTCACTCCAAGTCATCAAATCCAAGTCAGGCTTGATTCTGAGGAGGTGACTCACTGCATACAGGACATACAGACAGCAGACTCATATTCCAGTTGGGAGCTGTGTTTTCTCCCTGTGTGCATTCCCACAGGATCAGTTTGATTTAAGAAGAAACACAATGTGTATAAGTATTCCCTTAAGTATAAGCAATGACTGTTGTTCTTTTTTCTAAACAGTTCAGCAAGGTCTGCACATCCAAAAGCAATTTTGCCATAAGTGCTGAGCTCAGACTTGGCCTGTGTCCACCTTGCTGAACAGAGGAAACAACAATTCTGTGTATTTCTGCTCTCAATTCTGTGGCCACTGGAAGCTGAATAGAAAAGCGAGCATCTGTTCTTGTCTGTGGAGTTGGGTCTCTTTTGTAAATATTTTGTATGCGATGGTTAATTACATGAAATATTAATCTAATCGCACAGTGCCGGAGGTGTGTGTATTTGTTGACTTTTGCTCCCAGTCAGTAGACTAACTGAAATATTGGAATATCATTATTAAAAGTCAGGGTCAGTAAAATACGGTAAATTTTTCTCCTAAAGAACAAGAATTATGGGGCCAGGGAGATAACTCAGTGGAATAAGCACTTCCCTGGTAAGCACAAGGGCCTGAGTTCAATCCCCAGTTCCGCAAAAAAAAAAAAAAAAAAAAAAACAAGAATTATATTTGAAGACAACATTATGCAATGCAACAAATTTTGTGAAATTCATATTATTTTGTTTGATGAATTTCTATATCACTTGTAATTTTTCTGTTTAAATACTATTTTGCAGTCTTTTAAAATAAAAAATTTTAAAGAACAAGAATTATTAAATATTTTCAGGCCTTTAAAAAATAATAGGCTGGGCACAGTGGCACAAACCTGTAATCACAGCACTCAAGAGGCTGAAATAGGAGGATCAATGCACATTTGAAGCCATCTGGGCCACAAACCGAGTTCAAGCCCAGTCTGAACTGCTTAGTGAAACCCTGTCTCAAAAAGACGATAGATAGATAGATAGATAGATAGATAGATAGATAGATAGAT
>NW_004524721.1:3181815-3185651 GCF_000260255.1 Octodon degus
GATAGATAGATAGATAGATAGATAGATAGATAGATAGATAGATAGATAGGAGTAGAAGTCATGAAAAAGTGTAAAGAGGTACTTTATGCTCCATGTAACCAAAAATGAGGAATCAGGCTATTTAATGATCAATTATATCTAGAGAACACTAAAGGATGTTGCTCCTTTAGCATTTGTTGAATAAATTTTCTGACTGCGTGCAGGTAAGCATTGACCATTGAGTCTTCATTCTAAATACATTATTTTTGTATTGAAAGGGGATTTATGAACTTCATTATTTTATGTCATTTGTTGAAAATTAAATTTTTGTTTATTTCAGAAGAGCAAAAGTGCTCAAATTATTTCATTGGACTTGATGGAAAGTGAGATAATTGAGTTCAGAGACCTTGGTTCTAACTTTTATCTAACAAACTTTCAGCATTCCTCTGTTGTTTCTCTTCCAGGCTCTATTTACAAATAAAGAGATAAATAAAATCCTCTGAAGCGTGAAAAACTGAGAAAACTGAGTGCATGGAGAGATTAATACAATGATGACAGATAAATGGGCAAATGAATAAATGGGTGGACTGTTGAGTACATGGGCAGAAAGATAATCGATTATGGATAGAAAGACAGACAGACAGACAGACAGACAGACAGACAGACAGACAGGAAGGTTTTAAATTTGCTCTTCAATCCTGCTATCTGGCATGATGCTCTTTTCTGGTAAGGAAAGCTGGTAGCCATTTTTCAAACATGAAATTGTAAGTCTTCAATATCAGGTAGATCTCAAGTATTAAAGCCATTGTCTCAACTAAGAACTAATGCAATCCAGTAGACCAATAACTCCCTTTAAAATAACTTAAAAATACAATTTTGTTAACCAAGTTGTCACTCATGCTATAAAATCATCATTACTTTACTAGCACTATTGTGATATAACCATTTCTTTTTTGCCATAATTTTATTGATAAACAAATAGCAATGAGACAGTTTCAAATCAAATCTCTAGGACAGTTTCAATAATCAACACAGTGCATACATTCTTCTTAGTGGTTAATTGCTGTACAAGATGCAGACTTGATATCCTATTTACAAACACCATTAGAACAAATCATTCTATTCATTAAGAGATTGTAACTATATATCTATCCTAACCACTTTGAATACACAGATACAAAATGGACATTCATCTGTATCCCCTTTTTTTGTTAAGTTCCGTTATTTGAATATTATAGGTGTGTAAATTCAGCAAACTATTCCAAAACAGTCCAGTAGCCCATAATAGTATTGGGTCTTTCGCTTAATTGGCAATGTCAGAAATTGTTGACCTGAGTCCCCCACAGCTCAACATAACAGCATGGCTTTATTTCTTATATTTCGTTTTTATACTTTTCTGGTGGATGGTTAAGACCAAGGTAAAGCAGGACCTATGCAACAATATAACCATTTCTAATAAGACACTCTTTCTTGATAAGTCTCTCTGAATCTACCAGCTAAAATTCCCAGAAGGAAAATAACCATGGGAAACCTGAGGGAAGGTAAGCCCTCACTAGAAGTAGACAGAAAGACACCCTTCAAGATCAGAGCCCAGTAACCTCTGGCCAGGCCCAATTCTCCCCAGCACACTCAGCTACTGAACTCATCCAGGCAGAATTCTCTGATGAACAGAGACCCTGTCATACAGTCTTCATCCACATACATGAGACTTTGGGGGACAGTTCAGATATTATAATGTTTATCACAAGTGGAATTGAAGTAAGTACATAAGAAGGAGGCATAGGGCTAAGGATATAGCTCAGCTGCATAAACACCTGCCTGGCAAGTATAAGGTCCCAAGTTCGATCCCCCATACTGAACAAGAAAAGGAGGAGACAGAAAAACATACACCTTACAAGCAATGTCCAGATTGCAGCTAAGCACATTGTACAAGTGAACACCTCTATACCAGGTTAGGCAAGGGCTATATCTTGGTGACATTGACTAAGATCTCTGGCACATAGAGGGAGAGAAAACAAAATTGATGGCTTATTGCCCCTTTTTCATATTTGTCACTTACAATTTGGATTCTAGATTTTTTCTATTATGTATTATTTTCATTATACACATGAATAAACAGGTAAAAAAATTAACCAGTAGGTATTCATTACTTAGAAGAAATTTAAGATTTAATTCTGACAAACACTATGATCAATTGAATCATTTGTGAGCTTCTGTAAATATCTACTTCAAATAACCCTTTAGCATTTATGAGAACTTACATTTTAACAAACCATAAATCTGATTATTATTAAAGATATCATGCCAGGTATGATGGTGGGCTCCTATAATCAAAGCTACAGGCTGACCTATATATAGCTCAGTGGGAGAGCACACTTAGGTTTGATTTTTTTTAGTCATAAAATTCCCAGGTGAGAGTTGAGTAAAACAAACAGTTAACAAATTCAACACAGTCACAGGTAGTTTTGGTAAAGCCAGAATGCCCATGCCCTAAGATGCATTTGGAAATTTGGGCTGTTGATACAATAGCCACTTTTCTAATGTGTGATGCTCCTGTCCAGACAGACTCCTTCAGTCTCTGAGAAATGGGAATGGAATCGTAGATGCTTGTGCCTAATGGACCATAAGACCATATTGTCACAAATATGTAGGAATGGGTGGGGGTGTTAACAATTTCAAACTTTAGAAATCATTTCAGTTGGTGGCATTGTTTTTCGGTTGATTGTGTGCCTGGCAGAAACAGAGTGAATTGCAACATGCCTCTCGCCCAGCCACTCCCATTTCAGATTTAGTAGAATTGAGGAATGACTAACTGCTTCTAACCCTCCCAAATGAAAGCCTGTAACCACCCATTTTGAAGAATCACACATGTTTGGAATTTGGAGACAAAAGCAAGAGAAGCCTGAAGAGACCATGGCCAAGTCCCAGAGATACCTCCGGAGTGGGGACTCATCCTGAGAACTAGAAAATAGTGACCCTGGATGGAAAGATCAGCAGCAGAATATGAACCACTCAATGTGGTTCCAGAAGCTTTAAGAGCTTTGAAGAATGAGGATGCACTTAGTTTAGATAGAGCAGTAATACCATGCTCCACTTTTTTCCCTTTACATGCTCCCCATAATTCCATATACTCATAAACTCCAAAGCCAGAAAAGTTAAATAAAGTTAAAACAGAGATCGTAGTTGCTGGTCCTACTTTTGGTTGTCTGGCTGTGCTGGTGTCATGATGCCTGATCATAAGGTCACTCATATCATTCAAAGACACTGAACTATGTGGAATACACAAGAGCATGGATGTATCCTTAGACACTTCAGAGCACAGATAGAGCTCTGGACAAAGCCCCAAAACCTCCAAACCTCAGTTTCCCATCTATAAAATGGGGACATTTGCCTGCTCTTCTTGTAGGATTTCTGTAAAGATGAAATGGGACAGAAACAGTTGGTAAGTTTTGCAGCAATGTGTGAGGCACTGAGTTAATACAGTGCTTTGCCTTGTTATTTCTTGCACTTGAAAAGAATCACAAATTCTGGTTGGTATTTTCCTCCATGCATCTGTTGCCTCAGCACTTCACACATCTGCCCTTACCCAGCTTTAAGTAGAAGGTGAATAAGCCACACACACACAAGTCTGTCACTGTAGGGGGCACACCAGAGCCAAAGCAAAGGTGCGATACAAAGCCCATCATGGAAATGACCAAGGTGACGATGAAGATTCTTAGTTGCAGAGCAAACTGATCTTTGCCTCAAGGCAAGTACCATATGTTCCACTTTAAATATGGCTATTTAGGGGAGATAGCTTAGTGGCATAAGTTCCCGCCTGGCGAATACAAAGTCCTAAATTCAATCCCTAGAAAAAA
>NW_004524721.1:3185751-3189613 GCF_000260255.1 Octodon degus
AGAAGAAGAAGAAGAAGAAAGAAAGAAAGAAAGAAAGAAAGAAAGAAAGAAAGAAAGAAAGAAAGAAAGAAAGAAAGAAAGAAAGAAAGAAAGAAAAGGTCTAAATATGGCTATCTGTCATATGTAACACAATTTGTAGCGAATCGCTGACATTCAGTTAGTGAGCGCATGCAAAAGTTCCCCAACCTCAAATCCATTCAACTGTAAACTCTCATATCAAGCACTTGCAGCTAGGAATATATGTCTTTTAAATTTTTTTTAACTACAAAATAGCAATAGAAAGAAAACAGCATTAGAAACTCTACAAGAGGGCTGGCCAAATAACTCAGTGGATTAAAGCACCTGCAAGCAGGCTCAGGGGCCAGAGTTTCAATCCCCAGGCATGCTGTGGCCTGCCATGCCAGTCCCGCCCCAGGGCACACTAAGAGGGCGATTGAGACTGGGTGTGATGGTATGTGCCTGTAATCCCAGCTCTTGGGAGGCTGTAAACAGGAGAATTGCTACAAATCTGATCTAGTAGTGAGACCCTGAACACCCTGTAGAGCTTCCCTAAAATAAAATTTTAAAAAAAGGAAAGAAACTATATAAGATTTTACTAAACAAAGTAATGGGACCTCAATAATGGTTGCTGTATTACACATGTGTATCTGGTAATAGGAATATCCTTTTATCTGTTAAGCTATGATGGTTATTTTAGTCATTTCGGAAGCTTCACCAATAATTCAATTGCTACTGATTTCCCTAACAGTCATGGTAGTTATACCTGGGGCACACTGGCTCCTGCAAGTTCTTAACTGAAAATAGCAATGGAGAGAAAGAATTCAATTGCATTAATTCAATTTTATAAGAAACATTTAATTAATAATTAAATACCATTGTATAGTTTTGGAAAATTAAATCTATCCAGTAAATGCAAGTAGTTTTACAGGCTTATTAAACCAGACATCACTTTGGCTCTAAGAACTGCAAGTAATTTATATTGCTTGAATTTTCTTCTCAGCTACTTAATTCTTGAATGTCACAAGGCATTCTTTTATGTTATTTATGTAATTAAACATCATAAAAGACAAACTTGTTCACCTGAATCTCATCTTACAACACATTTGTATTTCTGAAAGATTTTCAGACCAAAACTACTATGTTTAAACCAAATTGAGGGCCAGCCACATAGCTCAGTAATTAAAGCACCTGCAAGCAGGAACAAGAGCCAGGGGTTCGATTCCCAGGCCCGGCCCCTCCCCCAGGGGCATGCTGAGATGGCAATTGAGACTAGGCACGGTGGCCTATAATCCCAGTTCTTGGGAGGCTGTAAACAGGTAGATCACTATGAGTCCGATCTAATAGTGAGACCCTGAATACCCTATAGACCTTTCCCTAAAAAAAATAAAAATTAAAATAAACAAATTGAGCTAGGTTTATTTTTGTAGGAAACTTATATTGACTTAATCAAATAAATGACAGTTGTCATCATCATCCGTTTATCATCCATTGTGAAGTAAAGCCTTACAAATTTTATAGTTGTAATTGCAAACCAATTATTTTGCCCTTATTTGATAAAGTACTTTACCCTGGGGCTCATCTATATAGGAATGAGAAACCAAATTGAATTAAAACATTGTGTAAAACATTTATTCCTCCCACTAGCTCTTCATTTTTTAGCTAAACACTGAATCTATGTGAAATAAAAACTGTTTTCAATCCAAGCAACTGTTAAAATACAATATTCCTAAACAAAGTGCATCTCTGAGTCTGCGTACCACACCTACCCCAGTCATTTTTTCCCCTGGTTTCTATGAAAACAACCAGACACCCTTGCCGATTGCAGAATAGAAACCACAGCAGAAGATGAGCTGAGTCACAGGCTCCATTAACTATTCTCTAGATTGCTACTTACTCACAGGGAAAAAAATTGGCAGAACAAATCTTTGCAATCTGCCCTAATCACAGGCTTGTGACAAGCAAATACATTGTGAAATGAGTTCTTTCTTAAAGTAAGAATAGATTTACAGCACATCACTGGAATGAGTATACTGAAAAACTACAATTTAACCTAGTAAAGGGAAAACAGAGTGTAAAACTAAAAGGTCATTCATTCACCGACACCAAAGCTCGCTGTCATGCAACATAACAGCATAACAGAGGAGACTGAATCCAGCATCTCCTCCCTCTGGTGTCTGACTTACCCTCCGCTATCTGCTCTATTGTCCATTCTGGCTTATTCATAACAGAAACTGCACAAGGCTGTATGCCCTAAGCCCTTTGATATTTTAAAAGGTAACTCAAATAACATAAATCTTAGTATAAGTGGCATGGGAGCTACTCAGAAGAGACGTGTCTGGAGGCAGGTAACAGCTGCACAGCCTCCCATCTCTGCCTCCCTTACTTGGACAGTCCTGCATTTTATACAACTGTCCTCAGTAGATTTTCATCTTTTACATGACATTTAGGGCTAGTCTGATTTACTTCAGGAAAAGCATACCAGAGAACAGAGTCTCATCATCTCTTCACTGAGTTTCTCACACCTCTGACTGTTCACCCATGATTCCAAGGGAACAGTTTTCCATCTAGGGCAAAAGTCCTTAAAGAGACTCCCGAGAGATGAGGTGGAGCTAAGGCACATTGGGCCCTTGCCTTTCAGGACTAGAAATTTCTCTCAGTGTAGCTAGGACTCATCCTCCCAGGAAGAGTGGCCACGCCACAGATGCACACAGCTCTGAACTCTCCATTGGACAAAAGCACAACCGTGTCAGTTCCTTTCTAACCCGCACATTTCTGGATGCTCAGTCTTGACTTAAATGGTTGAAAGGCAGAGGACCCATTGTGTTTCATGTTTTACATGATGGTGCAATCCATATGAAGGCTTGCATGTTTAAATTCTCACATTCACTTCATTGAGAATTGAGACCAGAAAAAAAATAAAGTGTTTCTGCATTCACAGTGCCCTAGCCTAGGAACATAACATCCGCCCTGAGTGGTCACAAGCTCAAAAGTAACTAGCAATTTCCTCAAAACATGCAAAAAAAACAGCTTCTGTCTTCTGCAGATGTTAAGAACAAAAGTGGTTAATTTGGGCCAGCCAAATAGCTCAGCGCCTGCAAGCAGGTGCAGCGGAATGGGGGTTCAACTCCCGGGGCCTGCCATGCTGGCTCCACCCCCAGGGCCCGTTGAGACAGCAATTGAGACTGGGCATGGTGGTGCACACCTGTAATCTCAGCTCTTGGGAGGCTGTAAACAGGAGAATTACTATAAGTCTGATCTAGTAGTAAGATCCTGAATACCCTGTAGACCCTTTCCTAAAATACAGGAAAAACAAAACAAAACCCAAAAAAGTGGTCAATTTGTGAACCTGCACTGATCACTCCACTGCTTCCAGGCTTTCAATCTTCTGCTCAGAAAAAGCCAACAGGTAGAGAAGGAGGGCTGAGACAGGAAACACAAAACAATTCTGGGTGTTCATTACTACCGAGGGACAAAAACAACATCGTGAGCTCCTGTTTTTCATCCAGGAGGCAGGAATTAGACTTCACAACTGTACTAAATATATTTTATTGAATTTAATTTACATCCAAATGAACAATAAAACTTTTTTACATTGGAAATATCATCAAGATTAAATTATTGAAACATTTAAGAATATCCCCATCACTACTCAAAAAGCCCTTGTGTTGCTTGGAGTTTGTTCTCTATGAAGTGAGATGTGGCTAATAAAGAAGAGTCCTTTCATATATGTATCCAATTAATAGCAGCAATAAAAATAAGAAACTGGAACTGGTGTGTAGCTGAGTAGTAGAGGATGTGCTTTGCATGTTCAATCAGAGAGAGAGAGAGAGAGAGAGAGAGAGAGAGAGAGAGAGAGAGAGAG
>NW_004524721.1:3189768-3201288 GCF_000260255.1 Octodon degus
AAGCAGGCAGGCGAGCTGGGGAGAAGGGGAGGGGAAGGAGGAAGAAGAAGGCATGAAGGGGAAGGGAAGAGAAAGGGGAGGGGAGGCAAGCAGGAATCTGTCTACATCATACTGCCATTGTACCCTACGTAATGCCTGAGTGCCTTTCTTCATTCTTCCACTTTAGCATTTTGACCTAGGAGTCCCCTTCCCTTAAGTACAAAAGCCTCCTTCAGGAGAGAATGCTGTGTCCTCTCTTCACAGCTGCAGTGGCTAGCACCGTGCTTACCACCTCGCTGGGCTTCATATGTGTTCACTACATTGAATACTTTTAAAGGTAGACACTGCCTGTTCCCAGATCTTTTACTAGCTCTTTAATGTCTTCACCTAATATCAGGTAAAATTCTACAATATACACAAAATAAATGTTTGTTCTTGGCAATCACTTTCTGGGGAGCGATGGCTTTTTATTAATAAACATACATAAAAATGAGAACTCCAGCATAGATCCCATCCTATGTGGGCTCAGGACAGCTGAATGCCAGTCAACTTAAGTTGCTGTGTTGACAAATGTTAACAGAAGGATAAGTTCAGAGTGAGAAGACAAGAAAGCCAGTCAGGTTAAGTAACTGCTTCACACTCATCATGTGTTCCCATCATGCTAAGGAGCCACTGAAGCCCAGACTAAGGTTTGTGAGTGCCAGCTGCCGTCTTGCTGCATGATAACATGCTTTCAAGACAGTCAGCATTCATCCCCAGGGCCCGTGGATGCCATATGCACTCTCTCCTGGATTTGTCTGTGCACTGTTAGGTGCTTCCTATACATTCAGCTAAATGGGCCTTAGTAAAATCACATATCACTTAACCCCGACTTCTCCACTGACCCCTCTCACCTCATACCTTTCTTGGCTTGGTGCTAACTCAGAGCTCCTCCTGAGGCTCTGTGATCCCTGAGCCAGGCCTGACCCTCTCCATGCTATCCTTCTTCCAAGTTCATACATCAAAGACAAGAAGACGAACAGCACTGGACTACAAATGGCAGCAGATGTTCCCAACCATCAACCATGTTGTCGTGCTTTTAGCTCTAACTCCTCCATGGCTTTAACAGTTGCTTTGGAATCCCTCTCAACATATCTTCACTGAGCCAATAATTAGACCTCAGATTCATTGCATGAGCTGGGGCTCCACAGTTAAGGATGCTGGGCTTTTCCTTGATTTTTATGGTACATAGTGACATATGAGAAATTCCTTACCCCAATATCCAAACCATAGAGTCCCATTCTTTGTCTGACTCCCATAAGGAGACAGAAGGGTAATCCCTTACTCTGTAGGCTATTACTAAGTCATGTGTGCACCTTAGTGCCTTTTAAAGACTTAATGTTTTGGTTCAAAAGAGTCAATCAACTTGTGGCAGCAATGTCTTGTCTCTAAGACAAGAAGGAAAAGCACGTTTGCTAAAAGACACTCAGCACCAATCACAGTTGGTCATATGGAAACTTGTCAACCCTTAGCACATCTGAGTTCCACTCCATAATGCACAAGGATACTGAAGTTAAAAATCCATTTTCTTAAAAGGAGCAGGCATAAGAACTGGGTCAGCTCATGTAAAAGCTTTGCAAAACTAAGTGGTTGAGGATGACCTAGTTCAACAACAAGATTTTAAAAAAAGTTTAAAAGAATTCTAGTCTTTTTAAGTACTCAGAGACCAACACTTCACCAAGCATCTTTCAATAAAAGATTTTATTTAACATGAAAGTTGAGGAACCAATTATTGGCTTGCCAGCAGATTAAGACCACTAAGAAAACTTTCTAATATAAACAAAGAACTTGTGCCCTGCAGTAAAGATGAAATTGCCAGTGATTACTAAGACTGAAGGACAGAACAAAGCCAATAATCATCTCACTTACATCAAGTGCTCCACAAATGAGGACCTAACCAAAGTAAAAAGAAAGCAACGGCTTTAGTCTATGAACATAAAGCAAAAGGATAATAAGTATGAATATAAAAACTAAACAAAGCAAAATGATTAACCAGGAGATAGGTCTGTATATATTATTTAAGGAGCTCTTTGCTAAATTCTAAGGCAGCTCCCTTAATCATCCCAAAGCATCTTCCTTAGGAAACAGAACACCTGAGTCCTACAGAGCTGTATGAACCCCTACAAGCCTCATCTGCCCTTCTGGGACCATCATTCTCCAAATGCAGATATTACAGTGTCAGAGCCTGGAAGGAGCTTCAAGCTACCTTCCAGCTTGAATATTTTTTGTCTGTAAATAAGGACAAGACCTGAACTAATCATGCTGTGAAAAATATCTAAATTGAAAAAAAGTGAAAATTTTCACATCATCAGCAAATGATGTTATTAATCCCACACAGGGCAGCTGGATCCAATCATGCCAGTGTCCTGGAGAAGAACAAGACAGATACAAGGCTAAAGTTTGATGAATCTAAGTATTGAGATGTTTAGCACTATATAACAGCCAAAGATGTGGGTCCATGTGTTCCAAAAGCTCTTCACTTCTGAGACAAAATACCTGACACACACAACATAGAAAAGGGTAAGCATGACTTGGCTCATGGTTTCAGAGGATTCAGTCCTTGTTCAGCTGCCTACAGTGCACAAATATCACAGCAGACGGGCCTGGGGAAGTAGCTCAGCTGAGGGTAGCTAGGAAGCAGAAGCAAGGAGAGCCAGGGAGCAGCTCAGGCCCAAGGCCATGTTCCTATCCTGTGGTCTCCTGTGCTTTCCTGATCATCTTGGCATCACTCAAGATTGACAGTCAAGGTTGATGATAGCATTGAGATATCTACATTTTCCACTTTTGTTCCAAGAATTACCAGTAGGCACACATAGACCTATCCTCACAGGGAATTGTTTAACTTCTTCTGTCACTTTTACATATTTGCCCCTTAGTTTTAATTCTAAAATATGCCAGTTCTCACCATGGTCAATCTGAGCCATAAGCAGTTCTGGTGCTTTTGTCCACTTCTTGAGACTTTGGAACCATAGGAGATGGAATCGCATTTTCATTGATTCTCTTAGTGACATGAGGCAGGGGGTCAGAAACAGCTGGGAAGTCACAGAATTCACTGACCTGTGTTTCTAGCATGATTGTATTCAACCCAAAATAATAAATATGTAAATTTTATACAGGAGAATGCTGCTTGTTTGCTGTTTCAAAGCTCACTCTGTTCCATGTATTGTCCCTTGATATTTAAAGTCAGTGATGAGGAAGAAAGGGCAATGCCAACTTCTACAGGTGGCATTACTTACTGAGGGCCTCCCAGAGGTGTCAGGCTGCCTCCTGCTGGAACATCCTGCAGAAAGATGCCCTCCCAAAAACCACACAAGCAGAGCCTGAGGCTGTGGGGAAGGGCACTTGGGATGTGCTTTCCCAGCAAGAGGGAACTTGAGACTCATCAAAGCTAGGTTGGCCTCATCCGTTCAGGATTGAGTCTCCTTGTGGGATTTCTTTCTGTTCTTGAAGGCTGAACAGATGGGAAGTCAGCCAGGAAGGATGCTGAGTTCACTAATTTCTTTTCTCTTTTTTTTTTTTTTTTTTTTTTCAAAAAATGAGATTTGGAGCATGTGATACAATATGACAAAGGGAAAAAAGGCTTCCCTTACTCATGCCTGGGGTCAATCCTCTAAATGTCACTGTGATACACAGCCAGTCAGCCCCATCCATGCTCCTCTGCCTCCTTGTGTCTCTTCTTCCCCTTTCATGTTGTTGATCTCTTCTTCCCTCTATCACCACCTTACCATAATACACCACACAAATGCACACAGACACACCACAGAATCACACATCTGCACCACATACATGCACACATCACAGACAGATACAGATACACCACACAGATCATGCATATACATCACACATACATACACACACTATACACAGACAAGTGCCATACACACTCACACACACACTTCAAACTAAATCTCCCCAATTTTCAAAGGATCCAGGATGAAGGTAAAGATCAACAGACAGAGCTGTGTAAATAAGAAAACCTCAGATTAGCATAAGGGCCTGGCTTTTCTCCTCCAAACCCTTCCCTTTGTTTTCTCTTCTGCGAGCACCAATGTGCTAAAGTATTCCTTTTCTCTTTATGGGTCCAGACACAGCTCACAGGGCAGAGGCTATTCCCGATAAGCCTCTTTCTTACATGAATGTGTGCATGCACGTGTTCCTGAATGTGTGTGAACATGTGTCAGTGCGTGAGTGTAAGTGGGTGTGCCAAGTCTCACACAGATCCCTGAGGTCAGTGGCTGAGTATGTAGAAGCTGGCACTCTTGCAAGTCATTAAAATATTTTTTAATTGCACAATGTGTATGCATTAGTCACTTGCAGTTCACTAATTGTCTATTTTACTTCAGTGCTAATGCTTCATGAACATGCACTAAATTGACATAATAATGAAGTCAGACACATTCTCAGCTCCATAGCCCGAATACACCTGATTCTATTCAGCATGCATAAATGTAGACCATTAGTGTCTCCAAAGTGCATGGGGAGTTCACAGAGCCCTAGCTGCTTCCAGGAATACCCAAGACAACCTAACATGACACAGTATCACTGTCATGGTAACCTGAATATTCATTGCCAGAATCACAACTATACATCACCAATTTAGCACTCTATTAAATACAAACTAATACCTCCATTAATGGTGTCGGGCTGGGGCTCCTAGTGATCTGGAGGCTGCGTAGCAAGCACCAAATTACAGAACAAAGCTCCAGGGGAGGGAACTCCCACTTAGTGCAGAGTCACTGTGGATTCCACAACATGAAAGTCAGCTTCAGCTATGTGCAACGGTTCTTGGTAAGAAATTACACAGAAAATTGCATCTGCAACCTATGATAGCCTCTCCAAACCAGGAATAAGCTGTCTAACTTACAGCTGATTGGAAACCAGCCCAAATCTGAGCATTGCAGCACAGGAACTACAAAGGTTGGTTCTTGTTCCTGTCTGCTATGAATAATCATTTCTGAGTGAGAAGGAAAACACAGAATGGTGCAAGGGAATGAGGTGGAGTCCTGCAAATGATCCAAGTGCTTTCTGAAGGCAAAGCTCAGCAACAATAATAAAGGGAAGCCCAGCCCCCACCTGCTTTTACTCCTGGATGACAGGCAGGGCTGTGAGGGGTGCCCCCACTTTCTCTGCTACCCTGCAATTTATCCCAAACTCATTTTCATTTTATCTTGATTGGTTCAGAAAACATCCTATTTGCAAACCTAGACAATCTTGATCTGTTCTCAGTGTAGAATCCCTCCTCTGCAGCAATAGAGCTGAACTATGAAGAGCACTCTGGTCTTTTTTGCTCCCTTGCTCTTTGGTTTTTCCTAAGAAATACTCCTACTTCAGCTGCTCTCCTCGGCACCTCCCTTAGTAGCTGACCACTAGAGAAAGCAAAGGAGACATCTATGTGCGGTAAGAAGTATGGATAGGACACTCTGAATCCCACTTTGACTTTGAACTTGGCTTCGAAAAGATTACAAAACTCCCCTCAGCCTCACAAATGAAATAAAGGTAGATTGCATGAGAAGCGATGGTGGTGTCTCCAGCCAATACCTCCAAGTGCTCCCAGAGACCACTGGAGGCTTTATTCTGTTCTGCCATGGGCCCTCTTGCTGGCCCCTCAGAAATCTCCAAGAAGCTGCCCTCCAGGGGGTTGGGGGATTCTGCACAGCACAGATAAGACTATGGGCCCTGGCTGTGTACATGACAGGACAGGGACACAGGGGGACAGGGAAAAAGTGAGGTCCTCCTTTGCGTGGTTATCAAGCAAAGTAGGAACAGAGCTGAAAAGTTTTAACACACTCAACTGAATTGACTTTTAAAAACAAGTTTCTGTATTTTGGAATCATAGTTTTCCTAAATGGTGGGATAATCTTGTGCCATTTCCCCTACTAATTACATCTCATTATTATTAGAAAGAATGGTTTCCTTGAAATCTAAAAAATTTTGTTCTCTCAGTGATGCAGCAGGAGGAAGCAGTGACTTCCATTCTGAGGAAGAGGGCGACACCTAGTGACTTCTCTCTGGAGGCCATCAGCATGTTGGCTGGGTGTGCTCAGATCTTACCATGAGCTTAGTCACTACCAAATTTTTAACAGTAGCATGATAGCATCTGATAAAAATGTACAGATAATAGAGATAAATAAACTTTTAGGTCTTTGGAACTGGGATTCCATAGGATGCGTGACCTCCATAAGTCTGTTCCCAAGGCCGGCCAAATAGCTCAGTGGATTAAAGTACCTGCAAACAGGCTCAGGGGCCAGGGTTTGATGCCCTGGCCTGCCATGCCAGCCCTGCCCCCAGGGCGTGCTGAGACAGCAATTGAGACTGGGCGTGGTGACACGCGCCTATAATCCCAGCTCTTGGGAGGCTGTAAACAGGTGGATCACTACAAGTCTGATCTAGTATTAAGACCCTGAACACCCTGTAGACCCTTCCCTAAAACATAAATTAATAAATAAATAAAATCTGTTCCCAAACCTAGAAGCCATGCCACAGGCACCTGAGGTCACCTAGTCAAGCATGGCCACCCAGCTCCTTCCATATTCTCTGGACCTCCCTGGTTTTTCCCATTGTTTCCTTCCTAACTAAAGGGTGAATGTGGCCAGGAGGTATTTTAAATTTAATTTCTTCTCCTTATGTCCTAGTTTTTTTATATAAGCCAATTATAACAGATGTAATTAACTGACTTGCTCTTGTTTCTTTTTTATTCAAGTAGATATAGCCATTTTTAATTAAGTTTATTGGTACAACTTAGATATGCCAATAAGCTTTTGATAATGATCACATTCATCATAGGGAATTTGTACCTTTATGGGATGTATCTTAGTTCTTTTTTTCCCATTCCTCACCCTTCTTTTCAACCTCTCTTGCCCTCCTTACTTACAAAGTGCTTTTTGACACTTTAGTCTTTGTTTTCTCTCATTTTTTTTCCTTTCCACCCAATCTCCCATTCTTCTTTTCCTTTTGAACCATTACCTCCTATTTCACAAAATCTCCTATGCATTTATTCTCATTTCTTGCATACCCTGTACAAGTTAGCCTGACATATGGGTGCTCTTCACTTCTCCCTGTGTCCTGCCTGAGGACTACTTCCATGGCTTCCTTTGCCAGTGAGAACAAGCCTCATAGCTCTTCCTTCCTTCCTGAAGTGGGAAATGATTGGTTCTTTTTGTTCAAGAATTTTCACTATGAAGAGTAAGTTTAGTTGTGTTTTCAACACATTCCTGAACAAAATGTGGTTTAGTTGATTCATTTTCCCTTCACCAAAATACTCTGGGTAGAGAGAAACAAAGAGACACAGGCTGCCCGTGTGTAGGAACAATACCGTCTACTTCTTCCTAGAGCCAACTTCTGCATCTTTTTTTGGCAGAACCGGGAATTGAACTCAGGTCCTTGCACTTGCCAGGGACATGCTTATTCTACTGAGCCATCTCCCCAACCCCCAACTTCTGTATCTGATGGCACCACCTGCTTTGCCCCAAGAAAGCCTCCTGAACAGTAACTAGCTGTCCTTCTCACTCCCATCTGCCACCTGAAGTGCCAGGCAGCCCAGTCCCAGGAAAGCTGAGTAGACGGACTCTTATCAGAGCAATTGTGCCCTTGGTGCCTAGTGTCATGTGTCCTTTGGGGGCTGTATGATCAGGATTGTACATAAGACCTCCCACTTGCATTACTGATGCAGCATTACTGATGCATCCTCAGATGCAGCAGCCTCTCCTCCACTGGTCAGCACTGGGAGGCAGGTACCAAAAGCCCTCAAGACTAGGCTGCTGGGCCCTCAGAATCCACCTCTGGCAGGAGACTTGTGAGCCACAAATGAGCTTGAGCAGGGAGTGTCTCTTGTAAACACACTTTCTAAACTAAGACCAAGATTTACCTCTGGACCAAACAGCACTTTTCCTTCCCACCTCTCTGTCTATAACAGGAGCTTCTTGACTGGCTACTGGTTATTAGGAAGAGTTCAGAGTCCAGAACTATCCACAAGCAACTTCATCTGCAGGTGTTGGGGCTCAGAAGAAACCCCTAACATATGATGCCTTGATATGTCAAATGCTTTGAACTAAAGGAGATACATGATCTTTCTGAACTTCTCTTACTCCATCTCTCTCCTTCTTTCCCTCCTGAAGAACATAATGGGCCTTTTGTGAAGTTCCCCCAAGCCACCCAAATGGCAGTGTCTTTTGGTAATTACTTAAGTTGACACCATGCAGAGGCCAGGCAATTGCCTGTTCCTTGGATACACTCATCTTCCCTAAAAGTCACTTACTCCTCTAGCATTGCTGGCAGCCCCTACTCCTCTCCTCTATGAAGAGGTAGTTAAATTTCAACCACATGTCCTTTCTTTGAGTCTCTTAAAAGTCTAAGTCATGTGTGTGACTCCCATGGACTTGCATGTTAATAAATTTGCTTGCCCCTTCACTTACTAATCTGCTTAGTCTCCATTTATTTTACAGACTTGAATAATCTGAACTGTAGAGGGTAGAGAGCAATTCCCTTCACTCACCCTTGTGCAGACACTGCTGCAGTGGCATCAGCCAACTATCTGGAGCCAGCCTCACAAACACACCTGAGAGGCACATCCTGCCTGTCCATTCTCTTGCAATCTTTATTGCTAAAAAATATTTGGAATAGACATGTGCCCCAACCCATTCAAAGGTGATAGTTGTTGACTGGATTGTTTCACTTCTCCTTAGTTCTCTAATTAAATCATGTAATTGTTGCTTTCTATCTTGAAAATGGAATGCTCCCACCCCATCTGATAGGAGATTGCCTACAGGTCAAAGACATGCCTCTTTGGTGCTAAAACAAAACAAAGCAACATTATGCATATCCTATAAGCAGAAACACTTTTTACTATGAGTTCACTAATCTCCCCCTTACCCAGTGACCACTGCCAGGGCTTGTCTTTTGGGATAATTGGCCTGATGGATCTGTACTCTCTGCTTCTCTCTTTGTCCTTGGGTCTCCTCCCAGCTCTGAGGCAAGCACTCAGCCTGCTCTGCTGTTTCCCCTTCAAATGAATGCAGTGGTTAGAACTGGCCAGAACTGTGTCTGTGTGCAGCAGTGCAAGGTGTAGGGCAGGTGGGTGGCCTTGCGTCCTGGACCGTGCTCCATCCTGGATGAACTTGATATGCTTGGCCTGTCATCGGCTGGGAGTAGGTTACTCACCCCGTGTCTGGGAAACATGAAGACAATTAAGATGGAACGCTGCCGAGAAAATGGTGCCTCAAGGAGCACGCTGCATCAGACAGCCACTGCATAGAGGGAATATAAAGCTTGACGGGGCTTTTCCTGCTATTTTAAAATAGATATAAATAAATGTCATGCCATTCCATTCTTAGCCATAGCTCACCACTGGGACTGGCTGTCCAAAACCTGTTCTATTGTGAAGACATGTGGCAAAAATATGAGTTCTACATACTCATTTTCAAGCACACATTATATATGTTCTGAATCATCAATAGGATTTCCATCCGACTCAGGACACTCGCCTTAAATGTAATTCACCCAGCAGCCTGAGTAGTGTCATTCTGTAAAAAGGATTATATGCTATAAATAACTGTCCCTCAAACCTAGAAGTGGGATGGCTCATGAATAACACATGAGCTGTGAGCTGCGGCTCTGCCCTTTGAATCAGAGAACATGTGTTCCCTGATCTCGGGAGGGAGAAAGCCTTCTTTCCATCCTCCTTTCAAATTCTGAGCTTGGAAATAAGCCCAAGTCCTTCTGGGGCAATCTAACCCTGAATTCCACGTTCAATTCCTTCTCTGTTCTTCCTCTCCCCCTTCCTGCTGCAGAAGGAAGGCAGGCCTTGGGCATGAGGATCTAAATCTCCTCATTAGGTGCTGCTCAGCTAATAGCCCCCCTGGACACACAGTTGCCCCCCTTAGGGTTTCAGTAGTGGGAGAGCACGCCAGTGACTCTGCAGCCCCAGAATCAGGCTTCCAGCCCAGCCATGCAGGCTGCTCGCTCCTGCCAGCAACCCTTGACCTTGGCCGGGTCAGATGCCATGCTGTGAGGATGGGAGGGCAGGCTTCTGGGGCCAGAAGCTCAGCATCTTCCACAAAGAAAGTAGCAAGGCAGCCTGATAGTTGTAAAAGCTGTGTTCTGCCTGCTGCTACTGCCAAGCCCTGAAAGGGACAGAAGGAGGGTTCTGAGCTCAGTAAGTGAGAAAGACGACAAAAGCCAGAGCCTCCACCTCTCAGAGGAAAAGTGATGGTACCAAGCACAAGCTTGCTACATCTTCTGTCTTCCCAGCCCCATATCCTGACTGATCAATGCTCAGGTCCTGTAAGTCACAGTTGGAAAGACAAAAGAATGAAATAGAGCTGTGGTTCTGTGATGACTTAGGCTGCTGCCTCCCCTGCCGCCTGTCTTCCCCCACAGCAGAGTGGGGGAGAGCTCCAGAAAGGCCAACTGCACCCCTAGAATGACTCCCCAGGGCCCTGTTGTTACAGGAGGTTCAGTAGGTAAAGAGTGAGACGACCTACCCAGTACTTTTTAAATGTCATGAAGGTAAACATATTAACACAAATATTTTTTTAAAAATCAAAAATCTATGGCAGACAAAAGATCCCAAATTTTAAACACAAGATCCCTGGTATCTTTCCCCAACCAGGCTCCAATGTGGCTCAGCACTGTGGTGAGACTTTATGCTGCAATTTGGTATTTTGTTTCTTCCAGAGATTTCCATTTTTGCATTGATCCGGTTTTAGAGTGACTGCAGCATTCTCTGCTCTTCACTGTCCCCACAGCCCAGTGCTCTGCACCATGTCAGCCACCTTGACAGCTCTGACCTGCTCAGCAGCCCCCGAACTTCTCTTGTGGTGGTGGTGAGAGCCTATGGCATGCATGTGGCATGCTGCATAGAGCTGTTTGCTATCACTGAGAGCTCTAGAATGTTCACCATGGCTGGCAACTCCCACTCTCCCTTCATGATATCTTTCTCCACCACTGGACAACTAGTTCAGAGTTGCATCATTCACACTGAGCCTCAACAATTATTTTTGAATGAAGTAATGGCCCCATGAGCCAGCCAACCAATCTCCATCAGCAAGGTCTCACTCTCCCATTTGATTCTAAGAATCCCAGACCTTGTATTTTTCTTTTTCATACTCTACCTTTCCTTCCTTCAAACACACGCAGCCCTGAACTAGCAAAGCCATGAGGCCTGGGCATGACTTGCTGGTGGAGTCAGAAGGAGCAACTGTCACCTCCTGAGAGTGGGGTGGCCCAGATGACCTGACTCTGGGCAAGACATCACATTAAACTCCTCTCACTTTTTGTTTGTTTTTTTCCATAATTTTACTGAGAAACAAAGAGCAATGAGATAGCTTCAAACCAAATAGGTAGGACAGTTTCAATAATTAACACATTGCATACATTCTTCCTAGTGGTTAATTGCTGTACAAGATGCAGACATGATATCCTATTTACAAATACCATTAGAACAAATCACTCTATTCATTAAGCAAATGTAACTATATATCTATCCTAACCACTTTGAATACACAG
>NW_004524721.1:3201462-3214266 GCF_000260255.1 Octodon degus
CAGCATGGCTTTACTTCTTATATTTCGTTTTTATACTTTTCTGCTGGATGGTTAAGACCAAAGTAAAGCAGGACCTAAGCAACAAGAGTTGTAGCTTTTGAGTCTGATAAGGTCAGGGAAATCCCCTCAGGATTTATCCTCAGATCCTGTACCTCAGATTGTAGAACCTTTGTCAGTGTCAGCCATATGGATGAGTTCATCTCACCTTTTGATTTTTGCTTATTCTCTCTCATTTTGCGCTTTTTTTTTTCTTTTCCATTCTTGGAAATCCAGCTCAGGGACTGTACATGCTATTTCAAGTTTTTTGTCTGTCTGTCTTTGCTTTTGTTTTTATGTATTTTAGGGAAGGGTCTACAAGGTGTTCAGGGTCTCACTACTAGATTGGACTCATAACGATCCACTTGTTTACAGCCTCCCAAGAGCTGGGATTATAGGTGCATGCCACCACACCCAGTCTCAATTGTTGCCTCAGTGCACCCCGGGAGCAGGGCCAGCACAGCAGGCCCAGGGATTGAACCCTGGCCCCTGTGCCTGCTTGCAGGTGCTTTAATCCGCTGAGCTATTTGGCCAGCCCTTGTACATGCTAAAAGTGTTTGCTTAATTTTTTGCTCATGTAAAACAATCATTGATTGGAATGGTGACAATGCCCAGTTACATTTGAACTTCAAATCAACAGTGAATAATACTTTAATATAAGGATAACCCAAGCATTGCATGAGACATAAAAACTTAAAGAATTTTGTTTATCTGAAATTTACATTTAACTTTGCATCCTCTGTGACTGTTGTACAATTTTTGTTCTTGCTTTTATTTCTGCTTAGGCATTTCTGGAGATTGAACCCAGAGCCTTCACAGAGAGACACACATCCCCAGCATTTTAATTTTATTTATTTAAGACAGGGTCTCATTAAGTCACTAAGTTGCTCAAGTTGAGCTCCAATTTACCATCTCCCAGACCCAGTGCTTGGACTACAGGTTTCACCATACCCAGCTAACATCGCAGATGTAAATATAATACCACCACTTTGGCGACATTCAGATGACTTTATCTCTAGCTTCCAGCTGTACCTGAACATATTCTGTAAAACTCTTCTTCAATCATGAGAATGAGCAAGTCTCTTGACCATTTTATGGATGGCATTCGGTATCTAAACCCATATTCACATGAGCAGCAAATATTTAAAGAAGGCTGAATGAGGTTATCTCCATGATTTTGACTTCCTTCCAAGTAATGTTTTATGAAATACATGTATGTATATTTCCAGAAGATTGAGGTTTCTGGGAATATCCTGAGGTGTTGTTCCATCTGTGGTTCTATCTATTTTGTTCCATCTCTGTTGTTCTATCTATCTTGTCCCCCTCAATGACCTTGCTTCCCTGTGGGCCTGATTCCTATGAGGACCTGGAGAGGCTCACCACAGCTCTCAGTGGGTGAGTACATAATAAAGGCACCTGAAAAGGCAAATGATATCTCTGTGTGGAGCCATAAGCCATGGGTGAGAATCTTCATGGGTCATACAAGATCATAAAGGAATATCCCATCTGCAGGAGTCTTGAAATAACAAAACAAGCCTTGAAAGACATATTTTTTGTTAGTGTACTAAGTATGGAAGTATATCAACCTGAATATCAGTCATGTTACCCACAGTTCCCAAGCCCTGTATGCACACTTTAGAGTTAGATGCATCCAAATGAGTTGGCAGCAGGACCCCAAGATGGGCCCTGGCTTCCACCCAATACCTTTCATTTTCTGTCTACCTCTTCTGAAGCTATTCCTACTGTATCCTAGGACACATACTTAGTCACTTTTTCATTGCTGAGAAAAAATGCCCAGCACCCAAAGTGAAAGAGAAAAAGTTTATTGTAACCCACAGTTTGTAGATGTTTCAGTTCATAGTTGGCTAGTTCCAAGGCAGGGCGGCATGGTAGAGGGCATGATAGAGGAAAAAGAGTTCATGGCAGGCACAAGGAAGCAAGTAAGTAACCTGACTCCAGGTAAGACAGTATCTGAAGGGCACAGGACCCCTCTTTCTGCCATTATATTCCACCCTTAGTGTGGGCAGTACTCACACCCAGGAGGGCCTTCCCATTATCCATCCCCAAAACAGTGCTAGACCGAGCAGTGGGCTGATTTAGTAGTCATACACCCTTGATCCCAGCATCACAGTCTAGATCCAGCCACCTCCACAAACCCCACATCAGGCTTTGGGAGACATCTAGAAGCAAGCCGAAAGACATGGGTAGGCAGATTTACTGCATCTGTGATGGAGGAGGGAACATGACGAAGTTCTCAGCAGCCCTCATAATGGACCTCAAACTTGGGGTGGAGCCCTCGGGAGAGAAGAAAACCATTACATCCCAGACATTCAGTGCTGGCCATGGTCAGCAGCCTGGGATGCCCCAAGGTGCCCAGGAGTAAAGACAGACATATTTTTCTGCTTTGCATCTTACAGCTCCATGAAATAGAAATGCTATTTTAGCTCACAAAAATTATTCTTACTTGATGGAAGGAAGAAAAGAGTCCTTGCTCAAGGCTTCCAAATGGTCTCCAGGATTTTTGCCAAGGACTGCAGACAGGTGTTTTTCTTATCATTATAATTGTTAAAGTCCTTGCTAGCAAAGTGCTAAAAATTGTAATAAAGTATAAGCCTTTTCTGTGGCTTCAAAAGGAAATAGTTATTGCTTATGAATATCTGAATCACAAAAGGCCACAACAAAGACACGCAATACATTTCTGTTATGATTGGAGAGAAGTTGCCTGAAAGGATTTAAAAACTGTTGACAGGAAACTACTGCCTAGAAGCTTAGCTGTGAATTAAGATTCATAAATGTATACATATATGCAAATTGGAATGTTGGAAAGAGACACTTGTCAACAGAATCTTCAGAAAAAGTTCCCTGGAACCTGAGAACATATTTATGTAAGAAAAGCAAACCAATGAGACATGGTTTTACTTCAGCCTGCCAAGTCAGGACATGAAAGTGCTCCGGCTGAGAAGCTGGGACACTATGTCACTCTGCCCCAATCATCAGTGGGCTCTGGCAGGCAACCCCACTACTCTGAGCCTCTTTTTCTTTAGATGTGAAGAACTGAGTAAGAATCTCTCCAATATTTCTACAAATATTAGAGAATCTCTCTAATATTTCTACAAACTGCTGCTCCCCAATTCTACTACAAATCAGCCAGTGGCTATCACAACTAAAAACCATACTTAGAATGTAGTTGGGCACACAGACACACCTTGCAGATGGGGGAGCCACAGTGGTCAGTTTTAGACCACTGGAATAAAACACACACCAAGAGAAAGCAAACCCTTACATGTTTTTTGGTTTCCCAGTGTATATCAATGTTATGTTTACACTGCAAGATAATCTCTGATGTGTGTAAAAGCATCAGAGCTTTTAAAATGTGAGCTTTAATTTAAAAAGAGCTTACTGCTACCCAGTGCTAAGGATTGTCTGCGTCTTTGGCAGGTCGTCATTGTTTGTGGGGAGGGTATGCCCTCAGTGTCACTAGCTGCCAACTGACAGCAGTAGTAGTTGCTGAGGGCTGCAGTCCCTGTGTAAACATCTTTTTCTTTAATCCTTTGTTATCTATTTATTTTTAAATTTTTGTTTATTTTAGTATAAGTATTGATTCTACAATATTTATTAATGTTAATAGTATTATGAATAGAGTTACTTATTGTGCTCATAATACTTCTCATGGCAGGCAGAAGGCAGCAAGTAAGTAACCTGACTCCAGGTAAGACAGTATCTGAAGGGCACAGGACCCCTCTTTCTGCCATTATATTCCACCCTTAGTGTGGGCAGTACTCACACCCAGGAGGGCCTTCCCATTATCCATCCCCAGAACAGTGCTAGACCGAGCAGTGGGCTGATTTAGTAGTCATACACCCTTGATCCCAGCATCACAGTCTAGATCCAGCCACCTCCACAAACCCCACATCAGGCTTTGGGAGACATCTAGAAGCAAGCCAAAAGACATGGGTAGGCAGATTCACTGCATCTGTGATTGTATAATAATAATCATTGTATAATAATAATTATACAGATTAAAAGGGATGGGGGTAGAGCTAAAGATTGAACTCAAGATTTTGGCACTGAGCTACATCCACAGCCCATTTTTCATGCTTTATTCTGAATAATGTGCATTATACATGTTCCTGATAATTCACCAAGTTGCCCAGGCTAGGCTTGAATTTATGATACTCCTGACTCAGCCTCCCAGAGTACTGTGATTCCAGACATGCACTACCATACCTGGCTTCACCCTGCAGTTATATGTTATGCAGATGGATTCTTGACTTATACCTCATGGACTAACCTCTGCTAGCTTTAACCTTGTCTTCTGCCTTCCTACAACTGCAGAGAATGAGGCCCTTCCTCTGGGTTAGGCTGTGGCTTAAGGGAATGTTGTTGCTGGTTTGTCTTCTCTTCAAACCACTAAACTTCACCTGTCAGCAGGAAGCACGTTTGCTTTCTCGCCATTTGTGAGCTCACGGAGGGAGCCTTCTGCATTTCCTTCAAGAACTCTTACTTTGCCTTCACTACTTGACTCACTGTTGTGGTCCAGGAGACCTCACTGTGAGCCAGTCTCTGCTACTGCCGTGACATCCTGGCTGAGCTTAATCACTTCTAGTTTTTGGCTTAGAGTAATCAGTGTGTAGTTCTTTCACCTGAGCACTTACCGTCCACTGTAGGGTTATTAATTGGCCTGAAGAGGTCCAAGAACAGAGCAGATATTTTTCTTGTCATCATATGCTAAGTATTTACGTAACATTTAAGATGTATTAGATATTATAAACAATCTAAAGGTGACAAAGTATGTAGAGAACTGTGTGGGTTATATGCAAATCACACGCTGATTGACACAGGAGCATGCACATCCTCAGATGCTGCCTCACTCAGCAGGTTCTGGACTGTGGATACTGAGTGAAGAGAATATTTTGCTTTCATGCTTTCAGCTGTGTACATTATTTCACCTGGACAATCTGCTACAGGGACTGTGCACTGTCCCCAACATCCAACACTTGGAGTGGTGCCACTCGCAGACACTACGATAGCACCTGCCTAGTGAGAGCCCCCATCAACAGGTGTCTTACCAGCCCCAGGTGCAAAGGAGGAAACAAGCACAGGCAGGGCCCTGGCCACAGAGTAGCAATATTTGTGTTGAGGGCCTGCCCATTAGCTCAGTTGGTTAAGTGCCTGCTTAAGCAAAGCAGTCAGGCTCAGGATTCTGTGGTTCGATCCCCAAATCCTCATGCCTTACCAGACCTGTCCTTAAGGCATCCTGAGCCAGAAAAAAAAAAAATTCTTCAGAATATTTGTGCTGCTTCTAGCTTGATGCTAAGATCAGCCATGCTGCTCCTGGACGTGTGCTTGTTTTAGCCTTGCCCCTACCTCCTGCCCTTTCTCCCTCTCTATGGACTTTCTGTTTCCTGGGCTCTGGTCTCACACCCAAAGCAGGCTCTGGCTTCTCACCTCAGGTGGTCTCTTGCCTGTGTCATTTGTTAGTTGTAGCACAGACAGATTGTTTAACTTCACTATGCCTCTTTTTCTCTTTATGTAAAACAAGAACCACAGCAACATCAACAGCTGTGAGAATTAGACCACTATCTACACGTGGCTTTATTTGCATCATGTTATTTGACACTGTGTATGTTATATAACATTTATTATATCTACTTGATCATATCCATGAAGGCAGGAAATGTCTCTGTTTCATCTTCAAAGTCGCCACAAACCCAGCACAGAGCCCTGTCCCAATAGGTGATTATGAAGGAACACATTACTTATTTCACAATGTTTCCCCAAATCCTAGGTTTGAAACTCTGGGGTTCAGACAGTCATTACGTGAGCATGTTGTGCATTACTTTCTTCCTCCCAGTTTCTGTTCACACACCCTCCCTTTGTTAACACAGTTTTGGCTTTGTCACACCAGTCAGGAAATGGAAGACACAGCAGCAGCCCAGACAAAAACAAGAGAGGTGAATTCCCAGTGCTAGAGTTTCCAAAGCTGAGTACAGGCAAATAAAACAATAGATTGAGGAAGATATTTTTATCTGTGAGAACCAGCTTTTTGTTCACTGCTTCCAGACTCTGTATTTTCCTAAATGGAAGGAAGTGGAGAAAGAGACTCAATGAGGGAATATAAGAATGCTTACATGAGCGTGGGCTCCTGAGCAGGGCTCAGGCCCTGTTCCCCGCCCCTAGCTCCAACCCTGGTGACCATGGAGGAGGGGAACGATAGAATTCTCAGATAGCTTCAGGAATCCTGGCATGAGGGGAGACCTGAGAAGGGGCTGTGAGCACCTCTCCTCCTTTCAGTGAAGGTGGGGCTTGAGTCACAGTATGGACCAGGCTTATGCATATTAACAATGCAATTGGCTTTCTGGCCTGAGTCCTAGCCAAATACTCATAGAGCTTCAAAGATGAGACTGAACTGAGCCCTATGGCCCTGATTGGAAGCTGATGTTGTTTCTGTCTCACATCTGACAGAGGCAGAACTCAAAACAGAGAATTCATTTTTCTTTTTATTTATTTTATGGTACCAGGGATTGAACTCAGGACCTTGTGCTTGCCAGGCTAGCACTTATTCCACTGAGCTATCTCCCCAGCCAGAACTCAAAACAGGAAGACTGTCCCATGAGCCCACACCATGGCCTTGTCTCAGCAGCAGCCCTTACCATTTCACTTGTATGTGATGCCCCATGCTGATCCAGGGTCTGTGGAAGCATCATGTTGTGCCAACAGCCACACCCCACACTTTCACAACTAGACCAGAAGCCCATGGAAGCAGGGAACCTACCAGTCTCATTCACTGCTATGCCTGGAACAGAATTGATATTCAATAATTTGTTCTGGGACTGAACAACACAAATAAGAGCTCAGACATGATACAGTAGACCACCAATAAACCCATTCACTGGCAGGCAGCAGTGAGGAAACACCTGTTCGAAAGACAAACAGTTGCCCTCAATCCCTAAACCTCTAGCAGAGACTTACAATTCTCACAACAGATACTTTTAAGGTTAGACAATGAACAGCAGAATTTTGTTTTCTGGGAATGATGTGCTATTTTCAAAAGTCCCTGAAAGACAAACCTCAAGACTCTCTGCTATCTAATCTGTGGAAGATGAGTTCAATCCCCAGGTTGGCTACTACGGTCTTAAAGTAACTGGGAGCTCACTGCTAGGAAATTCAAAATGAGTGATACAAATCATTCTATTGGGCTATTTGTTTTTTAATTTTTATTTATTTTTAAATTTTATTTATTTACTTGGTACAGGTTTTTGCTACACAGCTCAGACTCTTAGTGATCCTCCTATCTCTGAGTCCTCAATGCTGGGATTGCAGGCATGCACCAACATGTCCAGTTTCTATTGGGCTATTTGTGAATGCCTTCTTGACATAGAAAGACATAGACATGTCTCTGGGTATGCTTCTAAATAATCCCACTGGTCCAAGGGAAGATAGAATGGGTTAAGCATGGATGAAACAAAATCAGTCACAAATTCATAATTCAGAAATCTGGCTAGTAAGTACACAGCATTTATAATTCTATCTACTTTTGTGTATGTCTGAAATTTTTCATACAAGTTTCTGAGCTTTGGGTGCTTTTTTTCTCTCTCTCTTCTTTAATTCACATCTGGCTCTGGAGTAGTGCCAGCAGTTCCCACCCCTGTGGTAACAACACGTCCCATCTGTCCCCTGCACAATTTGTCAGAATGACTTTTCAGACTCCTGTATTCTGTCTAAATCCAGCTGAATTCCAGAAGTAGTCAGAACACTGTAACTTCCAAGCATTGTGACTGAGACACTTAGAAAAATAAGTCTGCGTTCATGTGTCCAAGCTCACTGAAGAACTTCAAAAGCAAGCCAATGTGAGAAAAACTATGGCCTTTTACCAAAATTAACTATCATTATCCCAAAATTATGTTATTTTTCTATGTGAACTTTCAAAAATGTGTGATATTTCCATCTGGTGAAGTATTGTTCTCTTAGCCCAATAAAAAGAAAGAGTGAAATCAAACTGGATAGGATAGGGCAGAAAGAAATTTGCATTTACATAGCATAAGTCAAGTAGACTTTCACAATGGAATGTGAAAGCTTCCCATCAGCCTGACCTAAAATAAGGTACTGACATTGTCGAAGTTCAAGTAATTAGAAAACATGAGCCTACCATGAACTTGTAGGAAAGGCCTGGCACAGCTGGTCACCCACAGTTTCTTCCACAGCCTAAATGTTTCTTAACCATTCAGGTGTGTCCAACAGATCCCTGAATTTACAAAAAAATTAAAAACAAAGAATTAATGCTATCATTCTTGTAGGGAAAAAATTAAGTGGTGAAGCAAAAGAAAACTTGACATGGAAGAGTAAGATTTGTTACTCTTCCATAGCATGTTAAGTAGTCCAGATGAGAACAGGATAGCTTGTACAGAACTATCCTTTCTGGAAACAATAGAATTTTACTTATGATCTGTCCCTTTCTTTATATTCTGTCATGAGTTAAGGCTTTTTCTTTTTATTATAAAAACAAATAACTCCTTTCCAAGATAAGTTTTTTTCCATAATTTTATTGAGAAACAAATAGCAATGAGACAGTTTCAAACCAAATTGGTAAGACAGTTTCAATAATTAACACATTGCATACATTCTTCCTAGTGATTATTTGCTGTACAAGATGCAGACATGATATTCTATTTACAAATACTATTAGAAATAAATTCCTCTATTCATTAAGAGAATGTAACTATATATCTATTCTAACCATTTTGAATACACAGATACAAAATGGACATTCATCTGTATCCCCTTTTTTGTTTAGCTCTGTTATTTGAATATTATAGATGTGTAAACTCAGCAAAATATTCTAAAAGAGTTCAGTAGCCCATAATAGTATTGGGTCTTCTGCTTCACTGGCAATGTCAGAAATGGCTTTATTTCTTATATTTCGTTTCATACTTTTCTGCTGGATGGGTAAGACCAAGATAAAGCAAGACCTATGCAACAAGAGTTGTAGGTTTTGGGTCTGATAAGGTCAGTGAAATCCCCTCAGGATTTATCCTGAGATCCTGTACCTCAGATTGTAGATCCTTTGTCAGTGTCAGCCATGTGGATGAGCCACGGCCATTGCTTTGCCAATGTGCTCTCTGTGAAATATTATCATATTCCAAAACTTTTCTATAGATAAAATGCAGTCCCAATCAAGATACCCACAGCATATATTACAGTGCTAAAGAATACAGCTCTAAAAATCATAGGGAATCAGAAGAGACCCAACAGAACAAAAGCAAGTTTGGGCAACAAGAGTAAAGCATGAGGCCTTACTATATCTGACTTCAAGCTATTCTACAAAATAATAGTGATGAAAATGGCACAGTATTGGAACAAGAACAGAAATGTGAATCACTGGGCCAGAATAGAGGCTATAGAAATGTCACCAGACATTTTTGGCTATTTGGCCTTTGACAATGGGCTATAAGCAAACATTGGAGGAAAGACAGCCTATTCAACAGTGGTGCTAGGAAAATCAGTTATCTGTTTGCAGAAAACTGAAACTCAACCCTTATCACTCACTGTATATGAAAGTAGCATCAAATGGATCAAAGATCTGAACATTAAAACATAAATATTAAATCTGCTGGAAGATAAAATAGGTAAAACACTTGAAAACATAGGTATGGAAAGGGATTTTCTGAACAGAACCTCAATTACACAAGAAATAATAGTAACAATCAACAAATAGGATTATATCAGAATAAAAAGCTACTGTACAGTAAAAGGGCCAATCAGTAGAATGAAGAGACGACTCACAGAATGGGAAAAAACTTGCCAGATACTCCACAGAGGTCTAATATGTAAGCTATATAATGGACTCAGGCCCAGGGAGATAGCTCAGTAGAATAAGTGCTTGCCTGGCAAGTGCAAGGTCCTGAGTTCCAGCCCCAGTACTGCAATAAATAAATAAATAAATAAATAAATAATTTTTAAAAGGACTCGAAAAATTTAAACTACCTAAAATGAAAGACTCAGTCATAAAAATGTACAAGAGAAAGGAACAGACACTTCACAGAAGAAGAAATATAAATGGTCAACAAGTATATGGAAAAATGTTCACTATCTCAGGCCTTTACAGAAATACAAATTAAAACAATGCTAATGTTCCATCTTTCTCTAGAAAGAACAGCTATCATCAAGAAATCAAACAAGAACCAATACTGGAAAGGCTGTAATGAAAAAGAACCCTCCTGTATGGTTGGTGGGAATGTAAACTAGTGCAACCTGTATGGAAATCAGTATGGAGATTTCTTTCTCTTTTTTTTTTTTTTTTTTAGGGAAAGTAAATTTTTTTTAGTAAGACAGCTTCAATAATTAATTCATTGAATATTGTTGTCTTCATAGTGGTTATTCATAGTACAAGATGCAGACATGATATCCTGCCCACAAACACTATTAGTACAAATCTTTCTATTCATTGAATTAAGAGAAAGTAGCTGTATATCTATCCTATTTTGAATATACAGATACAAAATGGTCTTTCATTTGTATCCCCTCTTTTTGTTTAGTTTTGTCAGAGATGGGTATTCCATTGCCATTTAAATATTGTAGGTGCATGAATTCAGCAAAATATTCCAATATAGTCCAGTACGCCATAATAGTAATGGATTTTCCATAGAACTGGCAATGTCAAAAGTTGTTGACTTGAGCCTTTTACAGCTCAGCCTATTAATATGGCTTTACTTTTTATATCTCATTTTTATACTTTTCTGCTGGATGGTTAAGACCAAGATAAAGCCAGACCTATATAGCATGAAATGTAACTTTTGTATGTGACAAGGTCAATCAAATCCCCTCAGGATTTGTCCTGAAACCGTGTACCGCACTTTGTAGATCCTTTGTCAGTGTCAGCCACGAGGATGAGTCATGGCCATTGTTTGACCAATTTGCTCTCTGTGAAAGCCTGAGAGAATGTTTTCTCTCCATGTGACTCTCCTTAGGCACACTCCATCATCAATCACTTTCCTCTTTGGCTCCATAATCTCCTTGATCAGAAAATTTGGGACACAACTGAGTTATGTGATGTTACAGTACAGGTTCTCCTATGTCCTGAGTCTTCACTAACCTTGAAACACTAGGACCAAAATGTTGGCTGTGGAGATTTCTTTAAAAATTGAAATTATAAATTCCATATGACCCTGCTATCCCCCCGCTAGGTGTCTTCTCCAGAGAATTTAAGTCATACTACAGTGATGTGTGCATGCCAATGTTTACACCAGCACAATTCATAATAGCTAAATCCTGGAAACAACCTGTATACACATCAACATAAGACTGAATTAAAAATGTGGTGTTTATATATAATGGGATACTACTCAGCTATGGCATTTGAGACATCTGTAGGAAAATGGTGCACCTGGGAAATATTATGTTGAGTGAAAAAGAAAAAAAGACACATAAGCTTAAATACTATATGGTGTCTCTCACCTGAGTTATGCAAAATGCAAATGAAGAAAATGATAAAGAATGGACAGAAATGGTCAAGGAAACAGATCTCTTACAAAGGGAAACAGCCCAAGACAACAAGGGCAAGAGGTGAGAAAGGGAAGGATAAATGAGAGAAATAAAGATGTACTCTCTACAGGAAACCAAGAGCCCCAATTAATGTAAACACTGTATGCCTTAACATGAGCTCAGAAAAATAACACCATCAAGTAGGAAAAAGAGGATAGGGATGAGACAACACTGCAAAACAGCAAATATTGTGAAATTGTATTATGTTGTTTAGTGAAATTCTGTATCATTTGTAATTTTTCTGTTTTAATACTACTTTATATTCTCTTTTAAAAAAAATTATAGGGGAACCACAAGTGGGGGCTACAGGATTAAAACAACAAGCTCTTATATATACATGTAATTTGTAAACTGCATGAATTGAAAACATGTACAAATAATTTTTTATGTAAGAAAAAGATATCATACTACAGCAATGCATGTCAATTAGAGTACAATTTAGTACAAATAGAGTACAATTTGTAATAGCTAAATCCTAGAAGCAGCCTGTATCCCCATCACCAAATGATTAGATAAAGAAGATATGCCATATAACACTGTGCCACCAAAAGAATGACAAATTTGAGGCATTGGAGAAGGGGATTAAGAAAAAACAAGCTGAGGGGCCAGAGAGATAGCCCAGCAGTCTAAGCGCCTGCCTGGCAAGCACAAGGACCAGGGTTCAATCCCTGGTACCGCATGTCATGCTGGACCTGCCCCAAGCACTCCAAGCCAGCCACTGAGACTGGACATGGTGGCACATGCCTGTAATCCCAGCACTGGGGAGGCTGAAAACAGGAAGATCATTGTGATTCTAAGTGGCATAGGGAGACCCTATACCAAATATATAAAAAAAAATTTAATTATTAAAAAAGAAAAAACAAGCTGAAGTGTATATGTGTGCCCACTCCCCAGATTATTGTAAACTGCACATATTACAAACATGCACTAATAAATAAAAATAGTTTAAAAAACAATACACAGACTTTAAAAAGAATAAAAGTGAGTAATGAAATTAGAGCAAGGTGGGAAGTAGAGAACAGAAGAAATAAGTAAAAGATCTTACAACCCTCAGAGGCAAGGGATGGCTCACAGTGAGCTCTGAACTTCCAACAGAGACTAAAGCCAGGAAAACAGACCAGTGATGGGCCATCAGTATACCTAAGACAAACCCAAACTCTTCCTGGAAGGCACATTATCTTTCCTGGAACAAGATCAAGAGAACTTTCTCTGGAGAGTTAGAGGGGA
>NW_004524721.1:3214381-3220554 GCF_000260255.1 Octodon degus
GGCATGAGAGAAGAAATGTCAATAATACAAGGTTCCAAATGCAAAACCATTATAAGTGAACATGACTTTTATTGGTAGTGAGATGCTTGCAAACAGTAGTACATACAGCTAAACACTGAATCTGTCTTCCTTGAGAAATTATTTAACACCTTCTTAGATTCCTAGAAGATATGCCTTGGATATGCACACAGACAACCAGATCTTTCTGCTTCAGGACCCTACCAGGGAAAATTGATGAGGCCAAAGTGTTGAGCACCAGCCCAGGACCAATAGCATCATCATAACCATCAGTATCACCAACACTAACATCAACACTATCACAGTGTCAGCAGAAATACCATCACCATCAGCAAATCCACTGTCACCTCAATACCAACACCACCAATATCACCAGCACCATGACCAACACAGTCACGGAAGCAACATCACCCAAATCACTATGAGCAGCACCATTCTCAACACTGTTTATGGAATTCAGGTGGAGACTCAAAGTATCAAAATTCAAAGCTGTACAAAAGCTAAGCATTAGCTTTATCTTACTGCAACACATTCTAAAATTCTCCCAAATAACACAACACCATAAATGCACAAAATAAAAAAAAATAAAAAGACCATTAATACTAGTATTTTTACTTGAAAACATCGTTTTTAATATATGATTTTAACTTTGGTTTAAAGAGATACGGAACCAAAAAATGGGGGTAAAAATGAGATGCTGCCCAGAAGAGAAAGAGGCCCAGTGCAGCCCAGTGAATGGGGTAAATGGAGAGACAGGAACAGGCTGCACACAGCTCCAGGGCCCTGAGTTGGCCCCGTCAACCTACTGTTTGCAAATACTGCTTCTTCCTATATCTTTTTCTGCTTGAGAATGAGTTAGCATGGACAAACAAGATTTTTAAAGATCATGTGTGTGCCAAAGGTAAGGAAGCAGATCAAGGAGTCATCTGTGAAAGTGATTTCCAGGGAAGTGGAAGAGACCTCAGTATTACCTTCAGTACTCTTAGTGAGTACATGGGACTCCCATGAAGGGGAAGAATTAAGAGGGATGATGAAAAAGTGAAATATACACATAAAATAGTAAGAATAAGGTGAGTGGGCACCTTTGCCAGCAGCGTATCTGCACTTGTTTGCCACCTGAGTAGCCCAGTTGAATTTAGGGCCCAAACAAACTAAAAATAGGACTAAAGTGCTGGGAGCTGTATGTGATATAATGCTGAATACCTGAGTCAGTCACCTGGTGAGTAAACCTGAGAAGGTAGAGTCAAAGGAGAAGAGATGAGTATGGTAAGATGACATGAAGAAGAGACCCATCATTTGAATAAATAACCTGCTAGAGAAGACTCCAGAATAAATAGGAGGGAAATATAAGCAGCAAAGAAAAAATTGAAAGCAAACATTTTAGAATATATATAAGCCCTGAGCTCAGGGTTTAGAATGTGCTACACAGTATCATTCAGGTTACATTTTTTAAAAAACTCTTGCTAATATTTAAAAGAAAAGAATCTACAAGTGTGAAGGTGGTTGGCCTAAGGTACAGCAGAAGACAAGAAATGAACATGAATCTTGTCCAAGTTCCTCCCCCCCAAAAAAAAATAAGAAAACAGATATGACACTAACTTCTCAACATGAAGGGGAAATAATGCAATGTCTGACCAAGAATGTTATATCTGTAAGGATATAAAGAGATATACAGGACATCTCAGAATATATCAAGTGCTCTTTTGGAAAGGAGTACTTGGGACAAGTAACTAATAAGCAACCAATTGGTGCAGGGAAACAAACTCTGAAGAAGAGTGAAAAAGAGAATTTGACTGGAGCAGGGAATTCTCCCTGCCTACAGGGATACTCACACTGTCTCCTAGCTAAGCAAAAGGAAACCCATTTGACCAGCTGTAGAGATCAGCGTTCCATTTTTATAAATTCCTTCCCATCCTCTTTCTATTGCGGGTTCAGTTTGCAAAGCGTGTCTCATCCACATGAGGGAACAAGTTCATTTTTCAATCCCATCTCCAAAGAATAAGGTTTATTTAAGTTGTTAGTAATGTGTGACTTTGTTTAAAGCAAAATGTCAAAGGCAATTACAGTAGCACCGAAAACTGACCTACTTTAAAACTGATTTGATTTGAGGGCTATTTTTTCTCCAAACTCTTAGTGTCTTAGCAAAAGATGTTGAAATAATAAACAGTTCTGAAGCTGCATTAAAAAGTGAAAAGAGAAACCATAATTTTGGCCCAAATATCTAGACTGAGAGTTTAACTCAGTGATGACAACATCTGTGGGCTGAGAACAAGGGCAAAAATAAATAAGAGGAACTGCAAAGATTGCCAAAAGCTCACAGCAAAATTTATTAAGGGAAAAAAATTGCTCTCCAAATAAAAGAAGCATGGCCCACTCAACAATTTCAAGTCACTTAACAACCCGATACTGTTACTAAAATTTAGGAGCAGCCCCTCTTGTTTATTCACGTGGAATCTGACTCAAGAACATGAGACATTTGCCACAGCTATGCTGGGGAGAAGGTGTCTTCCTTCAGCTTGAGGGTGCACAGGGCTCTGGCAGAAGGTGTATGTGGTAAGGGCAGCATCCTGGTGCCTGATCCTGACAGCATGGCTCTTTCTCTAACACCATCAGACTCAGTGGAGGATGACAAACACCCCACTCCCAGCAACATCCTGTCCATTTGTACTCACAACTGGAAGCCCTTTGCATAGGGACTGAAAGGACTCAGTAACACCAAAATGATGCACAGGACCTGATGTCATCATACCCTGATTAAGGGGATTTGCTAGGCTACTGAAAGGCATTTTTGAGACCTGATATATTTGTGAGACTGTGACCCCTTCAAGGCTTGCAATTTCACTAATGGGAACACCAGCTGTGTAACTCTCACCACTCTTCTGTCCTCTCACTGCAGTGTGCTGGCACATTTGAGCTCAGGCATTGGCATATGATTTTCCAATTAAATGACAATGAACATAATGGTATCACCTTAAGGCAGGATCTGTCAGAGGTGTTTGAGGTTCACTTTATTCTCTTTAACCAAGCTCTTCGATCAGGGGTTGAAAAGGGTCAACAGATGGGTGAACACGAAAGACAGACCGAACGTCAGCTAGGATGGACACGCAGGGGAGAAAGAAACCGTGTTCACTGTTGCTACCCTGCAAAGCTTATCCTTCCTGTGTGACACAGCCGCTTTCTGATGTGAGCTTCCGTATGTGATACATTGGCAGCTTGAACTCCACTTTGACAAAATCAATGCAGCCAGCTATAGAAAGTCTTAGTGCAATTTCACTATCCCCACAAAGTAATTCGGTAGAAAAGTAGAAAGTTGGCTATTTGCTCAAAGAGAAAACAAATTACTAAAATATGTAAATCATATTAATTGCTAAATGTGTTATGTTTAATGCTCCAAGTCAGACTTCTGAGTTGCACAAGCTGAGAAGTATTATTTTTCAAGGCAATGTTATCTTTGTGTACTCTCTTCAGGTAAATCATGTGTTAGGATATGATTTTTCCTTCCTTAGGCCCTTGTTCTTAACAGGCTGTCTCATAAGATCTCACAGCAACCCATGGGGCAAGCTCTGCTTTTTCCTTTCCCATGTTCCTGTACTCATGATTATCTTAGATTCAGAACCTCTCGTGCTCTGGAGCCTGAGGTGCCTCCAACATTGCTTGGCCCAGTGCCTGTCTGAAAACTTTCTTCCTCATTTTAACTGCTTTGTCCCCACCCTTACTGTTGTGCTTTGAAAAACCATTCTACTTCCCATTCATGAAGCCTCTTGTTTCTCAGTTATGTATCTCCAGCCTCTTACAGAATGACACCTTCTGATTAAATCAAAGCAAGAGGCCATCTTGTGAACCAGAGTGAGGCCTTCACTTGGCTTTTCTTCTTGCTCATGTATTGTCAGGTTTCATTATTCTAGTATTTCCAAAGCCTAGAAATCTGGCCTCTTCTCTCAGGAAGGAAAAGCTTTGGCACACTCAATTAGAGGAGAACACCCCTAAAAAATTAACATTAAGAGAAATACAGACATGAACCCTCCTTGGGGCTAATGTCAAGTTGCTTTAAAGTCACAGGCTACTGAGGATGGGTGTATCAAGATTTAATCACTTACTCTTCCTATTGCTCTTCCTTTCTCTGGTGACTTAAACTATAAAAATGTCTATGGTGATGGTCAGTCTAGGTTCCACCTCCGAGGTAGCATCTTGCAGCCCTTAATAAGCTCCTCAAACATCTAGGATTATGATTGATACATGGTACACCTCCAAAAAAATATTTTTTCAGCTGAATGAATGGACTGGAATTAATTAGCTAAATTCCTGAAAGTATTTTTGCAAAGAAAGTTTATTAATTTGTGATTAATGTTGTTTCTTCTCATTTGCATTTTATCTGATGTACCATTATTAATGAAAGACTGATTGAATGGGCATTAATGTGATTGAAATCTGAATTAATGTATTTTAATAATTTATTGTATTCATAATTTTGAGACAATAGGAGCAGTAGGAGGGAGCACATGTTCTTACACCAATGAAATTCATGATAGGCCCCTTTTACCTTGCTATCCACTTAAATCTCTCAGTGAAAATTTGCCTTGGAGGTGACAAGTGGGTAAATTTTCCAGCTCTAGTCAACAAACTCTCTTTTCCTCAGTCAGCAGACCTGTACTTCTGCATCAGGAATGACAATGCATGCAATTCAATGAGCCACTGAGGCTGTAATTCAGTGCTGAGATGCTGTTCAAGGAGTGAACTCACCTAAAGTTAGCAACAGCAGCAAAATCCACACTGAATTATGTTTTCAATCTGACCACCCCAGCTGCCCCATATATTTCTTTTACATAAACAGCAGTGAGAGTGTAGTGTATGAACCCATTACTGTTTTCTGATGCAATTCAATCAAGCATCTATTTTGTTTTTCATTGTAAACAGATGGAACCCACACAAAATGGAATTGAAACAATAATCCTAGGTGAATCGAGTTCAATTATGATTTCAGTAATACATGAGCACTGAGAAATCTGCATAAATATGTTGAGTATCATGGAATGTTGTAAATGGGCAGCTTTTTGGTTTATTTGGTCAAATGCACTTCTTTGAGTTTCAAATCATCTTTTTAGAGCAATTTTCCACGTCCACAGTTTATTTAATTCAACTTAAAAAAAAATGTACAGCCTTCGTGCAAAGCCTGGTGTGAGACATTGTTCTTTTCACCATAAAAAGCAGGAAATTAAACTACAAATCTCTTTGCGATAAGAAGGCAGTTACAGTTTTTCAAATATACATTTGAGACCTTGCCCATGTGGTCTATGTTAAATTACCTATAGCAATTGCTTAAAAACTGAGCCACCATTCAATCATCCAGCATAATAGTTTGGTTGTACGATGTCCAGTCACATATTATGCTCTTAATGTCTTTTGTTGAACAATTTAAATAGAGATGTTATATTTTCTGACCAACATCTCCCCATTATCCCTGTATTGGTCCAAGAGAAGTTTCAGTTATGCAAGATGAATTAGTTCTGTAATCTAAAGTACAAAACTGAAGCACAGCATGGTGACTATCATTATAAAGCTGTAATTATACTTCAAAGTTGGTGAGAGAGTAGATCTTAAATGTTCCCACCACACATATACATTTCACAGTATATATATATAACATCACATTACACACCTTAAATATATAAACTGTGTGTCAACTATACCTCAATAAAACTGTAGAAATAGATAAGTAGAAGATGATGAATAGATAATAATAAGTGACAGATCAGAGATAAATAGATAGATGACAGATAGGCAGACAGATGGACTTATTTGTCTTAGACAGACACAAAGACTGAACCAAATTAATTTCCCAGGACATTCACAGACACACAGTCTGAAGTGCAAACCCACATGGGCCACAGAGACCCTGAGGGCATAAAAAGGAAAGTCAAAAGCACAATGAACATCCTTTAAAATAAGCCATAAGAAAGGCATAAAAAATTAAAGAAGTGAATAAATATATGAAAAAATGCTCAACATCACTAGCCATCCATGAAATGCAAATTAAAACAACATTGAGATATTATCTCACCCCAGAAAGAATGACTATCATAAAGAAATCACCCAACAACAAATGTTGGAGAGGCTGTGGGGAAAAAGGAACCCTTCTCCACTGCTGGTGGGAGTGT
>NW_004524721.1:3222324-3223339 GCF_000260255.1 Octodon degus
ATTAACCACTAGGAAGAATGTATGCAATGTGTTAATTATTGAAACTGTCCTACCAATTTGATTTGAAACTGTCTCATTGCTATTTATTTCTCAATAAAATTATGGAAAAAATAAATAAATAAATAGTAAAGGCATAAAAAAAGCCAGAGAGCCAACACTTTCTGACAGTAAGAAGCATTGTTAAGCTATAGCTATTTAGAACAGCTAGCATTTTTTTTTGTTTTTATTAACTACATTGGTGGGAAACAAGATAAAATTCCATAGTTCAAGAGAGTTTCTTTTGCCAAGCAGAACAACCTTCCAGTGCCACTTGTCCCTTTCCTCAAGAGGACTGTGCTTTGTGAGCATTTCCCTTCCTCCCCTGCCAGTCAGCACACCTGCACAGGTCAGAGTCATGCATGCCCTTGCCACGCGGGCTGTGCCATGAAAACCTATGCTGTCTTAGGATCCCAAGGAAGCCGGGAACACTACCTTTGTAATAACTCTGTCATACTGTATACTTTTTTAACAAAATGTTTTTAATTATGTTGATGAGTACAGTTGGTACAGTGAGCATATTCTCGATAATTAATAAAAACTAATTTACCAGTTTATGCTGGTCAAGTAAGGACCATACTTTTGTAGTTATCTGTTGCTTATTTTAAATATGTCTGAGTACATTTGAATGTATACATGGTGTATGATTTTAATGTATATAGGATACAGGAAAGATTTGTATCTTTCCTCATTCAGAGTTACTAGTTTTTGTACCTCTCAGGCAGGTGTACTCTGCTTGATAACCTAGTTTATCTATATTTATAAATTTTTATTTTCCAGTCCAAACTCTTATTGTGTTCTGGGTCTGTCCCCATCACATGTTATGATTTCTGACCTGTACTGTAACATCCTGTAACTCAGTTGCTTCCCAAACTTACTGATCAAGGAGATTATAGGGCCACAGAGGAAAGTGATCGGTGATGTAGAGTGTGCCTAAGAAGAGTCACATGGAGACTCTCAGGCTTTCACAGAGAGCAAA
>NW_004524721.1:3224179-3232616 GCF_000260255.1 Octodon degus
TACGAGTGTGATCTATGCAGTGAGACCCTGTAGACCCTGTCCTAAATACAAAAAAAAAAGTGTATCAAACATATGTTGAAAATAATTCATATTTGTTGTTTGTTTCATGGTTGAATTCTTTTTTTTTTTTAATATTACAAAGGATCTAGGGAAAGGCAACGGATCTCATTCCAGTTACAACGTTCCTCTCTCCAATGGCCTCACCATCACCTAAGTCCTCTACCATCATCATCTTTGCACTGTGAGACTGGTGCCAACACCCAGCTGCTGTTTGCCATTCCTATGAAACTGCCCAATTGATTGCTACAATTCTAACTGGCAAGAAGCAGAATAAGAAGAAACAATGAGATATATACAACTATTCTCTACTAAGTTTATATATTTTAATGAATAATTCACATTTTTCACTTTTAAAAATTCACTTAAAACTAAAATGTTTTCTTTCACCATAGGTTAAAAAACTATTTTATAGCCATATTTTATTTCCCCAAACCTAAATATAATTTATCTTGTTATCTATGAGATTTTTTTCCCTCTTCCAAAATTTCACTACTGTAGTAACCACAAGCCTTGGCAAATGGCTCCTGAGCTGGAAGCAAAACAAGATTTCAAGTCATTTATAAATAATCATTTCAAAAACACATCATTTCTTCTTTTATTCTACAAAAGACAGAGTTTTGTTCAAGACTCACAAGCTGTCAACTTCTCAGCACACTCAAAATCTCACTTAGCTCTCTATTGTAAACAGTGTAGTATTTCACCACATCAATAAATAAAATTCTTAAGGAGAATCATTTTTGTGTTTGATTCGCATTTGTTCTGCATATGCCAATGAACCTAAGGTATTTGTAATGTTAAACTCTTAAAAGCTTTAGCTGACCAAGTGGTCAAAAAATGTTGAAAACAGCAAAAGGTCCATTCCATGTGACGAACCTAGACAAAACTCAAAACAAAGAATCATAACATAAAGTGATACAATAGTCTCTTCTACTAATCCATTGAACCCTCTCCCTTTATTAACTTTTCTTTTAAAATAGAATGAAGGAGTATAGGAAGTACTACTCTAATTTTTAAAAACCAAGATTTATCTGTTCAGAGAAGTGCAAGAAATAAACCCTGCAGGCTGAGCTGTAAAAGGCTCAAGTCAACAACTTCTGACATTGCCAGTTCTATGGAAAACCCACTACTATTATGCAGTACAGGACTATATTGGAATATTTTGCTGAATTCACACACCTACAATATTTAAATAGCAATGGAATACCCATCTCTAACAAAACTAAACAAAAAAAGGGGATACAAATTGAAGGACCATTTTGTATCTGTATATACAAAATAGTTAAGATAGATGTACAGCTACTGTCTCTTAATTCAATGAATAGAAAGATTTGTACTAATAGTGTTTGGACAGGATATCATATCTGCATCTTGTATTATGAATAACCACTATGAAGACAACAATATGCAATATATTAATTATTGAAACTGTCCTACTAATCAGTTTTGAAACTGTCTCATTGCTATTTGTTTCTCAATAAAATTAATTAAAAAATGATTTCTGTAGTGTTTATCAATTTTTAATTTTTTTGACTTGTGGCCAAAAATACCTAATATAAATTTTATGATATTGAATATTTTTAATTTTATGATCCAGCGGTGCTAAGCACATGCATATATGATATCACCACCACCATCCATCTTCAGAAGTTTTCATCTTCCCAAACTAAAACTTCATCCTCATTAAACACTAATATCTCACTCTCTTCTGTCAGGCAGCTTGCATTCTACCACTGGTAGAGAGCATCATGCTGTCCATCCTTCTGTAACCAGCCTGTCTTCCAGGTCATCCATGGCCTGAGTCACCTCAGTGTGTCCCATCATGTAAATTAACCACATTTGCTTGTCTTTGTATCTATCAATGGACACATAGACGGCTTCCACTTTTAATGCTTGTGAATAGCGCTACTGTGACTATAGGTGTGCAAATTTCCCTTCAGTTCTTTCTTGTGTGTATCCATAGTGCAACTGGGGGGTTCTCTGGATTTTGTTGGTTTGGTTTGGTTTGTCTTGGCTTGGTTTGGTTTTTGTTTGGTTTAACTACTGGAGCTTCAACCCAGAACCTCCACTATAAGCCATATCTCTAACTCTTTTTTTATTTTTTTATTTTAAGACAGGATCTCACTAAGTCACTAAGTTACCTGATTTGGACTTGAACTTGCAGTTCTCCTGCCTCAGCCTCCCAGAGTCTAGGATTACACACAACTAAATTTTTGTTGGTTTTTGTGCTTCTTCTTTTCCTTTTTCTTTCCTTAAATACGTCACTATATATTCTATGAATATGATTTTTATTTTCCATGTTATTTTTACTTAATTTGAAATTCTTATATGCTATTTTTAGTTACTTTATGAAACATAAAAAACTTCATGTAACATATTCAATACTTTCTCTCTTTAAAGTCAATATGAAATTAGGTTCTTTCTAATTTCTCCCCTTTTGGCCTTCAATTATTTTAGTTTATTATTTTATTATGCTTACTTCTTCTAATACTTTACACTCTCTTTTGGAGAGAGACATACTTTATTTGCCATTTACTTTTTTTTTTTTTTTTTTTTTTTTTTTTTTTTTGAACCGGGGATTGAACTCAGGCCCTTGTGCTTGCCAGGGAAGCATTTATTCCACTGAGCCATCTCCCCAGCCCTTGCCATTTACTTTTGAGATAATAGAATGTTTTAGTTTGCTTTTATTACTATATGTTTGCAATACAGAATAACTGCATTCATCTTGGGAAGTAAGTACATATACATATTGCATCTTAATCATTTTTATTTCCACTTTCCCTCCTCACTATCCCATCTTCCCACCCCCAAACCCCACAAATATGCATCATTTGTCAGTTTTATGCCTTATTTTTAAACTCCACACTAGACAAGAGGAGAAATGCCACCTATTTATACCACCTCCACCCATGTCTCTACCTCTCCTTCCCTCCTACTCCATTACTGTGAGTTCTGCAGCATTTTATTTATAACATCCCATTATTTCAATAGTCTCTTATGTTACCATAATCCTTATAGTAGTTTGTCTTATTCCTGCATTTGAACAGCCTCAGTGCTCTCTGCCCACTTTGTGTCTCAGCCCCTCCTCCATTCCATGGTCATCTTCCAGAAATTTTTCTAAGAGGGGCCACCAGAACTGCACCATCTGGCTCCCAAAAGCTTTAAGCAACATTCTGAGGAAGGATTTGCTTATTCCTTTCAAAATCAAATGCCACTGGGAAGCATGAATGTAGCTGATTCTTCCCAGTATAAATCTCTTGTCTTCCTGGTTTGGTTGTGCGGGCCTGGATACATAAAGAAACTTCTCATTAATTGTCTCTGTTACTCATATTGCTCATTTCCTTCTGGGTCCAGCACATCATCACATTTTTGTTCCTATTGCCACATTGTGTGGCCTGCACTTCTTCTGCCAGGCGGTCCTCTACTACTCCATTCTCTACATTTTGTCCTGCATGGTGTTCTTTGGGTCTCAGTGTGTGTGTTCACCCTCAGTTCTCCCGACTTGGTCTCTGGTGCTGCTTTCCTGTCTGAAGTGGTATGGTTTTGTCTTTTTGCTGAGAGTTCCCAGGTTAATTTCACCTGCTTGTCTGATTTAAACTTTTCTCACTTGAACTCATGTCCCTACTGTGTCATCTCAAAGATATTGTTTCAGAGGTGTGGCCTTCCTCTTCCAGTTGTTTTTCTTCTTAATTTCTTCCTTTATGCTCTCAGTGACTTTATTAGAGCCCATTTGGGAGTTTTTTTGCTGTTGGTGGTGGTGATAGTATTAAATTCTTGTAATAAACTGAGTCTCTTCAGGATCAGTTATTTGATGAGGCACAAATTGCAGAGAGGTTAGGGCAGAGATTTTCTGGTTTAAAACAAAGCTTTGAAGGCCAGCCAGATAGCTCAATGGATTAAAGTGCCTCCTTAGGCAGACACAGGGACCAGGGTTCAATCCCTAGCATGCCATGACAGCCCCGCCCCCGGGGTGCACTGAGACAGTGAATGAGACTGGGTGTAGTGGCACACACCTGTCATCCCAGCCCTTGGGAGGCTGAAAACAGGAGAATCACTGCAAGTCCAATCTGTGCAGTGAGACCTTGTACACTTTGTACTAAATACATTAAAATAAATAAAATAAAATAAAATAAAATAAACAAAGCTTTGAGCAAGTTAGGGTTTTGTGTGCATCTGGTTGTATGTGTGTACATACACCTTTATGAGTGAGCATGCATGACTGTATTTCTCAGCTTGTAGCAGAAGATGAGGTTCGTGGTCTGTTCACCTTACTTCTTTGATCATCACCTTTGACAGTGGTCATTTGTTAAAGCAACATCTTACAGTGCTTAGTGAAACACCTAAATGCTCAAAAAGTACAGGTATCTTTTCTGTGTGTACCGTATCTCCTGTTTCTTGGAAAAAAAATTTTCTAACTCTTTCCTTCAGATTGCAATATACAAGGATTTTTGTTACTCCCCAGAACATGCAGTATAACTTCAGGAAATTTGGCAAGTATGTCTGAGAGCTGCTCTGGTGCAAGACCCTCCTCTGGGGCCTTTTCCCATCCCATTCTGACCTTTCTGTTATCTGACACCCCTTCCTGTGCACTCTATAAGTCATGGGACCTTATGGTTGCAACATAAGCCCCGGCGGAGTTCAAAGTTGTTCCTTGGCTTTTGTTCTTATCTCAATATAACTTTAGAAAAGAGGGTGAAAAGACAAAGAGATCTTTACTCCACTACTTTAAAGTGGAGACAGAATGCAGAATGGTGGTTTCCAAGGACTGCAGAAAGGGCGACTGGTGAATCATTGCTTGAGGGGCACAGAGTGCCAGTTTGGGAAGATAAGCTCTGCAAAAGCATTGTGGTGATGGATGCAGTGAACGTACTAAACGTCCCTGAAGTGTAAGCTTAGAAAGTGGTAGATGGTATATGTGCTTCACAGAAGTAAGAGTAGGTAGATGACAGGTGAACACATCAAGACAGAGACAGACTCGGCCCCAGCCTGGAGGAGACCCAGACTTATCAGGGATGATGAGCCTGGCAGGGAGGTATTGCTGTTGCCCAGCCTATTCAGTTCTGAGAAGCTACCACTCCCTGGAAATCCTCAACAACTCCATCCCTAAAACTGGACAGACTGATAATATCCAGGTCTTCTGATATTTTGGGTTTGTGTTTGTGCTTAATGTCACACACTAAGATAAACATGAATATTGATGGAGACCACTACAAAGCATCTCTGAGCAGGACTTAAAATTAACTCACTGACTTTCTATGTTTACTTGTGAGTCTGTCCCAGGCCTAGGCCCCTTGTCTGGAGATGGGCAGCACACTCAGAGTAAGTGAACCTCTATGAGTCACTGGTCCTGCTGAGGCCTATCATGGCCTATAATGTCTTGATGCCTAAAAGGATGAGATAAGGTCCTAGCCAAAGATACCTGGCTCCAACCCCACTTAAGTAGAGACTGTAGCTACAGACATCTCACTCCCAAGGTGAATATCAACCTAGGGATAAGAGAGTTCTCCTAATTAGTGTACTTCACTGCTTGGGGAAGTCTTTGTGCTGACTCCCAAGGTCCTGCTCAGTTTCTCCTACTTTTCTCTGTATTCCCTTCTTTTGTTTGAAAACCAAAGAAATGCAAACCACACCAAGAAACTTTTTGTCTCAATCCCCAGAGAATCTTGAGTTCTGCTAGAGAGTTTTGATCCTCCTGGAGCCCTAAATTCATATCACTTGTCCCTTTTACTTAAACCTCCACCCGCCTCTTGTTCAGGAGGTTGCTGATCAGTCCACAATAGAACATAGCAAAGCTGCTGTCACAAAACCCAGCTGCATGCTCAGAACTGCCCTACGAGTAAGGAGAACTTTCTGTACTCAGGCACAACCCAAAGGGAGAGGCAATGCTCTGCAAATGCAGGAGCGGGTGCCAAAGTTGCCTATTTTCCCTCATTGGTGGCACAGAGGCCCCAAAACACTTAACCAGCTCCTATCAGGCCTCACTTCAAGTGGCCAACACTGTTTTCAAAGACATCATAGTAGCTTCGTTTTCAAAAGAATGCAGCCTCAGGCTTTATTGTGAAGACAGCCAGACCAGAATTTTGAAATATCACGAATGACAGTGCACCAGGAACCCATAAATATGTCAGAAAGAGGGCTGAAAGCCCTGCTTTACTCTGTCGCATCTCACAACACGGGGCTAGAATGAAGGATGAGTCTGGAGTTGTTTTTCAAGTGACCAAACTCTTACTAATTTACATCACCTTTTGGCCTGAGCACTCGGTTTTGACATTATTTGGTTTTATTTGTGTTCTGCTAACCTCTCCCTAAAAGGCTTTTCTCTGTGATCACAAAGAGATTTTTATTAGCATTTGGAACAGAGAAAGGAGGGACAAACAGAGGTCAGGTATCCCACTCAAGTTTGGCTTGGCTTTGGAAGGTCATTACTCATTGAAATTTAAAACAGCTAAGCATTTGGAAAGTGCAGAAGATTTTTTAAAAGACTGTTTGGAGCAGGGCAGCTCTCTGATGTCAAGTCTGGTCCCTGAGCCCTCTGTGGCGCCTCGTGAAGAGCCATGTTATGATCTAAGCAGCTCCTGGAGAAGGGCTCCCCCTCTCTGCGTCCCCACGTGGCCATCCAGAGCAGCTGCTCCTCACTCTGGGCCAGAGAGCCCGCAGGGTCCGTTTCTCCCTTGTCTCCTAAAGAGCAGGCTAATGGGCAGTGTCCCAAGACCTCCCCCCTCAGCTTTCTCAGCCATTAAATGGGAAACGTTCAGAGCTGCTCTGAGCAGCACAGCACCCTGGAAGGTAAATGCAACTGGACAGGAAAGAACTTAGAAAAGTCTAACTCCACCCCACAAGAGACTCAAAGGGCTATTAGAGCTAAGGAATGTGACATGTTCTTGTCACTAGGAAGGCACATGTCAGTGGAATTCCTGCATCAAACTCCTTGACATGGCTTCAAACGTAGAATTTGAACCAGATGTGGCAGCACGTGATTTTTAAGCCCAGTATTCTGGGAGGCTGAGGCAAGAAGATTATGAGCTCAAGCCCAACTTGGGCAATTTAGCAACTTAGTGAGACCTGGTCTCCAACTGGCAACCTTTTTGAAGGGCTGGAGGACCAAGGACACAGCTCAGCAGCACGGTGCCCTCCTGGCAAGTGTAAAATTCTGAGTTTGATTCCTGGTAAAAATAAAATAAAATATAAAAGGGGTAGGGATATAGATTGGGGTGAAGACCCTGGGTTTGACCCCTAGTACCACCAAGAAGAAACTAAAATCTGGCCCCAACTTATCTCTCCAACTTCTTTTCCACACTCCTGCCTTTTCCAGATGTTGTCCAAGTGCAGCCGCAGAAGCACATGTCCTCTCAGGCTGGATCCTCCTTCCTGATTTCATGCCAGTGCTGACTGCTCAGCCACAGCTCTCTGGATCAGAAGTAGGAGGCCCATCTGGCTCTCTGGTCAGGGAGCCACATAGTGGACTCACAGTACCCATAAGTTTGGGGAAAACTCACCTTCAAGCTCCATGAGAGTGGGGAATAGCTCATTTCTACTTGGCTGGGCCATGCTCTGTGCTCCTATCTGGTTGAAAATCCTTCTGGGTGTTTCTGTGAGAGTGTTTTGTACCACATTACCTTTTAAGTGTGTGAAATTGGAGTAAAGCAGACTATTTTCATAAACATAGGTGGGCCTCATCCAATCATTTGAAGGGGTTTGTTTGTTTGCTTTTTGGGAGGTTGTGGGTTTTTTGTACCAGTGATCAAACTCAGGACCTTGCACTTACCAAGAAAGTACTTATACCACTAAACTATCTCCCCAGTCTTTGGTTGAAGGTTTTAAGAGAACAACAACAAAAAAAAGATGGACTTGCTGAAGGAAAAAATCCCCAGCAGAAGGTTTTCTTTTTTATTATTATTAATGAATGTTCATAGAAAAGCAACTGTATTTCCACTTCATGGTGACAAACAAAAACAAAACGTTGTTTGTAAGAGTATTAAAATGTGAAAGTGATAATTCTCACCATAAAATTTATAAGACCTATATACAGAAAACATTACAGAGAAATTAGATTTCAAGAAACATTTTAAGCTGAACCACACTTGAAGATAACAACTTTCCAAAAACTGATCTAATAATCTAAATCTAATGAAAATTCCAAGTTTTTTTTTATTTTTCCATAATTTTATTGATAAACAAATAGCAAGGAGACAGTTTCACATCAAATTGGTAGGACAGTTTCGATAATTAACACATTGCATACATTCTTCCTAGTGATTATTTGCTGTACAAGATGCAAACATGATATCCTATTTACAATCACCATTAGAACAAATCCCTCTATTCATTAAGAGAATGTAACTATATATCTATCCTAACCACTTTGAATACACAGATACAA
>NW_004524721.1:3232716-3237278 GCF_000260255.1 Octodon degus
TTGCTGTACAAGATGCAGACATGATATACTATTTATAAACACTATTAGAACAAATCCTTCCATTCATTAAGAGAATGTAACTATATATCTATCCTAACCATTTTGAATACACAGATACAAAATGGACATTCATCTGTATCCCCTTTTTGGGTTAAGTTCCATCATTTGAATATTATAGGTGTGTTAACTCAGCAAAACCAAGTTTTTTTAAATTGGAAGACTTTTCTAAAATTTATATGAAAATCCAAAAGACTTGAAATTGTTAAAAACAATTTTGAAAAGGAGGAAAAACTTTGGAAGCCCACCATAACATTATTTTTGGAATAATGTACCTTTATAATATCTTATTTACTCATTCAGCTCCTGATGCCAGGAGGATAATACAGTACTTACACATGAGTCTAATTATTCACTCTTTAGTATGGACTTTAGTTGCATCCATTTATCTATTAAGGTCTCCATCTTATCCTTTCTATGACTAAGTAATACTCCATTGTAAAAAAAAAACTTTTTTATCCATCTCTTTGTTGATAGGCATTTGGGCTATTTCCAAGATTTTGCTATTACAAACAATGCTGTTGTAAACATGCGTGAACACATTCTACTGCCATATGACTTTTTAATTCTTCTGGGACAATACCCAGAAGAAAATAACTGAGTCAAATTGGACCTCCAACCCTAGCTTCTGAGAAATCTCCACACTGATTTCCACAGTGGTTGCACCAGTCTACACTCCCACCAACAGTGGAGAAGGGTTTTTTTTCTCACAGCCCCTCCAGTGTTTGTTGTTGGTTGATTTTTTTGATGATAACCATTCTTTCCAAGATGAGGTGGAAACTCAAAATTGTTTTCATTTGCATATCTCAAATGACCAGTGATATTGAACATTTCTTCATATATGTGCTGTTTGTATTTCTTCATTTGAAAAGTCTTCATCATCAGAGGCCAATTTATAGATTGGATCTCCAAACTTGGGAGGTCTGACTTTTTTAGTTCTTTATATGTTCTTGATAGTGATCTTTTGTCTGAGGAACAGTTCACAGACTTTTTTTCTCACATTGTGGGTTGTCTCTTCACTCTGTTGGTGGTTTCTCTTCTGCAAAAGCTTTTTTTTTTTTAATTTTATTTATTTGTGTGTGTGTGTGTGGCCAGCTCAGCCCACCAGGGGGCGGGGCTGGCTGGCATGTGGTGCTGGGAGATTGAACCGCAGTCCCTATGATTTGCTAAGCTTGTTCTGAGTAGGTGCTTTAGACCACTGAGCCATCTCACCAGCCCCATGCAAAAGCTTTTTAATAAAGCAAGATCCCAGTTGTTGATTCTCTGTGATAGTTCCTGTGCAACTGGAAGACTTGTGAGCTTCATTCACAAGGCTTTGCCTACACCAATGTCTTCAAGAATTTTATTCCTTCAGCGGATTTAATGTTTCTATTTTGTATTTATCTTTATTTTTTAAAGAATATAAAATCGTAATTTTAAAAAATGGCATTACAAGTTATACAAAATTTCACTAAACAAAGTAATAGGAATTCAAAAATGGTTACTATGTTACATGATGTTATCTCCAAATTAGTTGTTTAGGTTATCAGATAGAAAGGTACAAAATTGATTTAAAAGAAAAACAACAACAAAAAAAATCATAAGAAATTAAAAAGAAAAAGTAAAGAGTTTAAGTACTAACTGCTCCTCTGAAAAGACCAGCAGAAATTGGCAGTACAATTATCCAAATTATCCTGCATATATACACATATACATCTTTTTCCCTTTTTTCTTTTGTCCTTTTCCTCTTCCCAGTTTTTCCTTCCCATTGAACAAATTCTTCCACTTTCACAATATCCATTGTACATTTCAGATTATACACATGGATCTGATTTATTTCACTTACTAATACAGTCTCTAGTTGCATCCATTTACCTACAGAAGCCTTGGATTTATCTTTTTTATACAATACTCCATTGTATAAAAATACCATATCTTTTTTATCCATTCCTCAGTTGATGGGCGTTTGTATTTGTGTTAGTTGATACATTGTGCCAACTTGGCTGAATCAGCTCCTGCAGCATGGGGGCCTTGCCCTTCAGGTGGGCAGGGCCTAGGAATTGAGAAAGGCAGGAAGCTGCCCTGCCTGGTTTCCTGCTGCCCCGCCCTGCTTCTGTGGAGAAATCTCAGTCTTAGGAGGAGCTTGATCTCGGCAGCCGCGCCACTTTGGAGGAGCTCTAATCTTCACTGCAGTCAGGGCAGAAGGAAGAGAGAGGCTTGATGGACGCTGCCACAGCTGCTGCTCCTCCTCTGCTCTTCATTGTTTTCTGCCACATGAACTGCTGTTCTTTGCCTTGGAGCCAGCCAAATATGGACTGAACCCTCCAGTAACTGTGAGCTAAATAAACCTTTCCTTCCTTCATTTTGAGTGTCTGGTATTTGTCCCAGCAACGAGTAAAAAGTAACTAAGACAGAATTGTTTCCACAATTTAGCTATGATAAATTGTGCTGCTATAAAAATTGTGCACGTGTATCACTGTTGTACAAAGATTTCATTTCTTTTGAAAAAATGCCTAGGAAGGGAATAGCTGGGTTAAATGGGAACTCCAATCCTAGTGTTTTAAGGAACCTCCATCCATACTGATCTCTATGATTGTAGCAACCTGCACTCCCACCAACAGTGGAGAAGGATAATGTTTCTGTTTTAATATCTAGATCTTCGATCCATTTCAAATTCAATTTAATATATGATGAAAGATAGGTCCAGTTTTAATCTTGGCATATGCAAAGCCAGTTTTTCCAGCATCATTCATTAAAAAGGCTATCCTTCTTCCAGTGAATATGTTTGGCACCTTTGTCAAAGGTAAGGTGCCTGAGTGTGTCTGGCATTGTTTCTGGGACTTCTAATATGTTCTGTTGATCTGTATTTTGCCAATACCACATTAGTTGTTTTTTTTTTTTAATGACAGTAGCTTTATAGTACAATTTCATTCAGAGATTGTGATGCCTGTGCCTTGCCTCTGCTGTCCACAATGGCCCTTGCTATTCTAGGTTTCTTCTGGTTTCAGGTGAATTTCAGGATTCTTTTCTCTAATTCTGTAAGAAAAATGACTGAAATTCTGATTGGCATTGCATTAAATCTGTATAATACTTTTAGAAGTATGGCCATTTTTATTATATTGCTTCTTCCAACCCTAGAACAAGGATTATCTTTCCATTTTCTGATATCCAATTCAATCTCCTTTTCCAGAGTAAGCAGATGGTTTTCAAACTTCAAATATAGTGTCCACTTTGCTCTACTGGAAATTGAAGCATAGTCTCTGTCCTAGAAAGGACAGTCTCTGGACTAGAAATGTACCCATAGAAAACCCAGATTGCCAGCATGCCTCCATTTCTGCCTCTACAGATGGGCAGGTAGTTAAATAGAGGAAGATAGATAGATAGATAGATAGATAGATAGATAGATAGATAGATAGACAGACAGACAGACAGATAGATGGCAGCTAGATTTCCTGGTTCCATTTCTCTGCAGAGCCTTGGCCATCCAGCTCTTTGTGGTTGTGGTTCTGAGGTCCTCTTTTCCTTGCTGACTGCTGGTCACAGAGCCACCTCTCCCTCCAAGGCTACTTATAATCCTTGGCATATGGACCCATGCAGCTTCAAAGCCAGAAATGACACAATGACAACTTTGGGTCCTCAGCCTTCAGATTACTCTCATTTCCATCATAGCTCCAGCTGGAGAAAACTAACTCTAAGTTGTTCTCAGAGCCCTGGGGCTATTGCCAACTAGCGCAGCATATGGGACACTTTGAGAATCCTGCCTACAGCAGCTTCTTAGTTTCTACCCTTGTGGGAGGCCTCCCTAACTCTGCTCTGCCCCCCACATTCTACTGCTATGCTGCTGCCCCTGTTTCTCTGTCTGCCCTAAGCAAGCCCACAGCCCTGACCTGTAGTGGACACACCTGCAGGGCAGCAGTGTTTTGAATCCCTCCTGTAGCTTTCTCTGTGCCCTGTCCTCTTACTGTCCTGGCTTATCTCTCTGCTCTGTGCTCCTCAGACTCTGTCACTGAGTGGAGCACAATCCTTACTGTTGCAGATGACTATGGCTACCTCTTGAAGGTAGTGGCAGAGTTCCAAGTACCCTGGGACATGACAAGAGGCAGGCTCCAATGAGAAACAGGAGCTGCTATTTAAGGGAAAGTGCATGGGTGCACCGTAGCAGTGATGCCATATAGTGAAAATGCAAGGAAAGCACATGACAGCCCTGCTCTGGCCTGGAGCTCTCAGAAGCAAGGTTGTTTTTAAGGAAATGTCCAAGAGGCTGGAGTCTAAAACCATGAGCTGAATGCAGTTCCGATCAAAATTTCAACAACATATCTCATAGATTTAGAGAAAAAAAAATTCTAAAATTCCTCTGAAATGAGAAGAGACCTAGAATAGCAAAGGCACCTCAGGGAAACAAGGCAATCTCTGCTTTGAAATTATGTTGTAAAGCTACTGTGATAAAAACAGTGTGGTGCTGGCAAAAAAAAAAAAAAAAACCCCCAAAAATCTATATACCCAAGGACCAGTACAACAGATTAGAA
>NW_004524721.1:3237378-3258215 GCF_000260255.1 Octodon degus
TTCCGATCAAAATTTCAACAACATATCTCATAGATTTAGAGAAAAAAAAATTCTAAAATTCCTCTGAAATGAGAAGAGACCTAGAATAGCAAAGGTAAGTCAGGGAAACAAGGCAATCTCTGCTTTGAAGTTATGTTGTAAAGCCCCTGTGATACAAACAGTAAGCTCGAAAAAAAAAAAAAAAAATACCCCCCAAAAAATCTATATACCCAAGGACCAGTACAACAGATTAGAAGATGCAGAAACAACACTCAACCACCTTATCTTTGACAAAGGTGCCCAACATATTTACGGGAAGGATAGCCTCTTTAATAAACTGTGCTGAAAAACTGGCACTACATGTGCTGAAAATTAAGATTGGACTCGTATCTTTCTCAATTCACTAAACTAAATTTGAAATTGATCAAAGATCAAAATATTAAAACAGAAACAATAAATCTTCTGGCAGATAGAATACACAAAATGCTTAAAGACATTGGTGAAGGCAAAGACTTTATTACTAGACCCCAGTCACACAGGAACTGTCACCAAGAATAAACAGCTGGGGTCTCATCTTATTAAAAAGCTTTTGCACAACAAGGGAAACTACCAGCAGAGTGAAGAGACAATGAACAATGTGAGAAAAAACACGTTTGTGAGCTGTTTGTCAAACAGAAGGTTACTATCAAAAGCATTTAAAGAACTAAAAAAAGTCAGCCCTTCCAAATTTAAAGACTCAATCCAAAAATGGGCATCCGAGATGAATACATAGTTCTCAGGTGAAGAAATACAAGCATAAAATAAATATATGAACAAATGCTAAATATCACTGATCATTTGAGAGATGCAAATTAAAACAACCCTGAGACTCTATCTCACCTCGGAAAGAATGGCTATCTTGAAAAAAATCAACCAATGACAAATGCTGGAGGGGCTGAAGGGAAAAAGGAGTCCTTTTCCACTGCTGGTGGGAGTGAACACTGGTGCAATCACTGTGACAGTCAATGTGGAGGGTCCTCAGAAAACTAAGATTGCAGGTCTCATGTGGCCCAGCGGTTCACCATCTGGGTATCTTCCCAGAATTAAAAACATCCTAGCATAGCAGTATGTTCACTGATATTTATAGCAATGCAATTTATCATAGCTAAACCTTGGAAACAACCCTTATGTCCATCTACTGAGGAATAGATAGAAAAGATATGGTCTTTTTATGCAATGGAGTACTACGTAGCCATAAAAAGATAAATAGCAGACACTTATAGGGAACTGGATGCAACTCAAGCCCATACTCATAAGTGGAATAAACCAGGCACACATGTGTAAACACCCTGTTGTCTCCCTAGTGTGAGAAGCTGAAAGAGTAAATAAGATTTGTGATGTATAATAGATATTGTAAAATAGCAAGAAACTGTTCAAAAGAAAAGTTTACACAGTGCATTCACCATTGTTATCCTCCTATTATCTTGTTTTGAAATTTGGTGGGGGTCTCTCTCTCTCTCTCTCTCTCTCTCTCTCTCTCTCTCTCTCTCTCTCTTTAAAATAAGAAGTAAAAGGGCCAGCCAAATAGCTAGGGCAAGCCAAATAGCTCAGCACTTATTTTGATCCCTGGGCCTGCCGTGCTGGTCCCATCCCCGGGGCACACTGAGACAGCAATTGAGACTGGGCATGGTGGTGTGTGCATGTAATCCCAGCATTTGGGAGGCTGTAAACAGGCGGATCACTATGAGTCAGATCTAGTAGTGAGACCTGAACACCCTGTAGACCCTTCTCTAAAATACAAAATGAAAGAAAAAAAGTAAATAAATAAAACTATCAGAGTGGACAATTCTTCAACTGCATAATGATACTTCAAAGATAAAAAGCAGTAGAAGCACAGTTTGAAGAACAGCTATTTTTGATGGTTACACAGAAAGTAAAAGAATGCAACTTTTGTGTAATTTCCATGCAAGTTTGCATCAATTATGATTCCTTTGCTTGGCACTACAAGTTACATTAATTATCAACACATCTGAGAAATGGGATGCATGCGTGTATGTGTTGTCACATGTCCACTGCCAAGACAAACTGCCTAAAAAAACAACTAAAGGAAAGCTTTGATCTGGGTCCTGACTTTAGAAGTTTAGCTCCACAGTCACTCCGCTCGGTTGCTTCTAGATGGGCAGAGGTAGCGGCATCTTGGCAGAGGGAGGATGCAGGGAAAGCTGGTGTGGAAGAGCGCAGAGATGAGGGGGAGCTCTCCAACCATGCCCCATGATGCCTGTCTTCAGCGAGGCCCTACCTCCTGGTTGTCCATCACCCCCAATAATGCCACCAAATGTGGGCCCTGGATGGGTGAACCCTCAGTGAAGCTAGAGCCTTCGTGGTCCAAGATCTGAGCACAGCGGTATGCATGTCTCCGTCTCTCTGGCTACAGGTCTCTGCGTCAGTTGTCTGAGGCTGCGCCTCTTTTTACATCTGCATGTGCACAAACAGATGCAAAGACAGAATTGTGCAATGTGTGTGTTCTTCTGGACACCTTTTGCCTTCTCGACATAGATGCCTCGTATCACATCCGGAGTTTTGTGTATAATGGTTTCTCCTTGTGCAAAGCGTCTCACTATTCAGGAACCTGTAGGACAACCTGAAAACAAGTAACACTGCTTTGCGCAGACTAATAAGGCCAGACGTGGGCAAAGTGATACTTTTGGGAGTAAATTCATGTATGCACTTTCCAGTCTTCTCATAAGCTGGCCTCTGTGAGCTCCCAGCCCTCACCGTCTTACATTTCTTTCCAAGATAGATGGATTTCCAAGACTCTGGATAGATGACAGGAACGCAGGCTCTGGTCCAGCCTTTGGCATAGGCTGTCCTCTGTTGCCCTTGAGGACCCCAAAGTCCAGCTCCTATCGCACTTTTGGTGGTTGCACTGCAGCACCCCCTGGCCATGCAGGGAAAAAAACAATGTGCACTTAAAACTCACAGCACTGAGAAGCTCACCCACTCTCATCCCAGACCCCTTTGGGAAAGATAAATGCTTACACAGATATTTGGTAGGGTCACAAGCAGATGCTGAACTTGGGCTGCCTGAAGAGCTCAGGCTCAGCCATGGAAAGCTACAGTGTTGGGGGATGTCTCTTGGGGAGAGGCTAAAATCCACTCCTTTATCCAGTTTTCAACCCTCTGTGAGCCTGACCTTGACTCATAAGATCACAGTGCTTTCAGTGCATTTCAGACTATGAAATAAATTATGGTCTATGAGAAATGCTCTGAGTTTGAGAAGAAGGCCTGGTTGGGATCAGGTCAGCATGGAGGGCTCCTCTAATATCCTGGAGTAACAGCCACTTCACTTGTGGCCCTATGGAGCCCAACTGGCCTCTGCCCACCAGTCAGACACACCTGAAAGCAGAGCGCTCTTATAGGCAGCACCTTGTCTCATCTTCCACCACCTGTGGACTTGGCTTGCATGAATGCTCTCCTCTTCAGTGAAGATGAAAATGTATGGTTTGCAATGCCGACACTTTCCTACAGATGCTGTGAGGCAAAAACAAAGACTAAAAGCATCAGGAAGGCAAAAGGAAGTGGTCTGAGTGTAGGTGCAGCCCTGGTACCGATGAGCATGAACTGCACCTCACACGTGCATCCAGGGGCATCACACAGTCCTGCACCGAGCATGGACAGATGATGCCAGGAAAGGAGAGGTGACCCGGGCACAAAATTCCTCAGGACAGCATCCACGCAGTTCACCCAAAACCTAAGAACCTGTGGTGATGTGTATCTGTAGAACATTCTATTTCAGGCAAAATCAAAATGATCCTAGATGATTTGCTTCTTTTTAGTAAATTCAGAGCGCTGAGAGTTCCTGCACATCTGTAATCCACACTGGCTACTAGAGGGCAGAGTGGTGCCTCTGGTTCCTGAGGCCTTGCTTGCTCCCTTAGCTGAAGGGTCACAGCCAGGAGCCCCACGAAGGCTGCCTGCTGAGCTGTCCATGCCCGGGGAGGGACTGAGATCTTACTTTCATGAGAGCTGAGAGCTGTAGGATTGTACATATCCTGCCCCTGTTTCAGAACTAATTAGGTCAGAAAACACTAGTATTAGTAGAATTTGCAATACCAGTTTCTCAAACCCCACACAGTAACTTAAAGAAGACAAAGCTTAATGTAACACCTCACATCAACAGAGCCAAAGACAAAAATCACATGGTCATCTCAATAAATGCAGAAAAAGCTTTTGACAAAGTCCAACACTCATTCATGAGAAAACCCTACAGAAAAATAGGAATACAGGGTCTTTACTTCAATCTACTAAGAAGACATCCATGGCAAACCAACAGCCAACAGTATACTTTTTTAATGATTTTATTTTCTAAAGAGAACACAAATAATTATAATAACATTAGAAATGATATAAAATTTCACTAAACAAAATAATATGAATTGGGCAATATTTATTGTATTGTATAGTGTTGTCTTCAAACTAGTTGTTTAGATTACTAGATATATACAAGCAAAATAAGGGAAAAAAGTTTTAAGAAATTAAAAAGAGAACAAAATTAAGCATTAACTGCTCCTCTCTATAGACCAGCAGAACTCAGAAGTACAAGTATCCAGGCTGTACTGCATGCATAGATATTTCTTTTCCACCCTCCCTTCTCCTCATCTCAGTATTTCTTTCCCTTTGAACAGATTCCTTCGCTTTCACAGTATGTATTACACCTTTCTTTTTTCTTTCTCTCTTTCAGGTTCTTACACTAGCAAGACAACACAACGCTTGCACATGTGGGTCTGATTTCACTTAAGAATATGATCTTTAGTTCTATCCATTTACCTGTAAAAGCCTCAGGTGTAAACATACCACATATCCTTTATCTATTCCTCAGTTGATGTATATTTGGGTTGTTTCCAAGATGTAGATATCACACATTGTGCTGTTATAAACATGGGTGCACATATGTTGCTGTGGTATGATGTTTTCAGTTCTTCTGAAAAAATATCCAGGAGGGGAATAACTGGGTTGAATGGGACCTCCAATTCGAGCTTTTTCAGAAATCTCCACACTGATTTCCATAGTAGTTCTATCAGTCTCCATTCCCACCAACAGTGGAGAAGTGTTCCTTTTTTCCCCACAACCTCTCCAGCATTTGTTATCAGTTGACTTCTTGATGATAACCATTCTTTCTTGGGTGAGGTGGAATCTCAGTGTTGCTTTAATTTCCATCTCTTGAATGATCAGTTATGGCTAACATCATACTTCATGGGAAAAACTGAAAGCCTTCACTTTAAAATCAGGAACAAGACAAACATATCCACTGTCACCATTCCAAATTCATATAATTGTGAAAACATTAGCCAGAGCCATTAGACAAGAGAGAAAAAGTGTAATAAGGACTAGAAATGAAAAAGTGAAATTATCATTATTTGCAGATGACATGATACTCTACATACTAGACCCCTAAAACTCCACCAAAAGACTGGTAAACTTAATAAACAAAATCAATGTCATAGCTGGACACAAAGTGAACATTCAAAAATCAATATTCTTGTACACAAACAACACACCAAGAAAGAAATTAGGAAAACAATGAATACTTAGGAATAAATCTAACAAAGGAAGGAAAGATCTGCACACTAAAAATTATAGTACTCTGAAAAAAAGATGGAAGGTGATTTCACAAAATGGAAAGATATTACTTGTTCATGGATAGGAAAAACCAACATTGTGAAAATGGCCATAGTCCCAAAACTATTATACAGATTCAATGCAATCCCAATTAAAATACCATTAGTATACCTCACAGATCTAGAGAAAACATTCCTAAAATTCATCTGGAACAAGAAGACACCTAGAATAACAACAGTAATCCTAGGTAACAAAGGAAAGGCAAGAGTTATCATAATTCCTGACTTGAAATTGTAGTGCAAAGCTACTATGATAAAATCAGCATGGTACTGAGGAAGAAAAACAGTCCTGAGATTCAGTGAAACAGATTAGAAGATGCAGACACCACTACAAACACACTCAGCCACCTCATCTTTACAAAGGGGCCAAACATGTTCATTTAAAAAAAGATAGCCTCTTAATAAATGGTGCTAGGGGGCCTGTCCCTTAGCTCAGTTCTTTAAGTGGCTGCTTCAACAAAGCTGTCAGGCTCAGGTTGCTGTGGTTTGATCCCCACAACACAAGACAGCCAGTCATGCCTTGAAGGCATTCGGCACAAAAAATAAAATAAAATTAAAAAAATAAAAAAAATAAATGGTGCTAGAAAAACTGGCTTTCCACATGCCAAAGACTAAAATTAGACCCATGTCTATAACCATGCAGTAAACTAAAGTCACAATGAATCAAAGATTTAAATATTAAAAACAAAAACACTAAACATACTGGAGGAGAATAGGTAAAAATCTTGAAGACATATAGGTAGGCAGAGAGTTCATGAACAAAAACCAAACCACATGGGAAGTACTTCAAATAACTTCAAAAACTAGGATCTCATTTAATTGAAAAGTTTTTGCACATCAAAAGAAACCACCAACAGAGTAAAAAGAAAACCCATGAACTCAGAAAAAAATTATATCCAGTTGTCCCTCTGACAAAGGACTTATATCTAGAACATATACAGAATTTTTTAAACTCAGGCCCCCAATATTCAAAAGCTCAATAAAAAATGGGCATCTGAGATGAATATACACTTCTCAAATGAAGAAATACAGATGGCAAATATATTTTAAAAAGTTCAACATCATTGATCACCCAAGAAATGCAAATTAAAACACTGAAATTCCATCTCACCCAAGAAAGAATGGCTAACATCAAGAAGTCACCCAATAACAAATGCTGGAGGTGCTGTGGGGAAAAAGGAACTCTTCTCCACTCTTGGTGGGAGTATAGATTAGTACAACCACTATGAAGATCAGTGTGAAGATGCCTCAAAAAACTAGGATAACCCATCTATTCCCTTTCTGGGTATTTTTCCAGAAGAACTGAAAACCTCATACCACAGTGACATATGTGCACTCATGTTTATAGCAGTACAATTTTTCATAGCTAAATCTTGGAAATAACCTAAATGCCCATCAACTGAGGAAGGGATAAAAAAAATATGTAGTATTTTTACACAATGGAGTATTATTCAGCTATAGAAAAGGACAAATTTTAGGTTTTTATAAGTGCATGAATGCAACTAGAACCATACTCATTTTTGTGTGTGTGAGATATGTATTTTAAGTAAGGGTATTCAGAGCCTCACTACTAGATCCAACTTGTAGTGATCCACCTGTTTACAGCCTCCCACGAGCTGGGATTACAGGTGCATGCCACCACGCCCAGTCTCAATCGCCATCTCAGTGCACCCCAGGAGTGGGACCAGCACGGCAGGCCCGGGGATCAAACCTCCAGCCCCTGCACCTGCTTGCAGACACTTCAGTCCTCTGAGCTATTTGGCCAGCCCCTTTACAGCCATACTCATAAGTGAAATAAATCAGACCCACATGTGTAAACATCCTATTGTCACGTTAGCGTAAGAACCTGAAAGAATAAATAAAATCTGAAAGATATAACAGATACTGTGAAAGGGAAAGAAACTGTTCAAAGAGAAGGAACAACTGGGATGAGGGAAAGGAGAAAAAAAAGTAAAAAGGGAAAAAAGTATATGTATATACACAGGATAGCCTGGATAATTGTACTGCTGATTTCTACTGGTTTATTGAAAGGAATCATTAATGCTTAAATTTTTTGTTTTTTTTAATTTTTTTGACCAATTGGTTTGATCAGTTTTGCAAACTTATATCTGGTAATCTGAACAACTAAGTTGAAGGCAACAATATGCAATATAATAATCATTATTGAATTCCTATCATTTTGTTTAGTGAAATTCTGTATCTTTTCTAATGATTTTTTTACTACTTTTTATTCTTGTCTCAGTTACACTTCTCTAATTGCTGGGACAAATACCTGACCCCCAAAATGAAGGAAGAAAGATTTATTTAGTTCACAGTTAGTGGAGGTTTTAGTCCATACTCAGCTGGCTCCAAGGCAAAGTGGCACATGGTGCCACAGAGCAGCCTTTCATGGCAGCAGCAAAGAGCAAAAAGCAAAGGGAGTGGCAGCAGCTCAGGCAGCCAGCTGGCCTCCTTTCCATCCTCATATTGTAATGCAGATTACCCGCCCCAGGGCCAGGGTGTAGCACACCTGCAATCCCAGTATTGGATCAAATATCAGTCATAAACTCCAGAAGCCACCCCATGACTGCATGAGGCTTTGGGGAGACAGCTAGACAAAAACCATCACAATTCTCTTTTTATTTCTGCACTTATGTGTAAACATATATAATTCTTCATTCCTATTTTTTAAATATATTTTAATTTTTTAAATTTTTTTGTCATATTCTGTAGGGACTTAAAGTTTAACATACCAATACTTGATGAAAAATACCTGTTCCATGTTATGCCTAAGATGTTTGCTATTCAGATAGATAGTGAGGTTAAGCTCAAGAGCTTAGGTTATATGGTAATAACAATAAGCTTCTCTTCTGGAGGGTTAACAACCTAAGTTTGCAGACCAAAAATTAGAGAAAAAGAACGGCTGCAAGGAAAGCCAACATTTTGGCCCTAGTCTTTCAAGGTCAACTAAGACTCAGGACATATGAAAACTTGTACTGTAATATCATGTAACTTAGTTGTGTCCCAAATTTTCTGATCAAGGAGATTATGGGGCCACAGAAGAAAGTGATAGATGATGTAGAGTGTGCCTAAGGATAGACACATGGAGAGAAAATATTCTCTCAGGCTTTCACAGAGAGCACATTGGTCAAGCAATGACTATGACTAATTCACATGGCTGAGACTGACAAAAGATCTACAATCTGAGGTACAGGGTCTCAGGATAAATCCTGAGGCGATTTGACTGAACATATCAGATCCAAAAGCTACAATTCTTGTTACATAGGTTGTGCTTTATCCTGATCTTAAACATCCAGCAGAAAAGTATAAAAACAAAGTACAAGAAACAAAGCCATGTTGTTATGTTGAGCTGTAGGGGACTTAGGTCAACAACTTCTGACATTGCCAGTCAAGTGGAAGACCCAGTGCTATTATGGACTACTGGACTATTTTGGAATATTTTGCTGAGTTCACACACCTATAATATTTAAATGATGGAACTAAACAAAAAAGGGGATATAAATGAATGACCATTTTGCATCTGTGTATTCAGAATGGTTAGGATAGATATATAGCTACATTCTCTTAATTCAAGGAATAGAAGGATTTGTTCTAATAGTGTTTGTAAATAGGATATCATGTCTGCATCTTGTACAACAAATAACCACTAGGAAGGCAGTATGCAGTGTGTTAATTATTGAAACTGTCCTACCAATTTGATTTGAAACTTTCTCATTGATATTTATTTATCAATAAAATTATGGAAATAAATAAATAAAAATTAACAATTAATAAAATCATCATGGGGGCCGGCCAAATAGCTCAGAGGATTAAAGCTCTTTCTTAGGCAGACACAATGACCAGGGTTTGATCCCTGGTGTGCCATGCCCCACCCCGGGACTGCGATTGAGACTGGGAATGGTGGTGCATACCTATAATCCCAGCTCTTGGGAGGCTAAACACAGTGAATCACTACATGTCCAATCTATGTAGTAAGATCCTGTAGACCCTGTAGACCCTGCATTAAAATACAAAAAAAAAAAAAAAATGCTAAAAAATAAAGAAGACCAAGCTCACTACGGCTTGGAGTTTTGCTCTGGGCAGGTGGCCACTGCCCTTTGCTCCTGTGGATTCACTGCCTCCATCTTCTGTGACTGCTCCTGTACATGCCCAGGGAAAGATGACCCAGAGCAAAGGCTGGCTGAGCTCAGGGATATGCAAACCACATCACTGTTGACTTCATCTGATAGCTGCACTCCAAAGCAAAGGTCTTACGACAGTGGCCAGTCTACTGTACTGGAGTAGCTGAAGGCTCGGGCATACAGAAATCAGAAAGGGGCCCCAGTCTGCATTCCAACCCTCTTCACTCCACGGTAAGCATTTGCAGTGAGAACCAGCAATGGGCCCCTGGTTATATTTGGATGGGAGTTCTCATTTCATGCCTTTAATGGAAGGCTTTCAGTGACATAACTTTCTCCTAATACTCCAAAAACATTCTTAATCATTTTATGCCCTGAGTCTCTAGTCTCTATTGTTAGAATATTATTTTTATTAAAATAAACTGAAAAGATAAAGACATCAAAAATAAAATACTTAAAATAAAAGGGGAAATACCAAAGACAAGAAAGGAAATATTGTTACAGTTAATGAAAACCAGTTCTCAAATATTTCAACATATGAAAATTATACAAAAAATGAAAAACTATTTTGGGAAACAAAGATGACAGAGTAGAAGCCAACAACAAATCAGCTTTTCTGGCACCTGGAATTGAGCTACCTCAAAAACAACCACTTAAAGAGAAAAAAAGACAAGATCCAGGATTAAAGGAAAGCTAGAAGTCATGGAGAAAGAACGGCCAGTACAGAAAACAATGAAGCACGTCAGTGTGGTAGGACCCTGGCTTCTATGGAGGGGAACCTGACTCAGGAAGCACAAACTGAGCCCTGAGGGGTCACCAACTCCAAGGACAGACAGTATGACAGGCCTCACCCAGGAGTAGCTCACAGTTACTGTAAGCAGCTGACAGTGAAGCTTTTCCCAGGGCAGGTCCCCTGGCATTTAGGAGTGCTATGATTGGGTACGATTCTGGGGAGTTTATTAGACAAAGCTACCCTGGGAATCAGAAGTCATGAATTATTGACACTTCTGGTCTGCCATAAGGGTTACCCTCTTGCCACAACTGGGTGGGACCAGGCCACAAGACAGCTGTGGAGACTGGAGAGTTTCTCACACACCCCAAGAAGTTTAACCCACAGTAAACAGGGCTGGGGACAATGCATCAGCCCTTGCCTTGAAGTGAGAAGCTAAGCTGGGCACTTGCGGTTTACTGAGAAGATGTGACCGATGGCTTCGACTGAGTCCAGTGGACCACTTGGCCTCCCTCCCTACCTGCTTCCTGCACAAAGTGGAGCAGTCCCTTTGCTTTTCCCATCCACTGACACAATCAGAGCTACATCTGTGCTCAGACATTTGACCACAAACCTGGGTGTCAGAAAAAGGGGGCTCTGGAGCATATGAGCATTGAGGAGCCTGCCAAATCAGAAGTGGGGTCACCAAGAGCTTCTGGAATGAATGTGACAACCCTGAAGCCAACAGTGTCACACTGGCCAACTCTGGCCAGCAGCAAAGGAAGGGTGAGACTCAGCCGTGAAGCAGCAAAACTGCAAAAGCACAGCAGGCCCCAAGTGTGAAGTTTACTCTCACCCCCAAGCTGGGTCGATTCCAAAGCTATGTGTGCCAGAAAGAAATTAGCCAGTCAACACTCATTGCTCTCCTTGTTTTGTGGAGGAGAGTTCTTTCTTTCGAATTTTCTTGTCCTTTTGTTTGTGTGCCTGTCTTCTATAAACATTCACATATAAGTTTCTGTGTAGGCACTGTTTTTATTTTGTTTATATGTATTCCAAGGAAAGGAATTCCTGGTTCAGGGCACCACTCTATGTTCAACATTTAGATTTGCCAAGATGTTTCCCAAAAGAGTTATCACTTTACATTTCTGTCAGTGTTGTATATGGCTTCCAAATTCCTATTCTCTCCAAAATGTAATCTGACTTAGTTTTTACCACCCCAGTCAGTGAGAAGCATTCTCCCGGGTGGATCTCATTTGCATTTCTTTGATGATGAATGATGTCAAACATCTGTGTAATCATTTACTTTTAGCGAGGTTTTGGCAAGGAGAGGGAAAGAGTGTGACAGGGGAAACAACAATTTTCTTCTCAATATTTGAAACTATTGATGCAAGATTCGTGAGTATTTGTCAACACGTATCCATCTCTACTTCTGTGGTTCTTACTGTGATTACTGTGATTAAGGTATCCTGCACTGAATTTGCAGATAATCCCTTTTGTGTGTTGTCAGGGATGAAGATTTGAGCAAATGATTCCAAGGATTCACTCAAAGCCAAAGCAGAGTTCATTGCCAATGCCTAAAGCGCTCAGTGCATGTCCTCACCGGTACCCTGCACCTCTGCTGTGGGGAAACGTGCTGCTTGTGTGATAAGTTGTAAAGGACTGGGCAAGCCTGGGTGTAGAATATAAACCATATCATCTAAGAGATGGATGATGAGATATTTAATAAGAGAATTGCATTCTGATTACCGTGTCAAAGACATGATGCCTCCTGGGCATGATGGCACACGCATGTAATCCAGCACTCAGGAGGTTGAGGCAGAAGGATTTTTGCTAGTTCAAGACCAGCCTGGGCTACAAAGTGAGTTCAAGCACAGCCTAAACTGCACAGCAGGACCCTGTCTAAAAGACAAAAGAAAGATGTGGGGCCTTGACATATGTCAGTAACAACTACAAAGGTAGAGTTGAGGGCCATGGGAAGTTACATTATTCTAACTGCTCTCTATGTTTAAACATGTTTAGAATGAAAATCTTTAAAAAGTCAGATATGTCTTTTGGTCAGGCCATCAGGAGTGGAATTTAGTCATCCCTCAGGAAAAATATTTTGGGAATGTGGACTTCCTTCGAGGCTGGAAGCTTCAAAAGAAACATGATCTGTGTAGCAGGAAGAAAGAAGAACAGGAGGGGTGGATACGGTTTCTGAAGGTTTTCTAGTGCAAAGTTGCCCTCTGATGGCTTCTATATCCACTGTGAATAGTGAGGCAGGACACCCGCCTTGGGAAGGCCCTGGGGAGAGGAGAGGGTAGAAGTGTGAAATAGAGGTGGATGGCACAGGAGAAATAGGGCCAAGGAACCGGGAGCCTAAGCTTCATGAGGTTCAGATGATGTGTGTGAAGCGAGGAAGAGGCTCACTGCTACGCAGTGCTGGAGCTGGCTGTGAGTCCAGCATGGTGCCAGTAGGATCTGTTTTGAACTTTAAACCAGTAATGATCAGTCACACATGGAACGTGTTTCTGGACAAGGCAGATTTTCTAGAAAGAAAGTCGAGTGTCTTGGACGAAGCCTATTTGCAGTGAAGCTTTTCAAATATCATTTGCCTGAGATACTTTGCAGACTGCCTGGAAGAGGAAAGGAGTGAAGACAATAGGGTGGGTAGAATAGTAGGTAGAAAAATTAATAAGCTAGAATTGAGACAACTTGAAAGTTTAAGTGCATATATTGAAGATATAGGGACATGAGGTCTAAGGGTCAAATGTGTTTAACTTCTAGTTCAAAGCAGTGTATCAGTAGGCTTTCCTGTGGCTGGGATAAAAATGCTCAACACTGAAAGCCTAAAGGAGAAAAGAGGGTTTTTTTGGATCACAATTTCAGAATTTCAGTCCATGGCCAGCTGGCTCCAGGCCCAAGTCAACATGGTGGAAGGACAGGGGACAGGAGAGCTGCTCACTGCAGGGCTACTGGAAGGGAGGAGCACAACAGGAGGGCAGGAAGGTCCCCTCCAGAGGCACAGCACCAGCACACACCTCTTCCAACCAGACTGCATAGCAGTACTTCCCGCTGAAGTTATCAGGAGTACAGCCAGAAATGGCCCAGCTACCTCCAGAGAGCTCCACTGTGAATGCAGGAAACTTCTGAGGGACATGCAAGGCCCACACTCTCAAGCAGTGCTGAGCTTGGTCCCCACAACTACTCCCCACCACTTCCCCTGCCAAAGACCTCACATATTGTGTCACCTCTGCAGCCCTTAGCAGATCAATGTAAATAAACAAGTGTAGCCCCATATAAGAGAAAGGGGGCAGTAGTGGGAACCGATTTTATGTCTTTGTTTTTGTTTATAATCTGCACCCAGATTTCAAGTTTGTTTCATGGAAAAATTTCCTCAAGCCTACTCTAAGAGGCTTACCCATTTTTGTAGTCTGCACGTAACACTATTGCCATCCCTCAACATTTATTTCTTAAGGGTACAATTTTGGTAAAAAGTGGATTCTGTGTAGGTCCATGAGAGACCACCCCCCCCCATTATCTAGTGATCCAGGTAACCCTGTGCATAGTGCCAGACTGCCCTGTGGATCATGTGGTAACCTGGGTGACATCTCCCATGGCTTCACTAAGCCCATAAGATCAAAGTGGCACCTCCCTCCTGAGAGGTGAACTGCACTCACGGAGGATGTCCTCATGTCTGTAATGGCTTACTGATTGTTAGTGTTCCTAGGAAAGTTGGCTCTTCCTCTAACTAGGCCCATGCCCTTCCCACCCAGATGATGATTAGCAGCTGCCCTTTCTGAGGGAATTTATTTCCTTCTATGTTTGGTAAATCAAAAAAGGCACCACAGAAGTTCTTCATAGCCTTTTGGCATGGGAGTGGCCTGTTCCATTAGCCACAGAGTGGAGGAGGCTTTGCTTGTAAGCATCTCATTTAATGTCACATCTTGAAAGCGGCAGCTCTTTGTTCTCAGTTGGCATATACCCCAAACTGCATCCCACCTACCAAAGTCTTCTGTTTTGGTCCCTGTGGGCTCTCTCTCTCTGAATCTGGTGGGAAAGTCATATATTGTCCTAGCTGACATTTTCCTTCTGAACCCATGTCTCTTGCAATTGATCCGTACTGATCTTTGTGTGGTCCACATGATTGTCGTCTGGTCATAAGTTAGCAAGGCCTTGGAAAGCAGCCTTACATGATTTTTCAGCTCACTTAGAGCCAAAGCCCAAATCATTATTTGGAGGTAACCTCTGGGTCACCCAACAGATCATCTTGCAGCCAGTCTCTGACCTGTGTCTTGGTCCCTTCCACACTCTCTTTTCTAAAGGAAACACTTTTGAATTAGAAGAGGAGTCTCTGCAGTGGCTCAATCAAAAATTGTTTGTATTTTTCTGGTCTGACCTTACACAAGGAAATCTGAGAGAGTGTCTGATTGTTCTGTGATACATGGGTCTCAGGGACACCCACCTGCCATTCATCAGTGACTGACTGTGGGTCCTCCAGTCAGGCTGGAGGTAGATGAGTTTCTTTTGAAAATGGCACCCTAGATTCTTCCAAATCTCTCTGTGAGGGGAAATCTGCAGGAAGGATGGACCCTGGGACATGGGGCTTGGAGTGCCATCTAATCAGTGAAACCTTGGGAGCAGGAGCACAAGGCTTCCTGGGATGTAGGTACCACACACATGCTTTCTCGTTTTGGGGACAAAATTTATGTTCCAGGTGGTAAACTCGACAAGATCTGAGGGGATGTGCTTCATTCTGGGGTCTGTGAAGATATGCTACCTAGGTCCTAATCAAGGGTAAAAGAGAGGGTGGAAAGAACTGGGGTAAGATTCAAGCTGTATGGGCCCTGACAAGGAAAGTAGTCAGAGTGAGATTGGCAGGGTTTAGGGTAAAGGTTGAGGTTGACCCTCAGGCAAGGACAGAGGTGAAAAATGTGGGAGACCTGGAAATTTTGATTTCTAGAAGTTCTGGAGTGGACAAAGGTCAGCAAACAGTCACCTGAGGCAGACAGTAGGACTTAGGGACTCACTATGCAGAGATAAGAGACCCCAGAGAAACTCAGTATATTTTTGGCATAACAGGTCCTGCAAAATTCTCCCACAAATACATGGCTTCTGATGAAGCCCCCCAGGTATGTCTTTGCTGCTCTAAACTCTAAGGGAGACTGCTGAGACCTACCATTCAGCAACTAATGCTAATTTCCTGAAAGAACTTAATTGATAGTCTGATTTAAATTGTTTTCTCTTCCTTTTCCTCTAAGTCTTTCTGATTTGCCTGTCCATGACTGCCAGGAGTCATCAAGAGTTAAGAAACCAGGAGTTAGAACACTGAAAATTAGGCTGCCATGTGACTCAAAAGTGTGGCCTCAGAATAAAGGGCTAAGAAAACCATTTCAAGTCTGTGTTGTGCCCAATGGAAAGGGCACAAGTTCTTGCCACAAGGCTCCTTAGAGATTTCAGACATTGCTATGCTGTAATGATTTATGCCTCTGGTCACTGGGGCACAAGCAGATAACACACCAGGCCTGCCCACCAGAGACAAAGTGGTTTCTTTCCAGAGAAGCTGTTCTGCTCCCTCAGTGTGATGGGATGGGAGGGGTGGAAATCCATACTCCGGGTTGAGAAATGACCCTCAAGGAGGCCTGCCCCTTAGCTCAGTTCTTTAAGTGGCTGCTTCAACAAAGCAGTCAGGCTCAGGTTGCTGTGGTTCAATCCCCACAACTCAAGCCAGCCAAACCTTCCCTGAAGGCATTCGGAGCAAAAAAAGAGAGAGAGAGAAATGACCCTCAAGGAATTGGGAATCTAAGGCGGAAAAGGCTCTGGTGGTATGGTATCACTCAGTGCTGAAAACAGAACTGAGTCCACTAGAAAGGCAACTAGGTAGGTGAGAGAACAGAGCATGGAGTGTGGAGGCAAAGAAGGCTCAGGCAGAGGTGTGGAATAAGGTATCTTTGGAGGCACTGCCAGAGGGCCAAATTCAGAATGAATGAGAATTGCGCATACCAACATGTATGCAGTGCCACCGTGTTCCAGCCAGAGCAGCTGACTGACTTTAGCTGTTGCTGCATTATGCACAGATTAAGGGGTCTGTGTCAAGTCTAGGGGTGTCATGATATGGTCCAGTGGGGCTGCAGAAGACAGAAAGTACAAATCTGTAGCCAGGACAGGCACAAGAAAAGGAGAGCCTGCTCTCCCAATGAGGGCAGGCCACTTGATGCTTGCCACCCCACATCACAACACACTCTGCAACTTCTCCCCAAAGACTTCATTCATTACCTGCTACAGTTCTCAGCCCTTCTGTGACTAAAGAAGGCTGCAGTGAATCCTTGGGATACACAGAACATGTAAGAAAAGAGACCAGGAAAGAAAGGAAGTAATGAGCAACTTTCTGACAGCCACTGTGTCCAACCTGTTATACCAAGATAGTGAGAGCAGGTAATAGTCTAGAAACACAGGGAAAGCCTGAAATGAAACTTAAGCATCAAGACAAGGTTAAACAGTTTAAGACAATATTAACTGAATTATTATGTGTATGTGGCTTCAATTTTATTTCAAAGTGTCTTCACATACATCATCCTGTGTGCTGCTCAAAACCAGTAAGTGAAGCACAGAAGTCAGTGGTTACCTAGTAAAGAGTCACAACACTTGGGAAAAACTTCTTCTGTATGATTGCAGAAGACCTAAATTGTGACTCCAAAGCAAGCAAGAGTCCTCCCTGAACCTCTCCTATGGCCACCTGGAGGGCAGCACCCTCTATGCACTTCTACCACAGCTTCTTCCACTGGTGGGCAGAGCATGGACTCTGAGAAGTATCTCAGGCCTGGCTGCTTTCCCATAAGCCTCTGCTCAAAGGACTGTGTGTTCTGAGGAAGGGTGTTTTCAACTGATCTCTTCAGAGGTCATGGATTTAGAATCTGATAAAAAGGTTAGATGTCACACTTGCAAATTTCAGGTGAAAAAGAAAGAACCATCCCTTGGTTCACTAATTTTTGTTGTCATCTTGTCTCTACATTGATGCTGAGAATATAATGAGGGGGTAGAACTCACTGCTCCTCTTTCAAGAAAGCTCAGACATTTATTACATGGGCATACAATGACTCTCCATTTAATTAACAGGCATTTTTTCTTTTATTCATACTTAAGGGTGACCAATTATCTCCAATATTTCCTTCTTTGGAAAGCTCAAGGGAAGATTTTTTTTCTGTGAGATCCATCCTTGATATTCTTTCTGTCAGAAGCCCTGGCTCCAGGAGGCAGTATAATGAGGGGCTCACATTCACACCTGTGCTCCTCAGACTTGAAGCTCTACTCAGCTCTCAGAGGTCACCATTGAGGGGTTTTTCTTCCACTTTATTTTTCTCTCTTCTTTTAGTTCCCCCCACTTTATCCTTTTTTCCTTTCAAATCGTTCTCTTCCTCCTTCTTTCTCTTACCACCTGTTTTTACTGTTAGTCTTTTTTCTGGTTTGTTCTTTCTATTGACTGTTCTCTATTATGGAGGACCACCTGAGTGACTCTCCTTGAAAGAGCAATCATCTCCATTTTGGCTGAGCATAACCCTATTTCCTTGTATTGATATGTACAGAGCTGACTAGAACCTTTCCTTATCCCTTCAACTGGCTTTAAGCAATGCATAATGGTCTAGCCCAAGCCCTGGTGGTAGTCTTTCAAGATGGCACTTGTGCTTCCCTGATAATTCCCACCTGCTACTCTTTAATATGAGCCTGATGGAGACAGGACAAAGAGCCAATACTCCACTCTGGTGACTGTGATCAAGCCTTAAGATACAGGCTATGACTTCCTGGGCTTTGAAAGATTACACATCAGAGCTGAAGCACAGAAGTCCAAAACATTAGATACTATCCCAGTTGTGCAACACAGATTATTTTTTCTGCATATCCATCTCTCTACATATAGCAGAAGCAAATGCAGACTTCCTACCTACCTAGCCCAGCTCATGTCACCCACATACTTCCTGCCACTCTCAGTCACTCACCCACAAGCCACTCCCCTCCTCACAAATGAATGAAAGCTGTATTTGATTGTGAGTAAGTGTCTTTGTTCTGGATAGCCATCTTCATGGCTGGACTTGGGACCCCTTGGCTCCTCATAATTACAAATATGCTTTAGTGTCTTTATTCTCATATGTTGCACTGGAAGTGGTAGATTGGAATTAACTTGATGGGATTCCAATAACTTATCCTTGAGATTGCAAATATAAAATTTTTTTTGTTATTTTTTTGGCACAGGGTCTCACTACACAGCTTGGACTCATAGTGATCCTCCTGTTTTCAGCCTCCCCAAAGCTGGGATTACAGGCATGCAACACCACTCCTAGAATTGGTCACTGGGTCATCATGCCTAGGGGTAAGGCTGACACAGCATGTGGTACCAGGGACTGAACCCTGGTCCCTGCACTGGCCTAAGCAGATGCTTGGTCTGCTGAACTATCTCACTGGCCCTACAAATATAAACTTCTTGAACCAAGGCAAGGACCAAGAAAGGCTCTCTATGCTCTATCATTGTTAATTTCTTTTGAATCCTAAATAGGATACTTTATATTATTTTTCTTTCTTTCTTATATCCCATGATTAATTTTCCATATTTTGCTTTTTTTCTTTGTCATTCTCTCATTCCTCACTGTCTTGGTTGCTTTCTCATTGCTGGGACAAAATGTCTGATATCCACAACTTAAGAGAATAGATTTATTTTGGCTCATAGTGTGCAGACTTTTCAGTCCATAATTGGCTGCTTTTAAGACAGAGTAGCATGGCAGAGGAGAAACAGTTCGTGGCATGGCAGGCAGGAAGCAGTAAGGTAGAAGCCTTTCTGTTCAATTTAGGCCACAAGCCACTCATACTCAGGAAGAGCCTTCTCATTACCCACACCCAGAACTATGCTAAGCCAATCAGTGGACTAATTCAATTGGCACACTCATAATCCAGCATCACACACCCATGATCCAACCACTCCCCAAAGCCCCACCTGTGAGGATTTTGGGGAACATAAGATACAAGCCAAAACATCCACTGTTACTAGTATAATTATTAAGCTTTATGAATCTCCTGATAGTTATGCTATTGTCATTGAAAAATGTGCTATTGTTAGTAGATATGGTCAAAAAAAATCAATATTTTGGTTTGTCTTTGTATCAATCAATGCTCACAGAGACAAATTTAATGCAAGACATATAAATATATAAGGATTTACAGGTAAGCTTACAATGGCCACCTACAGCATCAGGTGTGGGAGAGTCTGTACCCTGAAGAGCTGAAGGATTCAGTCAAAGATCAAAGGCAAATGTAGGAAAATTAAATGAAAAACTTTTAACTAAACAGCAAGTTATAGAAGAAATAAAATAGTTCAACATACCAAAACTTATGGGACACAAGGCAGTTCTAAGTGGGAAGTTCATATCTGTGCATGCCCACATCACAAAAGCAGAGTGAGCTCAAATAAATAACCTGATAATGCACCTGAAGTCTTAGAAAAACATGAATAATCTAAAACATGAATAATCTAAACCAGATAGTACAGGGAAGGAAATTACAAAGATCAAAGCAGAAATCAAGACCCCCCCCCAAAAAAAAATCAAAATGAGACCAAAATATACAGAGAATTAATGAATGTAATAAATAATTATTTAAAAGAATAAACAAAATAGGCAAACCAAAAAACCCTTAACCAATCTAACCCAAAAAAGACATGCAACTCTATACAATTAGAAATAAAAAAGGTAATTCTATGGCCATACCACTCTGAACACGCCAGATCTCATCTGATCTCAGAAGCTAAGCAGGGTCAGGTCTGGTTAGTACTTGGATGGGAAAAATTAAAAAGGTAAAATAACAAAGGACACTGCTTGGGCTAGCCAAATAGCTCAGTGGATTAAAGCAGGCACAGGGGCTGGGAGTTTGATCCCTGGGCCTGCCATACAGGCCCCGCCCCCAGTGTGTACTGAGACTGGGTGTGGTGGCTTGCTCCTGTAATCCCAGCTCTTGGGAGGCTGTAAACAGGCGGATCACTATGAATCTGATTTAGTATTGAGACCCTGAACACCCTGTAGACCCTTTCCTAAAATACAAAGAAGAAGAAAAAAAAAAGGAAGACAAGAATATCCACTATAACCACTCCTGTTCAACACAGTATTCAAAATATTAGCAGGAGCAATTGGACAAGCAAAAGAAATAAAGTCTTTCCGGTGGCGCAGTAGAAGCAGAAATTCTTTAAGACCAAGAAAAAGTGATGGAAAAATCAGGAATGGATCCTGTTAACTATATGACATCTGATGCAGCTGTAGAAATTGAAAATCAAAGTGATAGCTCTTCATCGGGTAGCAGCTTATTTAAAACACAATGTGCACCTTCCTTACCTAAACGGACTCAAAGAAAACCTGT
>NW_004524721.1:3267570-3271293 GCF_000260255.1 Octodon degus
TGTTGAAACTGTACTTTCGATTTGATTTGAAACTGTCTCATTGCTATATGTTTATCAATAAAACTTTGAAAAGAAAAAAAATTTCTACATCAGGAAATGAAAGAAGAAGAAGAAGAAGAAGAAGAAGAAGAAGAAGAAGAAGAAGAAGAAGAAGAAGAAGAAGAAGAAGAAGAAGAAGAAGAAGAAAGGAAGCTGTCAAGTTATCATTACTTTCAGATGACATGACCCTCTGTCTTAGTTTCTTTTTCTCATTGCTGGAACAAAATACCTCACACCCCAAGTTAAGGAAAGTTGTTTATTTGACTCAAGCTTGTGATGGTTTCAGTCCATACTCCACTGGCTCAAAGGCAAGGAGGCATGGTGAGGGGTTATAGTTCACAGCATTGAAAGAGAGCAAAAGCAATAAGAGTAAAATGGAGGAGAGTGAAAGAGCAGGCCTCCTTCTGTCCCTTCCACTGTATGTAGGCTGCCAGCCCCAGGAGGCTGCAGCCCTCACACCCATGACCCCAGCATTTGACTACAAGTCAATCATGAACTCTAGAAGCCTAACCCATTACTGCATGAGGTTTTGGGGCACATCTAGACATAAATCATAACATCCTCTAAATATAACATCAAAAATCCATGAAAATAGTCTTAAAATTAATAACCAAATTCAGTAATATAGCAGGACACAAAATCAGCACACAAAAAAATCAATAGCATTCCTGTACACCAATAATGCACCTACTGAGAAAGATAGTAGAAGAACAATATCATTCACAAGAGCACCAAGAATAATTAAATACTTAGAATTTAACCTAGGAAGTAAGAGACCTCTACAATCAAAACTACTGTATTCTGAGAAAGAAAACTAAAGAAGTCATCAAAAATGGAAAGATATTCCCTATTCCTGGAAGGGTAGAATCAAGATAGTCAAAATGATCATGCTTGCAAAACTAATAGATTTAACACAATCCGGTAAAAATACCAATGTCATTTCTCACAGATATAGAGAAAACAGTCCTAAAACTTATATGGAGTCCAAGGAGGCCCTGAATAGCCAAAGAAACCCTGAGTAACAATAGAAAAGCAAGATGCTTCACAATCTTGAGCTTGCAAAACTACTGTGATAAAAAACAACATGGAGGCTGGCAAGATAACTCAGTGGTCTAAAGCACCTGCTTAGGCAAACTTAGGCAAGCACAAGGACCAGCATTCAATCCCCAGCACCACATGCTGTGCCATCCCTCAGGCTGAGCCAGCCATAAAAAAAATAATAATAATAAGTGAAAATAAAAAAGCAGCATGATAGCAGCACAAAAACAGACATGAGGCCCAATGTAACAAAAGAAAGCCTGCAGAAACAACTCCAAGTACATTTGACTATTTGATCTTTGACAAAGAAGCCAAAAACACAGTGAAGGAAAGAGCTTTTCCAATAAATGGCCTTGAGAATATATTCACACAGAGATTAACTCTAGGCCTATATCTCTCACCATGTACTAAAAACTAAACTCAAAATGGATCAAAGAACTGTTAAACCAGAAACACTTAACATAGTGGAAGATAAGACAGGAAAAACTCTTGGAGGCACAGGCAAGGACTTCATGAACAGAACCCTAGATGCACAGGAAATAATACTAAAAATCAACAAATGGAATCATATTAAACTAAAAAGCTTCTGAACAGCAAAAAAACAACCAACACAGTGAAAAACACAACATATAGAATGGGAAAGAATTTCACCAATAAGTCTTCAGCACAGAACTAATTTCTAGAACATAATAAAGAACTTTTAAAAATTAGACTCCCAAACTAAAAGACCCAATCAAAAAAATGGGCACCTGAAATAAACAGACACTTCGCAGAAGTACAAATAGTAGGTCAATAAAGACGAAGAAATGCTCAACATGCTTGGTGATTAGAGAAATACAAAACAGGAACACTGATATTCCATTTTACCCCAGAAAGAATGGCCACCATCAAGAAATCAGATCATAGCTCTGGCAAGGCTGCAAGGAAAAAGGAACCCTCCTACACCATTGGTGGGAATGTAAACTCGTACAATCACTATGGAAATCTATATGGAAGGTCCGCAAAAGTCTTAAATTAGAAATTCCATTTGAAGGGCTGGGGAGATAGCTCAGTGGAATAAGTGCTTGCCTGACAAGTGCCAGGTCCTGAGTTTAATACCTGGTACTACAAAAAAAGAAAGAGAGGGAGGAGGGAGGGAGGGAGGGGGGGAGAGAGAGAGAGAGAGAGAGAGAGAGAGAGAGAGAGGAGGGAAGGAGGGAGAGAGAGAGAGAAAGAAAGGAAAGGAAAGAAAAAAAGAAAAGAAAGGAGGGGGAACTACCCGCTAGGGCCCCACCCCCCATCCCTCTCTTGGGACAGGAGCTTTCTTTCTCTCAATAAATAATCTGCTCATAACCTCTGTTTGTTCCTAAAATTCATTCTTCGGATTTAGAGAACACGAGCTCGTGCAAGTCAGGTCCAGAGATCATTTTTCCCTATGTCATTTGGAGGTTCCTCATATTGTTTGGAGGTCACCCACCTGAGAACAGTTTTTCTCCCTGTATCATTTTGGAGTTTCTCACCAAGATCATTGGATGGAGGTATGAGTTTGCTTTTCTTTCATAAATTCTGAATTGGGACTTGCTTAAGTAACAAATTTATGTTTCAGATGTTAATATGTCTTTGCCCATTGCTCATGATTGTTCATGTTTTGACTCATACAGTTTTGCCTCACATAGTACTTTTAAAATTGCTTACAATTGCTTCCATTTTGTCTGTTATATTGTTTGCTAAAATGTTGGTCAAATGTTGGTAAATCTTAAGTTAAAATGTGGAAATGTTACAAGTTCATGATATTTTATTAATGGGACATTTTTATGACTGTTGTGTATTCATATACATTGTGTTTGAACTGGTTGACTAAATGTACTGGTATTCCTTGCTCGATTTTAGACCATAGCATTAGAGTAATGTTAGGAAGCCGCCTAGTGGATTTTATATAAACTTCTGTAAAATGGGAACTTTTAGCCAGCTCGGACTTAGAAAATATACATGCCTGTATATGAAACATGGGACTCCTTTTGCCAGTTAAATGACATTAGGTTGGCAACCATTCTTAAAGACTTGGAGGACAGGTTTCACTGGGATAGACTGGTTCTGATCCCCCTCTACATGCTAGAGGGAATGTCAGACCTGATCTATTTCAGTTTTCTTGCTTTGACTTTATTCCTAATTTTCCTACCTCTTTGTACTTTCCCTTTTTAGAGGCATATAAAATTAGGGAAACTGTTTCATCTAAGTGAAGCCTTTAGAAAATGAGCGTTTGTTAACGCCAAAGACAGGGAAGTCATTTTAGTAAAAGGACACATACCCTGTCTCTGGGTCAGATGAGACAAAGAGGACTATGCCCACCCAGGAGGACACATATAAAAGCCATGTCCTGGCTTAGTGTTCAGGGCAGGTCTCCTTCGGGAGGCTAAACCTGAGACACAGTGGAGAGAACCAACTTCTGGGTGACACCAGAAGGAACTATCTCCAAAAGCAACACACTTACTTATGGGACCAAAACACATTTAGTGTAACGGAGGATTCAATCTTTCCTCCTAGGTCAGGTTATCATTGTTTATAAGAGATAAGAGAGATGGCTCAGTGGTCTAAAGCACCTACTTAGAACAAGCTTAGCAAAGCATCAGGGACCGCGGTTCGATCCCCCAGCACCACATGCCAGCC
>NW_004524721.1:3271476-3285942 GCF_000260255.1 Octodon degus
ATAAATAAATTTTTTTTAAAAAAGCCTTTAATGTAAAGTACTAGGTAATCTTCTTCAGGCTTTTAACTATCCCTTATAGAACTTGGACAAACAGTGGTTACTCTGCCAGCTAGTAAATGCTCTTAGAGCAGCTGCCACTCTTTGAAGCAGAGGACAGTTTTCCCCAGCTGTCCTTTGGTGAATCCCCATTGAAGCCTATGGCTGATGGAAGTTGACCAGAGAAACTGCTCCTTTCTGGAGATATCTCTGGTTTTGTGGGCCAAAAGAAATCAAGAATGCCTGAGGGGAGAAGGCGCCAAACCCAAAGGTTCCTTGGTGGAAACTGGCCTCTAGCCACTGAAAGATTTCCACTTACCTATTGTACTTTCTCTCTGCTAGTAAAGCAGGACTTCTACCTGAGCTTTTCAGTAGAACAAGTTAATGGGTCACTATTTTAGAAATAAGGCTGAGACAGTTTACAATAGTGGTTATCAGGGGAAGTTTACATCTGTGCCCTATGTGTTAACTAAGAGTAAGATTTTTGCCAGCTATATTGTCTTTAACAACATGTAAAATGTGATTGCTAGATGATAAATATGTTTGACCTGTGAGCTTCAAGGTTAAATCTTGTTTAGTGCTAGAAATGTTTACCTACATGATCAGATGGAAATCAAGTGTCTGAAGACTGGTTCAGTGCACGGGGCCAAATCTCTCCAGTCAATGGTTCTATCTATCTCTAGAAGTGATCTTTGTAGCCTGAGAAGTGCTCACTTCTAACTGACCTTTCATGCCATAGTTAATGCTTCCTTCTATAGACATTCAGGTCACCAGACCAATTGCAACTTACAAATAGTCAATAAGAGTAAGTGTTTGTGAGATATTTCAGGAGATAGGAATCATACGCCAGTTTGAGGGTGGATAGGCTGGTGGGATCTTGTCTCCCTTCTCTCCAGCAGGAGCATCCACCTGCTCTGGAGAGGGCTACTCAGGGACGCCTGGGTGGAGGAATCAATTAGAAAAAAGGTGGGAATGCCCAGAAAGGTAATTTCTATTGAATTCCAGGTTATCTCACAATCAAAGACTCTTTACTCCTTTAGAGTATGCTTCATTAAGCACCAGAAGACGTTTGATCCTTACATGTTAAAAAAAGCTGTGTAAATGAAATGAAGAGGAAAGTATCAACTGTAATGCTAGTTTATAACTTAAAAGATGATGTAAAAAGGAAAATGATAAAAATGTCTTATGTTCAGATTTGGTTTACATTAAGAGGTTATTGCTATTTAAGTGTTGAAATGTAGATGTAAGCAACAAGAGAACCAGGCAGTTCAGCCTCACCCACCATTGGTGAAAGTAAGGTTTCCCCTATTTGCCTTTCTTTTTTTTTCCATAATTTTATTGAGAAATAAATAGCAATGAGACAGTTTCAAACTAAATTGATAGGACAGTTTCAATAATTAACACATTGCATACATTCTTCCTAGTGGTTAATTGCTGTACAAGATGCAGACATGAGATCCTATTTACAAACACCATTAGAACAAATCACTCTATTCATTAAGAGAATGTAACTATATATCTATCCTAACCACTTTGAATACACAGATACAAAATGGACATTCATCTGTATCCCCTTTTTTTGTTAAGTTCCATCATCTAAATATTATAGGTGTGTAAACTCAGCAACATAATCTAAAAGAGTTCAGTAGTGCATAATAGTATTGGGTCTTCCATTTCTAGTCTAGGGAGTGTGGACTTCTAAAACAGCTATAATTCAGGCCTCTACAAGGCTACACCCATTCTTAGCTGGATTTATGCAAGCTCCTCAAGGACAATACCTTTTAAAGAAGTAAATAGGAAATTTGGAACTTCCAGAGTTCATGTGCCTTAGATAACCCTGATAAGTGCATTGATGTCTTTTAGAGAACTTATTCAGACTTATGAACTAGATTGGAGAGATGTAATGTTAATCTTAAACCAAGCTTTGACTTCTATGAAAAGCAGGCAGCCTTACAAGCTGCTATTACATTTGGAGAGGAATATTATATTGTTATAAGGACTCAAAAGATGGACAAGCAGTGGAACTACCTATTCCCACTGGAGCCCAACCAGTCAGAACCCTGCTGCTAACAGCCAGGAAGAAGAACAGAAAAGACATTTTCTTTCAAGTGTGTATTCTTGAAGGTCTAAGAACTAGAACCAAGGCTTCAGTTATTAAATGTTAGCTATTTATCAGGAAAAAGATGAACACCCCTCTGATTTCTTAAAATGTTTAATAGAGAAACTGGTAAAGCATACTTTGTGAGATGTTAATTCAATAGAGAGACAGATTACTCTTATGGATAAGTTGAAGAGCTACAAAAGATAGCTTTTACTCCAGACAGCTCATTTGATATTTTGGTAAAAACTTGTTTAAGTGTCCTATAATTGGAACTGGGAGAAAACCAGGGAGAGAAAACAAAGATCAAAAAATGGCTGTCATTATTGCAGCCTCAAAACAGACCCTAAGTCTGATTCTCTTGGCTCCAAGAAGAGCTCAATGATGATGATGTTCATCTGCTACTGCTGTCAGAAGTCAGGCCACTGTAAGAGGGACTGCCTTAAGAGGCCCACAAGCCATTCCCTGACTGCCAAGGCCACCACTAGAAGTGAGACTGCACTCTGAGGCGGAGGCCCCAGGGCTCAGACTCAGCTTCCCAGGTGGTCCAGTAGGACTGAAGAACCCTGGGCCTGCCTCTTCCCTCTACCTGCCATCTCCATGGAGGAGCCCTGAGTAATCATGACTGTAGGAGGGAAAAGAAACCCAGCCTATTCCTGGACATTGACACAGGTCTCTTTGTCCTTCTCCAGCCCTGACTTTCCTTCCAGTCATTGTACCTCAATAGAAAAGACTTTAGAGGATATATTGCTTTAGCTATAACTGAGGTAATGCAATATATTCAGGTTGTTTACTAAACAATGGTGCTGAGACTGATGTTTTACAAATGTAATATAGTTATTCATGTGTAAGACTTAAAGTATTTCACTAGTTAAAACTGGTTCCCAAGGACAGTTAGCAACCTGTCAGCATAAAAATGTTCTAAAGAAACTGGCTTACGCAGTGTCCAATAGCTTTGGGCCTATAGATAGAGCCAGGCATTGTATTTGTGATGTAAAACTCAGAGCCACAGCATTGAAAGGAAAAATCCCTTGGCAGTGCCCCTTGCTTACCATGGGGGCCATATCCAAAACACTGAATGGGACATTAGTTTAATATGACTAAATGCTTTGTACTTCATGATGAGTATGTAAGCTTGGTTGATTTTTTAAATATAACTCTGGTATTTCATGCTGATAGTTAATATATATGTGACCTCTCTTAACTAAAGCTAGAGGGACTTACAGCAAACTATCAGTCTCCATGAATAAAGGAGTCTAAGAGTTAGTGAGGTATGATTGCTAGGGCTCAAAAAGGTTTATAAATGTACCTGTTAGCTCGAAAGTTCATGCTTTGACTATATATGTTCTAATCTCAGAGAATTTGTTATTTGTAGAAGATACCAAAACCCAGGTAAATCATGCAGGTAAAATCTAAAACCAAAAGGTTATATGTTGCTCTGTGGGCCCCAGATATCTGACACAAGCTGTAGAAGTAAGAAAGTTTTTCAGGAATGAATTGGTCTCAGTTGAGGTGTTTCTAGAAAGGATACAGAATGGAATTATAGATGGAAAATAGGAATGGGGATACTAGCAGCCTACAGGAAAGCCAGACAGAGAGAAGAGACATTTCAAGCAGAAATGTCCACAGCTACTAGAGAAGGAAAAAGAAAGTGTTTATGATGGAGTCAGAGGAAGTTTCAGATTGAGATGGTCATGTGTCTTCTCTCAGCCTGAGGGAACTCATGTTAACTGCCAATATAAGAAGAAATCCTGTTAAACTTTCAATAGATGCTTACACAGATTTGTCAGTAGTTACCCAGCCAGTGGCCCACTGGCAAATGGGAAAATATTCAGTGTTTTCCCTATGCCCGGTAATTTATATTCCCCAGTAATAATAGGAAAGGTCAGTTTGTTTGAGACAATACCCATTGGCCATGGAAGATAAAGGGATTAAACCCCACATTTAAGAAATCTCTGCTAATGGACCTAAAAAAATGTTCTGACTAGTGTTTTTATTTGGCCAATGTATGTTTAATAGTTTCTTTGCCTTTCTCTTCAGATTCAAAGCTATAATGAAAAAGCCTGTTCTCTACTGAGGGCCTTTAGATAGAACCTCTGAAGAATATATCTGACTGCTGGTCAACAACTATGACCTGTTTCAGCTTGAAGAAGCCAGAGCAGTCATTGCCCATAGTTCCCTCATGGCACTTAAGGTTACTTCTTCAGAGGGGGGAGTGTTGTAGGCAGCTGAGTTAGATAGGAATATTATAGGCAGTTAGACAGGGTCAGGCTTTCAAGGAGACAAGATGGAAGACAAGGTAACTTTGCAACTTGGAAGAGACAGACACTTCCATATGGGCCACACCTCAAGACCAAGCCAAAAAGGGGAAGCACAGCTACATACTTCCCTAGGGATGGGCATTAGGGATTGATATCCTAAATAGTATCAATCTACTTAAAAGAGCCCAAGTGAGTCACTAGCCCAACCCCCAACAGGAAGAGACCTTGTACCATATTCTTGCCCATTTGCTACATGACTCACTTTCCCATTTCATACTGGATTTAATCAATTTTACCTGAGCAATGGTGCTTGTACTCTCATTGGTTGACTGTAGTTTTGTCTCACCTCATGCCCAACTAAGCAAGTTCCATGTCTTCTCCACCACCTTAGACCCACCTCACCACATGATTTTCCTCTATAAAAGTCCCTGCAAGAGACAACTTCCGGGGGGAAACTACCCACTCGCCCCCCCCCACACTCCTGTCCCTTTCTCAGACAAGAGCTTTCTTTCTCTCAATAAATATTCTGCTCATAAAAAAAGAAAGGAAAAGAAAGAAATTCCATTTGGTCCAGCTATTTGATCCAGCTATTCCTCTTCTAGGTACCTTCTCAAAAAAGTTAAAGACATTATGTTTCTGTGATCCATGCATACCCACATTTACAGCAGTACAACTCACAACAGCTAAATCTTGGAAGCAGTCTACATATCTATCAAGAGATGAATGGATAATGAAAATGTACACAGTGGAGTCTGCTTGCCATGCAGGAAGATAGACTTTTATCTATTAAGTAAAACAAATCAATCCCGCAAGTTTAGAGATCACACCATTTAGTCTGAGAGCAAAATAAAGATGGATAACAGGAAGTAGGGGAATAGAACTTTCTCTAAAGGGAAGGGGATCAAGAAACTGAGGAAGGAGGGAAGGGATAAGGGTTGGACAAAGGGAATCAAGATGTGTTTCAGATAAGGAATGTAGACACTGTGTGCCACAAACATGTATTAAAAAACAATGGAAACCAAGGGATGAGTGGAAGGGAAAGAGAAAGAAGAGAGAGGGAATTAAAAGGGGCATAGAATGTATTATGCACATGAGCCAGCTTTCATCATGTCCTATGCACTTGTACTAATATACTTAAATTTTAGGGCAGATTGAGTGATATGGCTGAGTATGTCTATTTATAAAAAAAAAAAAAAAAGTCTTTCTCCATGATCCAAATCACAAGGCTGGCTGATTCAACTGAGTTCTGAGAGAACAGGGACTTGCTTATACACCAAGGCTATATCCAGAACAAAGGAGAGTCACAAAGGGATGCAGAGGGCAGGGAAGGGGACAAGGTAAGAGGGCTCCTCCCCCCACCAGCAGCCCTGCAGCACCCTACATCCAACCCCCTTGTTCCATTGTTCAGGCTCACCATTTCCTCACAGCTGTGTTTACCTCTGCAAGCTGTTCTCTGCTCCACCTACTGTTACTGCTGAGCCTTGACCTGGACCTGACCAATTCTGCTGCCTGAAAACTCTGACAAGAGCCTAGGATATTGCCCTTATCTGGACATTATGCTTTCTGAGTCACATTATTCTTCAATCTATCTTATTTCAAAATATGTTTGTCTTACATTAAGGCAGATATAAAACCTATAGTTCTTTAGTAGTTCTTTTTGTAATTTGTGAATGTTGAATACAAAATTTTTATTTCAGTCAGTGTGTGTGTACTGTCTTCAGAGAGGCTGAGTCCACCACTTAAAATTAATCATCATTCAACTTTCCTAAAAATATAAAATAAATGTATACAAAATTAAAACTTCACCCAGGCTTAGTGGAAAACATGTGCAACCTAAGATTCTAGGAGAACAATTTCCAGCACAGTTGGAAACTACTTACTGAAGACCTTGTTTCAATATTTTTAAAAACAAGTTGTAGATGTGCCTCAGTGCAAAGTCCCTGAGTTCAATCACAAATACTACAAAAGAAGGAGGAGGAAACAAAGAGAAGGAGGAGAAAAAGAAGAGGGGAGGCCAATACCTTTGGCTGTTCAGAATTTTATATGGTTCTATATAAGCTTTAGGATTGTTTTTTCCTAGTTTGTCAAAAGTGATATTGGTATTTTTTATGGAGATTATGTTATCTCTGCAATTCACTTTGGATAGTGTGGAAGTTTTTGAAGTATGCATTCCTCTAATCTATGAATACAAGCTATCTTTCAATTTCTTATATCCTCTATGATTTCTTTCATACATATTATGTAGTTTTGTTTTTGGTGGTGGTGGTGGTGGTGGTGGTGGTAGTGGTGATGGTGGTGGTGGTGCTGGTGGTGGTGGTGGTGGTGGTGGTGGTGGCAGTGATGGTGGTGGTGTGGTGGTTCTTGTACCGAAGATCAAGCTCAGGACCTTGCACTTGCCAGGCAGGTCCTCATGGCCCTTATGTAGTTTCAACTGTAGAGATATTTACCACTTGGGCTAAATTTATTCCTAGATATTTTATTTTATTGCAACTGTTATCAGTGGGATTATTCTCTTGATTTCCATTTTGCATAGCTTACTAGTAGTGCATAGAAACACTGCTAATTTTAAAAACAAAGTGAAGACTAGTGATCAGGCCAGTGGAAAAATGCTTGGCCAGCATGTGTGAGGCTACAGTTTCAACTCCTGGCATGGCAAGGTCGGAAAATTATGTGAAATGATAGTGTACACAGATGAGTTTTTTCCTAGGGTTCTCCCTCAAAACAGGAAATTATTTAGGTAGACATGAAGACCGCCTTAATTTAGTCAATGAAAACATAGCAAAAATAACCTCTCCTCTCATAAACCACACGCATACAATGACCTTAGATACATGGCTGCCTCACGAACACACCAGAAACTGGAGAATCTTGGAAAATCAAAATTATAACTACTGGCTCAGACTGTTCACTGGGAGCCTCAGACCTTAGTAATTCCCAAGAATCTCTTGAATGTGTTTTATGGGAGCTCCTGAACTCCCTCTCCTATTACTGAGTGGATCCCACCATGTATTTCCCATACTACCCCTTTTATTGGTGGTTTCTGTTGCTAGAGAAGTAACATGGGAGCCTTTTATGGCATTCAGCACAGCAGTCTTTCACCACAAGTTGTCAGTGTTTTTGGAAAAATACTGCCTCCAGATGCTTGCAAAACTGCCAATGAAACATTGAGAATAAAATGATGTAAATTTCCTCCCAGAAGATTCAGTGTCCTAGATCAGGCATATGTGTGATCATTAACTGTTGTATCAACTTGATTTTTTTTTTCTGTATTTTAGGGAAGGGTCTACAGGGTGTTCAGATCTCACTACTAAATCGGGACTTGTAGTGATCAGCCTGTTCCAAAAGCTACCATGCCCAGTCTCAATTGCCATCTCAGCACATCCTGGGGGTGGGACCAACATTGCAGGCCCAGGGATTGAACACCCCAGCCCCTGCACCTGCTTGCAGGTGCTTTAATCCACTGAGCTATTTGATCAGCCCTATTGTGTCAACTTGAGTAAAACACTGCCCAACTACATGGCTCAGCACAGCTCTGGGTGTGGCTAAGTGGATTAACTGAAGATGGAAACATGCTCTGGGTATGCATGGCACCAACCAGTGGGCTGGCAGTCTGAAAGATGTGAAAGTAGGAAGAAGGAAGGCTCTCTTGTCTTTCTTCACCTTGGGTGCTGCTTCCAGTGCAGACTTCCTGGGTTCCTGGTATAAACTCACATGGGACTCTACAGTGAGCTCTGGGCCTTTAACCTTTGACTGGATCCTTCAGACCTCCAGTGTGCCAACAGCTCTTTGCACTCTTCCATACCTGATGCTGTGGGCAGCCATTCTAAGCCTACCTTGTAAATCCAGATAGCGATCTAGCATTGACAGATACAAGGATTTTTATGCAGAAATAAGAAGACTGCTGCCTGCCCACCTCCACACCTTGTACCACAACAGGACCAAGTTCTCAAGCATGTGTCCCAGTGCTCCATAAAACCACTTAAAAATGGACTTTCTTGGCTTCCTGTACACTCCCTCCCCCCTTTCTGAAATTCTTACACATCCAAGGACCACACCAAGTAGTGCATCTGAAAGGCACAGATAGGCACTGTGCTCCTCATCCCCTCAATCCCTGGACTGAAACGTCAAGTGTATAATCCCTGGGTAAACTCCAGCCAGAAAAAAAAAAAGAAAAGAAACAAATAGACATTGTATGCACATTGGCCCATCAATAGTCTCCTGCACTCGGTACACAGTTCCCAATTATACTGGAATCCCTACTTAGGTGAACATAAAGACTTTGGGAAAACAAGAAAACTAAAAACTAAGCAATCTTACCTGAGAACACATGATCCCAGGTATGAGGGAATCCTAAGCTAAAGCACCCATGGACAGAAGGGTATATATGAACCTCTTCCCTGAAGAACTTTTCCAACCAGAAGGATTCCTAGGTTGGAGAAATAGATGATGACCCCTGACCAGAGGTCTATGGGATGGCAGCATTTGATGACATCTTAATTTCAGTAGCTACATGAATTAGTCAAAGGTTCTTTTCATTATAGAAGATGCTAAGCTCTAACAAGAAAAGCATGTATTTTCCAGATGTCTGTCAATAGAAACCAGATAATATTATGATAGAAGTTGAAAATATTATGGGAAAGGAAGAGGTTAGTAGAAATAAAAATGAATATATAGGAGTACAGGAAGTATAAATGTACAACAGCCACAAAACTTACTGTTTTCTTTAAATAATGTATATCAAGATCTTTTAGAATTTTTGAGACATAACTGAGCAAGAAATACAATTCTGAAAGATATTAATAAAGTATAACCATAAAAATTTATAGATGTCCTTTATAATTTTGATTACATTGTTTTACAAAGAGGGGAATAGTCACATTTTTATCCCTTATAGAACTAATGAGCTTATGACTCCACCTAAATAAGACCTTTAATATAACATGAGAGAATGCTTTGTTTCTTTCCACAGAAGGAAGAGACTGGCATCTCTGTCTTCTACCTGAAGGTTCTCAGGTGAGGAGCTTAGACCCTGGTTATTCTGGCACAATAGCCTGCAGAACCCACAGAAGGCATGGCAGAGTGCAACAAGAGAACCTCAAGAACAGGAAGGAAGAGTCTTTCTGTGAGAAAGGAAGATCACACATCTGCTCTCCAAAGTCCTTTTCTCAGTGAGAGCATTATATTAGTCAGCTTTCTCATCACTGGTACACAGCACCTAACACCACAAATTAAAGAAAGAGAGATTAAGTTGGGTTCCCAGTTTCAAGGAATTCAGTCCCTGGTGGAATGACTTCAAGGTAAGAACGTCATGGTAAAAAGATGTGGTGGAGCAAAGCTATAAGTTCTTGGTGGCCAGAAAGCCCAGCAGAGGAGCAGCACCAGAGAGGAAGCTGCCAGGACCAGACAGAGACTGCCAGCCCATACCATTGTGTCCAGCAGACACACCACACAGCATGCTCTAATCCATTAGGCATTTCTCAATGTACCAAGATTAATGGCTACAGTCCATTCCTGTTGCATCCAAACACATCTCTCTTACCATACTTAATCTCCAAATAAGGACAATAGTGAGTTCATACAGCTATCCTGCCTACAACCAGAAACCCAATAATGCCTTCCCATAGTCTCAGCCACTCCAGAATTTTCCCAAATCACAAAGTCAAATCTTTTCTGAAACTCGAGGGCAAAATCTTAGCTGTGAACCTCTGTGAAAATCAAAAGCAAGTTACATAAAAGCAAGGTACAAGAGCATACAATCAACATTCCCATCTCAAAAAGGAGGACTGGGAGAACTGAAAAGATTCTAACCAAAGCAAGACTGAAACCCAGCAAACATTAAGTCCTAAAGCTCTGCATCTGGTGTCTGGGACACACAGTAGTAAAATGTGAGTTGCAAAAGACTTGAGTGACCCCACCGCTGTGGTGTTGACAGTGGCAGTTCACGTGACCTTCCCTTGGGCTGGCTCCACTCATGGGCTGCACATTTCTTTGTACCTCTGACTTCCCAGGTTCTCGTCTATGCCTTAGGCTTCACTCTCAGAATTTCATGCACTGCTCTCTCAAGGGAGTCCTAGTCTGGTCTTCCAAACCACACTGACCCCACCACATTTATATTCTAAATGCCAGTATCACGTGGAAGATGCCAAGGTCTTCTGTCAGCCAAGCAGTGGCCACCGCCAACTCCCCACACTGTGGGTGCTGCAGCCTCTGAGTGGCTGGATGGCTGAGTACAGGGAAATGTCCCAAGACACCAACTCACTGGAAAGCCCTTCTAAGCAAGGATCCTAAGGACTCTCTTCATGAATGGAAGGTTGACACTCTTGACCCTGTGGCAGGTGGACTCTTGCCGATTCCTGAGATGCCATCCAGATGGCCTCGTTTTGTTTCCTGTACAAAGTGCTTGATTTCTTTTTAATAGTGCTAATCTCACTAGCAGCCACAACTCCTTTGGCCCCAACTTCTAGGACAAACTTTGTTTTTTACATTTTGGTTTTTTTGCTCTATTTTTTTGCAGCCTATTTTCACTCTTAATCAGGCCAAAAGCAGCCAGCAGTACCCATACCATAATCTGAATCTTGCACTTTCTTAAAATTTCCTTCACTAATTAGTCCATTAGTCTCCTGCCAAGACTCAGACACAGGAAAAATGTAGACCAGTCCCATGCCAGATTAACATATGTGACTTCTACTCCAGTTCCAACAGAGTTCTTCAAATGATAAGGTGGAGCAGCAGGCTTAACACCAGGGCTGGGATACCCAAATCCAAACGACAACACTGGCCTCAGATTCCTGGCACCAAATAAGCCCGAGACTTACCACACTACATCAGAACTCACTCAGAGGGCCAGCCAGATAGCTCAGTGGACTAAAGCTCCTGCTTAGGTAGGTGCAAGAACTGGGGTTTGATCACAGGCTTCCTGTGCTGACCCCGCCCCTGGAGTGCACTGAGAGGGCAACTGTGGTGGTGAGTTCCTATAATCCCAGTGCTTGGGAAGCTGAAAACAAGAGAATCACTATGAGTCCAATGTGTGTAGTGAGACCCTGTAGTCCCTGTACTAAATACATAAAACATAATGATAAAATAATTCACTCGAAAGCCCCTACCAACTGCACCACTAATATATAATTCAATATATGCCATCCAGACTCAGGCTTCAAAGGGCTTCTTGGATAATTTTTAATATAAGGGGAAAGATACACAATTCAAGAGGAGTAGAATAAAATGTTTGATATATTCTGCCCTTTCTAGCGTCCTCCAATATGTGAAAACAGAGATAATTCAAGTATTTTATTTTAATCATTGTTAATTGGACTTCCAGACAGGACTTTGAGGATTTTTAGTTTTAGTATTGCATTTTGATATATAACTAGATCTTATACAGTGCCTGGCATATAGTAGGCACCCAATAAATGATTAAAGAATTTTTAAATCAGCTTTCTGGATCTTTCAATTAATAGGGCAATTCAAAATGTCATTACAATGATAATTAGGTACCTTAATGAAAAAAGTGTGGAGAACTCAGATGTCAGATACACAAAAGTCTAAGGAAAATGCAACAAGTCAGGAAGCAATAGTTGAGGATGTTAAATTGTCCCCTGGACAAACTGCCTGGGAATAAACATGCTCAATGTGCACTTTTGTGTTCAAATGAGCAAAAATTATTTGTATATATGAAATGATTAGAAAGTTAAAATGATCCTGGGAACAGAAACATGCATTAAAGAGAAATAAAACTGTTTTTAACTTCCCAGAATATAGATAACTACTAAAATGAAACTGTACAGATCAGCTGAACCTCAGCTTTGCAGATGGAAAGTTCTCCTGAAGCACATAAGGCCAGCGGTGCCAGACATCTGGACAGTGAGTGTGCTGTACACTGATGGACAGTTCATTCCCAGGATTCATTCTTCCCACCCTAGTCTGATTCCACATAAAGGAATATGAACTCCATTTCCAAGTCAACTTGCTCTTAGGAGGCAGGACATGGTGGGAAAAGGAGGTCATGGGGCAGGGCCTGAAAGGTTTAGCTCCCTAGCCAGCTCCTCTCTCTACTCTGCTTCTAGATTCCATGCCAGGAGCAGCCCTTCTCCATGGCACCACTCTTCTGCCTTGGAATCAGCTAACTGTAGGCTGTAACATTACCACCTTAAGTTATGAGTACTCTGTCATGGTGGCACCAACCTGTAATCCTAGCATGTGGGGGGGCTAAGGCAGGAGGATCTCTGCTAGCTCAAGGCCAGCCTGGTCTACATAGTGATCTCAAGGTCAGCCTGATCTATGTGGCATATGTAACAAATAGGATTACTACTAATATTGCTATTAGTATTGAACTAAGGTACATATTTCATTTCTCAGGATTCTCTCTGCCATTACAAGAAAAAGGAGCTTGAAGAAAAATAAGAAGAATCCAGAAGTCTTTGTAGGCATGACTAGGGTTCTGAAGGCTGTACTATTCAAATGGTATTGGGGTTTTGGAGGGTGTTTGCCTAGAAGGCAACCAAGTTGAGAAAGGTTGCCCCACCCCCTACAATGAGGTGCTTGGTGCTTTTTTGTTTGTTTAGTTTTGGGTTTTGTTTTTTGTTTTTGCTTTTGTTTTTGCAGAACTGGGGATTGAACTCAGGACCTTGCACTTGCCAGGCAAGTGCTTATTCTATGGAGCCATCTCCCTCTTGGTTTTGAACTGGGGAAATAGAAGATCACCATAACAGAACAAAAGGTTAGGTTGCTTAACAACAGACACACAGTTTTGGAGGCTGAATGCCCAAGAGTAAAGCATCTTAGTTGATTTCTGGTGAGGGCTTTTTGCCTGACTTGTGTCCTCACGCAAGAAAAGGAGTAAGAAAGACATCTTCCTATTCTATAACGACATGAATCCTATCAAATAAGGGGCTCACATTTCTGACCTCACTTACATGTAAATACCTCTTCTATAACCCTGTCTCATCATGCAGTCTCACTGGAGTTTGAGTTTTCACACACTAAATTCGTTGCTCTTTGGCCTTCTTTCCACTCCTCAATCTTTTCATAAATCTAGGGCCCCACCACCACCAATACCTTAAATCTCAAGGAAACACCCCCAGGCAATATTATTTATTCCAAATAACAGATCCTTTAAAAAGAAAAAATAGGGGGCCTGCCCAGAAGCTCAGTTGTTTAAAAAGAAAAAATAATTCTCTCTCTTCCTCCCTCCCTCCTTCCTTACCCCCTCCCGCTCCCTCCCTCTTTCTCTCTCTCCCTCTCTCTCTCTGGAATATGGGCCTGAAATACATTAGGAATTCAGGACAGACCAGTCTCAGCTTTCTGTGCACCTGTGCGCACTCTGTCTCTGACCAGCTCACTGGATCGGGGGAACAGGTTCAGCAAGATGAAAGTTACAAATAACCTCCCCATTTCCGTGGTTTGCAGCTGAATTTTAGAGAATGAAGCTTGTCAGACACTATTCTAACTCAGCAGAACCATGTAAAGTGCAAAGATTGTCCAGGTACACATTCCAGAGACAGAGACTACTTAAAAATTAATGAACTAAAAACAAGCAGTGCTAAAGATAACTCACAACTAGGAAAACCATGCAGTCATAAACTCCTGAGCTTGGAGGTGACCTGGGAAAGGATGTTAGTTTATCCCTGGAAACCACCCTGTCAATGTGGCCAAAGACTCCACCAAGCCTTGGAATCTCCAGTCTGGGACAGAGACCAGGTCGAGTGGTGGGAAAATCCTAGGAATTTCTGCATGTTCTGTCCCAGGACACACAGAGCAGACCAGCAGGGACCAAAGGTGAAACAATCAAGAGAAGATGGGCTTGCAACGATCAGCAACCAGAATTAGAATACACCAGTCAAAGACACATGATGAAAAACATGCAAATGAAGACTTTCAATTGATTAGAGTATAAATCTGGTAAAGGAGAGAAATTTAGGGTTGCTTTTTTTTCAACATTTTATTGATAAACAGATAGCAATGAGACAGTTTCAAATCAAATCAGAAGTACAGTTTCAACAAATAATACACAGCATATATTCTTCTTAGTGGTTAATTGCTGTACAAGATGCAGATTTGAGATCCTATTTACAA
>NW_004524721.1:3293417-3294345 GCF_000260255.1 Octodon degus
TAATATTTCTTATCCATTTTCATAATAGCAGGATTTGAAAACAGTAAAGAGCTAAGCAATACCCATGTTATGGAGGGAGGAATAGCTGGATTTTCCTGTGCTAGAATTTCCAAGGCCCGAGTACACATGGTGAACTTGCTCACCCACTCTCACCAAGGCTGTTGGTCTATGGATGAGTCGTGTCCACGAGTGGAACAGTGCTCAACTTCTCTCTCCAGCAAAGCAGCAAGGTCTCTTGGACTCACAAATGCTTCCAACAAAACACCTCATGACAGCTTCTCTAAGGCTCCAGAGACCAGTAGGTAGAACTGTATTCACTGTTGTCATTGTTGTTCTAGTCATCAGTGTATGTGTGGACTGGAGGGAGCTGTAATTCACTTTAGATCAGTTTTTCTCTTACTTATTGTTTGAAATCCAACAGAATCCCTTGTTTGTTGTTGGCTGTACACTCCCCTAAGTCCTTATGGCATGGATTTTTTGATAACAGAAAATGTGATTAAAGCTTTTGGAATTTATTCTCAAGAAAAAAATGAATATGTACACACAAAAGAAAAATTCACAGCTAATTTTAGGAGCTTCCAAGATTTTTTGAAGTTTGAACAATTCTTGAGATTTCCATGATGAACTAACTGGGTAAATAAATTTCAATCAATTATAAAAACCTTATGAAAATATTTTTTGAAAGAAGGGACCATAGATTGCAGTAAACTGGTGCTACCCACTAATTTATTCACATTCTCAGCATTGTCTGGGAGGAACGAGAGAAACCCCATTGTTACAAATTACATCTGTGAGCAATGGACAATTACTGAAATGTTGGCTGTGCTTGCTTGAGTGTGTAACATGCTGCTTAGAGGCATTTGTTGTATGTTTAAAATCCTGGCATCACAGGCAAAGAAGTGTCCTGTTTCCGATTACCAAATCTTCA
>NW_004524721.1:3295991-3298393 GCF_000260255.1 Octodon degus
ATCTGTGTATTCAAAGTGGTTAGGATAGATATATAGTTACATTCTCTTAATAAATAGAGGGATTTGTTCTAATGGTGTTTGTAAATAGGATATCATGTCCACATCTTGTACAGCAATTAGCCACTAGGAAGAATGTATGCAATGTGTTAATTATTGAAACTGTCCTACCAATTTGGTTTGAAACTGTCTCATTGCTATTTGTTTATCAGTAAAATTATGGGGGAAAAAAGAAAAGAAAAGAAATGCTTCAGACAGGTGAAACAACAGAAAGGGGGAAGTGACTATGGATTTTTTTTTACTAGTCTTAGTTAACTGCTGTGTCATTGATCTAATGGTAACCAAATATGGTCCAAGATAGATGCAGAACACAAAATCCAGTACTTGTAAGACAGTTTGGCTTCTCTCCACAACCTCAATGATTTTAATCCCTCCTCTATGTTCCATGTTTCTGTTCAAATGTATCCTCCAGGTTTTGTAAATTTAGAAAAAAAAAATAAATTAAAGAATATGCAGTGTCCCTGTCAATGGTCTGCCAAAGCCTTTCTGACCTCTTGCCACATTCACTGAAATCTGTGCATTGGTTTCCACCTTGTTGGATTCAGATGCTCCAGACTTTTGTATTTGATCTTTCTAAGTTTTCAGTATTTTGTCTCTGGACATGCTCATGGTTTGCTTGTATGGTTCCTTTGGACCCCTGCCCAAATGGCACCTTTCATCAAGTCTTAGCACTCCTTTCCCATGTGTCCTCTGCTTTTCAGCCTGACACTGTTGGCTGTTGTTTCACTGCTTCTTTCCTTTCTGAGGCTTTATCATCATTGCTTCTCTGTCATGACCACCTCAGAGCCTTGAATATCCTGAGCAACCAACACACAGTCATGGAATAAGTAGGACAAATGTATAGTAATATACAAATGAATTCATTGAAGAGAAAAACAAGTGGGTAACAGTTAACTCAGTCTCCCCAGTGATCAAAAAATGCAAATTAAGATATTGATACTAATTTTTGCCTGCCAGATAACCAAGAAATAAAAGTGGATAATAGGCATTATGGTATATTGAGCTCCACAGAGACAGTGCCAAAGCAAGTGAGAGCTGGATGGGCAGTGGCTGACTCTGTGCCTCACTGAGGAAAAACAAGTAAACATGGGTGAAGGAGATCCTATCAGGCAAAATGTCATCATGTGTATTCTTTGTGCAAACTTGCCAAGAGGAGCACAAAAAGAAGCACCCAGATACCTCCGTTAACTTCTCAGAGTTTTCTAAGAGAGGTGAAAGACCATGTCTGCTAAAGAGAAAAGAAAATTTGAAAACATGGAAAATGTGGATAAGACTTGTTATGAAAGAGAAATGAAAACTTAGACTCCTTCTAAAGGAGAAACAAAAAAAAAAGTTCAAGAATCCCAATGTACCCAAGAGGCTTCCTTCAGCCTCTTGTTCTGTTCTGTGTATCACCCCCCAAATCAAAAGAGAACATTCTGACCTCTCCATTGGTGATGTCACAAAGAAACTGAGAAATGTGGTGTAATACTGGAGCAGATGACAAACAGCTATACCAAAGAAGGCTGCCAAGCTGAAGGAAAAGCAAGAAAAGGACATTGCTGCCTACCAAGCTAAAGGAAAACCTGATGCAGTGAAAAAGGGAGCATCAAGGCTGAAAAAAGAAAAAGGAAAAGGAGGAGGATGAAGAGGAGGATAAGGATGATGAATAAATTGGTTCTAGTGCAGTATTTTTCTTGTCTATAAAGCATGTAAGCCCTGCCCCCTACATAAATCACTCCTTTTGAAGAAAAAAATTGAAATGTATAACTGTAAGATTTGTTTTTAAGCTGTACAGTGTATTTTTTTCTGGATAGTCAACACACTACTGAATGTGTCTTTAGATAGCCCTGTCCTGGTGGTATATTCGATAGCCACTAACCTTGCTTGATACACTATGGGGGTTGGAAATTGACATGAAATTGTAAAGCAGGTTCTTATTGATGCACAACACAAATTAGTTATATATAGTGATGGTAGTCTTTCATCTTCAGTTGTCTCTGATGCAGCTTATATGAAATAATTGTTCTGTTAACTAAATACCACTCTGTAATTGCAAAAAAATAAAAAATAAAGTTACAGCTGAAAAAATAAATAAAATAAAATATTTACAGCAGGACTTTTTCATTAAAAAAAATTCTTCATCTAATCTGAGAATGAATATCCATAAATAATGTAATATAAATAACATCCTAGGGCTGGTGAGATGGCTCAGTGATCTAAAGCACCTACTTGGAACAAGCTTGGCAGAGCACAGGGACCATGGTTCAATCTCTCAGCACCACATGCCAGCCAGCCCCGCCCCCAGGTGGACTGAGCTGGCCACACACACACACACACACACACACACAAATAAATAAATAAAT
>NW_004524721.1:3298563-3305762 GCF_000260255.1 Octodon degus
TTTTTTCCTGTAGTTAGGACAGGGTCTACAAGGTCTCACTACATAGACTGGACTCATAGTGATTCTCCTGTTTTCAGCCTCCCAAGTGCTAGGATTACAGGTGCGTGCCACTACACCCAGTCTCAATCATCTCACCATGCCCCGCGCATGGGGCCGGCACAGCACGCTGGGAATCAAACCCCGGCCGCTGAATATATTTATTTTGAATAAAACTCAATAAGGTGTATCTCAGCATTTCTCTAGGATATTATTTTATAATGTGCTGCATTTGGTGCATTAATGTTCTTTTTATGGGCTGTAAGGATGGGGGAAAATCATTCACTAGCAGAAAGATGATTAGGTAATCAGTTGCCTTCCTGGAGGTCCTGTCGTGTGACTGTCTGCCAGGTAAGACACTGTCCACATTCTGCACTTGTCTTTTTTAATTACCATTCTGTGGTCATGCCTGGGTCAGGTTAGTATGGTTGTGGTTGCATCTTCATTGTGGACAAAGGTTTCCTTGATACCCTATTGTTATTATTCAAAAGCAACATTCTCATTATCAGAATATTAGAACTCAGAACAATGGAAGATGCTTAGAAAGAAGGACTGGTAGGAGATACTCTATTACTTTACCTTTTTTTTTTTTCTCTTTTTGCCTTTTTGTTCTGCAAACTTTCTAGTGGCCATTCTGGAAAGTGGAATCTACCTAACTGACAGAAATTCTAGGAAAAAAATACATACTTAGAGACAGTGACTAGCCTTGGGGAAGCACAGAGTTTGCTGGATGGATTCAGTGCAGCTCTGCAGTGCCCCAGTGGGGAGAGGTGTGCGTCTTTCTACCTCGTTAGATGTCATGTAATTGATTATCTGTAACTGGGGATCTTTTACAATGCAAAGCACTCTGGGAGGCTAAGGAGGACTGCGAGTTCCAGTCCAATGGGACAACTTAGCAAATTATCAAGACTATGTCTCAAAACTTATAAAAATAAGAAAAGGGCTAGGGATATAATTCAGCAGGCAGGCCTTGCATTCAATCTTCAGAGCCACACCAAAAAAAAACAAAAAAAGGAGAAGAAAGCATTATCACAATAATGTATGAGTTTACTTGTGCTCACATATTCAGTATTTTATTCAAATCGTAGGCTAGGGCTTGTCATGTAATAGCTGAATAAGGAGTATATTCAGGGTTAGGCAAATGGTTATGGCACTAAACAAGTATTGCTCTGACAGTCACTAAAATATGAACCTGTCCCTGATTCTTTATGTGGCATGGTATAGAGTTAGCATTCTAGGAAAGCGCAGCTAGGTACTGTCATCACTGCTTGAACGACAATTCCCAACACAGCTGGGAAGATCACTGTCATTCCCACTCTCTGTAGGACCTTCAGCTTTGAGCTCTCAGTGCCCTAAAGAACCCTTTGCTGGGCTCCCACCGCTCTTGGCACACATTCTAGTAGAGCAGCAGCAAACTCTCCTAGCTGTTATACCTTCTTACAAAGTGCCTCCACAGCTCCTGCTCACATGACAGCTGCTCTGAAGCCAGCTTATTACTGTCTGGAATCTCAGAGCCTAGTGCATGATCCAACCCCACTCTATGCCCAAATAAATATTTATTGACTGGATGAATAAATGAATACAATTCAAATGATTTATTGTGTTTCAAAAATAGACCTAACCTTGTATACATTATTCAAGTGATAGAGGTGGGAAATCTTATTAAGATAATTTACTTTCTCATGGCTTGATACAAACTGCAACAGATCAGACTGACATTTTGACATCCACCTACCTCCCTTCAGGATCTTTCCTCCCATTAGGTATCTAGTTGTTCTCTCTGTTTATTTGAAGGTCTTTATGATGCTGTGTCTCTCTTATGGCCCCTGTCCTCTTCCTCCCAGTCCTCCATCCTTCCCCCAGTTATTTGTTACAACTTGTGTTGGGAAAACCCAAGAGGTTCACTCACACTGAGCATGAACTGCCTCCTGACTTCATGGCAGCAGGACTCAGTGCTCTCCAGTGGACACGCGGAGCTCTAGTGTTTCCCAGCCACCTACACCACCACCAAGGAATGGCTTGTGTCTCTCTCCTTAATCTTCAGCCTGTTCTCTCAGCCCTTCCCTGCCATAGATCCCAGTGTGATTGCTCTCCACCAGCCCTTCAAAAAGTTCCTCTTGGTGACAAGAAGGGGATACAGAGTAGCAGCAAAATGAAGATTCCTAAATTATAGTTTTACCACCCAGACATCTTCGACTTGGTGTGATTTAGCACATCTTGACTTTTTTAAATGCCAACATGCTCATCCTCATTTAACTTCACACATGTCTGAAGCCTGGGAAGAAACAGGAATTCCATAGCCAGGGTGCTCCCACCCCCAGATTTCATGACCAGAATTTCTTAAATTTGGCTCTTTCATTATCCAATATCTAAAAGTCATCTATGACATGCTAGGTGCTCTAAGAAGTGAACAAGATTAACTTTTTTCTCAAACTTTAGGGAAGTTCTAAAATCCAATGAAAAAAATAAGCAACAAAATTTACACATACAATAGCAAGTGGTACAGGTAAGAGAGCACAGAGAGTGGTAAGTACTAAGTGTTCCCATCCCTATGTCAGAACCCCTATGGTGAACAGATCCAGGACAGCAAGCATGGCTCAGACACAACTCATAATCTAGTCCATTCTGGCTTCCATGAGGCAATGGATTTTAAGCCTTAGCAATCAATAAAGGTCGCCTGGATGACCAACTTCTGGAGTCTCCATCCTCTAAAGAAGGATGTTGCATTTCCTGTAGTTTATGGGAAAACAAAAGGAAATGCAACACTCGAGCTAACAAAGTCCCATAGACTTTGTTAACTTTCCATCTGGCTGGAAGCAGATCTCCAGAGACCAGGAGTCACCATCCTCTAAAAAAAATGTTTAAGGTCAATTAGTGATATCTTATTCTCATATAGACATCCAGCCCCTGGAGAAGCACCTGATACACTGTAAGTACTCAGAATATATATATTTTTGGTAGGACAATTTCAATAATTAACACATTGCATACATTCTTCCTAGTGGTTATTTGCTGTACAAGATGCAGACATGATATCCTATTTACAATCACCATTAGAACAAATCACTCTATTTATTAAGAGAATGTAACTATATATCTATCCTAGCCACTTTGAATACACTGATACAAAATGGACATTCATCTGTATCCCCTTTTTTTGTTAAGTTCCATTATTTGAATATTACAGGTGTGTAAACTCAGCAAAATATTCTAAAAGAGTCCAGTAGCCCATAATAGTATTGGGTCTTACGCTTGACTGGCAATGTCAGAAATTGTTGACCTGAGTCCCCTACAGCTCAACATACCAGCATGGCTTTACTTCTTATACTTCGTTTTTATACTTTTCTGCTGGATGGTTAAGACCAAGGTAAAGCAGGACCTATGCAACAAGAGTTGTAGCTTTTGGGTCTGAGAAGGTCAGTGTAATCCCCTCAGGATTTATCTTGAGATCCTGTACTTCAGATTGTAGAACCTTTGTCAGTGTCAGCCATGTGGATGAGTCATGACCATTGCTTGGCCAATGTGCTCTCTGTGAAAGCCTGAGAGAATGTTTTTTCTCCATGTGACTCTCCTTAGGCACACTCTACATCATCGATCACTTTCTTCTTTGGCCCCATAATCTCCTTGATCAGAAAATTTGGGACACTACTGAGTTACATGATGTAACAGTACAAGTTCTCATATGTCCTGAGTCTTAATTGACCTTAGAAGGCTAGGGCCAAAAAGTTGGCTTTCATTGCAGCCCTCCCTTTTCTCTAATTTGGTCTGCAAACTTAGGTTGTTAACCATCCTGTTTTGTTTTTTAAGATTTGCAAGCATCTGAGGGGAGAGGACTCCAATCAGTTGCATCATCAGAGAGGTGACAGCTTTGAGCTCAGGCCATGGACCTACAGAGATATCCTGACAACTTGAGATCTATTTCCTGGAGGCCTGGAGAGTTTCCAGTCAGCTCCAGCAGTGCTGTGATGCACACAAGACCTGCAAGAGTGACCTGGGCCAGACCAAACATTTTTGAGTCAGTGGATTTCATACACACACTAATGCACAATCCTCCTGGAAACAAGCCCAGGACATGGCTCTATGTGCTGCTACTTTCTGTCCTGAATACTTTTGTTTCTGCAGTTCTCATCCTGCTTTACCCTCTGATCCCTCCAAACTCCCCTTCTTATGTGCCGCCCACCTTCTGACTGCACCACAACTCTAGTTCCTGCTCCCCAAGGCCCCACACCATGTTACCTGCCCTATGCGCAGATGTGTCCAGAATTCACCCCTCAGCTATCTTGCATTTGTGCCACACTGCCTGGTAACACCCACACAGGTGATCTGTGTTGCCTGCATCCATGAGAGAAAATTGTCCTGGCTCCTAGCCAACTTTCCACCTGACTAGAAGCAGATCTCAAGGTTCTGAAAGAGTTAAGAAGGCTGCAGAACAGTTGGAGGGCTCTGGCTTTCCCTTCCACCCCACTTGTAGTTTTACATCTTTACATGATTTCCTCATGAGCTGAAAAAAAGAAAAATTCCCTCTGCATGGTGCTTTAGCTCACTCGAGCTAACAAAGTCCTGTAGACTTTGTTAACGTCAAATAACCAAAACTGACTCTCTTGCTGTCTTTGAGGCTATCAGTCCCAGACAAAGGTGTTCCCAGGGTGCATTTATCCTGAGAATTTTCTCCTTGGCTGTTCTCTTGCTGTGTCCTCACACAGTCATTCCTCTGTGCACTCTGTTCAAATGCCCTTGGCTGCTAAGGACACTGGCTGGATTGGATCAGGGCCCATGCTAAGCACGTCTGTTATCCTAATTGCCTTCTTAAAGAGCCTCTCTCTAATTGCCTCATTCTGAGCCCTTATGTGTTAGGATTTCAACATATGAATTTGGGGAGTCACAACTCAGCCTATAAGATGAGAATGGACCCTTGGGTGTTTCTCTTTCCTGTGGGCTGAATATGTTCTCACCCACCCCCTAGTTGATGATATTTGGAAATGGGCCTTTGGGACACAATTCAAGTTACCTTAGTTTATGAGGAGGGGGCCTGGTGATGGGATTAATGTTCTAATACAAATACAAATATTCCCCCATTTCCTTTCCTCTTCCTCCCCTCCTCCTCATCCAGTGCTGCCTCCCTTTTTCTCCCTTTCTCTCACTCTCTGGCCTGTGACAGTATAGCAAGAAGGTGGCCACTTCCACCTGCAAATCAGAAAGCAGCCCCACCAGGAGTGGAGTCTGCTGGAACCATGACCATGGGCTTCCAGCTTCCAGAACTGTGAGCAACAAGCGCATGTTCGTTAAGTCAAAAGTCTGTGTCTGTTGTTATTGCACCCTAAGCCACTGAAATAGCCACCATTTCCTAGGAAATGATTTCCATGATAAAATGAATGCTTCTTAGAGGTCAACTTAGCCTTATATGTGCGTCATTTGAAAACTTGGTTAACCCATTTCCAAATAATAGAAAATAGGTTTTATACTTTAGACTGAGTTTAAATGAATAAACAAAAGGAAATGCAACATTCAAAGAGAAATTAAAGTTTGAATTATATCAATAAGATACCCAATTTCACTTGGTAAAATAAAATATTTTTATTGCAATTCACACAAGGGAAACTGTGTAAGTGTTAATTGGAGTTGTGTACAATTGGAGAGAATTTTCTAAGGTCTTTTTAACAACACTTGGGTTTAGAAAGTGAGCTACACAGCTAGACAATTTAACACCACAGTGCTGAGGCACATGGAAATTGTCTCTGTCAAATTACTTGAAAATTATTTAATCTTGAAAACTTTTTTATTAGATTCTTTTTCCCACTGACAAGAAAGCACAGATCTTTGTCTCTGCTAAGCTTTTGTTAGTCATAACTCAACTCTAAAATTTCCAAACAGAAAAGTATCTCAAAAGTATCTCATGGTGCACTTTTGAGCCACGTCCCCACCAACTGCTCCACGTAATCATAAGGTGCCTCCTCCTGAGAGGAAGAATGGGCATGAGCTGGCCTGTTATCTGAATTAAAACAAATACACAAGACGCACCCCGGGCTTCCCATGATTGCTTCAGGCAGCACAGTCAGCTGGACCTCTGCTGCCACCCTGTGTCACAGAGCGGGAAGGTCCTAGAGATCTCTTCCAGAGAAGCAGAGTGAGGCTGTCTAAGGGCCTGCTGGTCATAGAGCCAGGTGATATCCCGAGGACTCAGAGGATGGAAGCAGATCTCTGTGCCCTTGACCTGGGATTCCTCCCTTCTCCCTCTACCTTTCCTTGGTGAAACCCAAATGAAGTGAGCAGACAGTGGCCCTCAGTCTAGTGGACTTCTCTCCCATAGCACCTGTAGGTGCCTCCTGGCAGAACACCACTCTGCAACTAGGAACTGCCTACAGTACCCAGCTCTGCAGGGATGAATACAATGCCTCAACATCACAACACCACCGCAGCTGCCTGAGAGGAGCTGAACATTCTCCATTGTGGACTGGTGGCCTAACAGGACAAAAGTGTCTCAACATTTTCTGGGAGAAGACCACAAGACTACAAAGACCAGAGACCATGCTCCTGCATCACTAAACTGAGAAAATGGAAGAGAAGGCAGAAGTAGAAATGAAAGCAACAACGTGCCCTCTTTAGGAAGATTGCTACCTGGGAATTGGTTCTCAGTCTGCCCTGATCATGTGCAGTCTCTGATGGGAGAGGCCAGCAGCAGGAAGGCTGGGCTGAACTAGTGGAAACAGAACTTCATTGTCTTTGATTTGAGAAGAGGCCAAGAAGTAGTTTCATTGTGTATGGACTTTGGATGGCAGAGTTTGGAAAAGAAGGGTTTTATAGAAATATTGCTGGAAACTGTTAATGCTTTTAATAGCTTTAGAAATTAAATACAGGGCTGGCGAGATAACTCAGTGGACTAAGAACCTGCTTAGGCAAGTGCAGGGACCTGGGTTCAATCCCCTGGTGCTGGGCTGGCCAGGCCCCCAAGATGTGCTGAGCTGGCTGGCCAATGAGACCAGGCGTGGTAGCATGCACCTGTAATCCCACCACTGGGGGAGCTGAAAATGGGAGGATTACTATGAGTATGATCTGTATAGTGAGACCCTGTACCAAATACATTAAAAATAAATAAATTGCCAGGGAGATGGCTCAATGGAATAAGTACTTCCCTGGCAAGCACAAGGGCCTGAGTTCAATCCCCA
>NW_004524721.1:3316957-3318923 GCF_000260255.1 Octodon degus
CCGCGGGCCGGCGCCAGACCCCCTGCCTGTTCTGTCACAGGTTATTCACATCTGCTGAAGAGACATTTTCACACTGTAAGTCAAAGCATCAGTTTAATATTGATAGCATGGTCCATAAACATGGACTTGAATTTTATGGATATATTAAACTAATAAATTTTATTAGGCTTAAGAATCCTACAGTTGAGTATATGAACTCCATATACAACCCGGTGCCTTGGGAGAAAGAAGAGTATTTGAAGCCAGTGTTAGAAGATGACCTTTACTTCAGTTTGATGTAGAAGATCTGTATGAACCAATATCAGTCCCATTCTCATACCCCAATGGGCTCAGTGAAAATACTTCTGTTGTGGAAAAATTGAAGCATATGAAAACCAGGGCACTGTCTGCTGAAGCTGCATTAGCCAGAGCTCATGTGGATCTGCCGAGAATGAAACAATTTGCTCAGGATTTTGTGATGAATGCAGATGTCAGAACCTGCTCATCATCTACTGCCATTGCGGACCTCCAGGAGGATGAGGATGGTGTTTATTTCAGCTCATATGGGCATTTTGGGATGCATGAAGAAATGCTAAAGGACAGAGTTCGAACAGAAAGCTACAGAGATTTCATATACCAAAACTCACACATCTTCAAAGACAAGGTAGTTTTGGATGGTGGATGTGGAACTAGAATTCTCTCTATGTTTGCTGCTATAGCTGGGGCGAGGAAAGTTCTTGGCATTGATCAATGTGAAATACTTTACCAGGCAATGGATATCATAAGACTAAATAAACTTGAAGATACTATTATACTCATTAAAGGAAAGATTGAAGATGTTCATCTTCCTGTAGAAAAAGTGGATATTATTATATCTGAGTGGATGGGATATTTTCTTCTTTTTGAGTCTATGTTAGATTCTATCCTTTATGCAAAAAAACAAATACTTGGCAAAAGGAGGATCGGTGTACCCTGACATTTGCACTATCAGCCTGGGTAGCTGTGAGTGATGTGAAGAAACATGCTGACAGAATTGCTTTCTGGGACGATGTCTATGGCTTCAACATGTCCTGCATGAAGAAAGCAGTTATTCCAGAAGCAATTGTGGAAGTTCTAGATGCAGAGACTCTTATTTCAGACCCTTGTGGTATTAAGCATATAGATTGCCATACAACATCTATCTCAGATTTGGAGTTTTCTTCAGATTTTTCCCTGAAAATCACAAAGACATCCTTCTGCATGGCAATTGCTGGCTACTTTGATATATATTTTAAAAAGAATTGCCGCGAGAGGGTCATGTTCTCCACGGGACCCCAGAGTACCAAAACACACAGGAAACAAACAGTGTTTCTACTAGAAAAAGCCATTTTTAGTCAAAGCAGGTGAATCCTTAAAAGGGAAAATCACAGTTCACAAGAATAAGAAGAATCCTCGTTCTATCATCGTGACACTCACCTTGAATAATTCAACTCAGACCTATGGACTCCAGTGAGAGTCTGTGACAGCACAACTCCTTGCAGTGGTCAGCAGGATGGAAGGAGAGCCTGTGGGTGGCAGCCCTGTCCTGAGTCCCCTCAGTAAGAGAAGCACAGACAGGATCTGCTGGCCGTGCTGGGGACAGGGTAACTGACAGGTGGCTGTGCATCCAGCCTTAACCAGCTGCAGCTCTGTTGAGTGTTGCCGTGTTGATAATCATTTACCTTAGCCTGCACTCGGAGCAGTGACTGTCTTATTTTTAATAAGTTTCTTCTTACAAATTTTAAATAGTAATTGATTACTTTTAAAATAATATTTTTGTTAAACTAGTAACAGGAAGTACATTTTATTGAACTTTCCTCTCAGGAGGAATGGTTTTTAGTTGCATTTGCGAGAATATCAGAATAGAGCACACAGAGGAAGGCCTGAAAGTAAGACTTGGCCCTCCTGCCCCGCACACTGCAGTTCTTATTCTGTGGACATTTCCTCTCAATAGTCTTTAGCCATGGAC
>NW_004524721.1:3319023-3325846 GCF_000260255.1 Octodon degus
AAAAAAAAAAAAACTTAGAAGAGACAGTGTCTTAGTTACTCTTCTCTCATTGCTGGAACAAAAATAAATAAATAAAAATTAAAAAAGAAACTAAAATACAGTTCAGATTTTTTTTCTAACTATTCTGGCTGCATAGAATTCATTCTTTTGAACATGACACCACTGCAGAACTTAACAGAAGATTATGACTTTATAAATATTATAACTCTCTTATGTTTTTAAAAAGGAAAAAGGAGCTATTGGAACTCACTCACCCTTTGTTATCCACAGGGGTTCCGGGATCTCAAGGACACCCAAATCTACAGATGCTTGAGTCCCCTATGTAAAATGGTATAGTGCTTCCATATAACCTGTGTGCCTCGACCTGTATCCCTTAAATCATGTCTAGATGACTCATAACACCTAATACAATGGAAATGTTATGTCACCAGTTGTTACACTGTATTGTTTAGGTGATGACAGGAGAAAGTCTGGGATGTTCAATACAGATGAAATTTTTTTTCAAATATTCGTTAGCCAAGGTTAGTTGAATCCACGTATCCAGAACCCACTGATATGGAGGGCTGACTGTATGCCCAGACCTACTGTTCAGCCAGCCAACCCTCAGGAACACCTAATGTTATATTCGTGTATAAATGTCCTACAGAAAATCTAGGCAACAAAATGCACTGGACATGGACTTGCATTCCCTCTTCTCCCACTTGATGTGTTTCCTCTGCCTGTGTTGGCAGTAAATTACTTTGGCTATCAGAGGCCCTCAGCCAGCCTCCTTGAACCTAAGTGAATTATAATCCCTCAGTCACATAAAGGTACACAAGTAGTTTACTTCATGAGAAGGGGAATCAAGTACAGCTCACAAAACAAAGAAAAGTGTGAGCCATCCTAGTAGGTAGCCATGCTACCAAACCATTTATCTGAGCACACTGGTCATCCACTTTTGAACATTTCAGCCTTAGTCTCATAATTTTCAAATGAATATTTCCTTAAACCCTCAACTAAAAATCTCTTTTTAAGATACTTGCATACCCATGTGTATTGCAGTGAACTTCACAATAGCTAAGTTATGAAAACAGCCTAGAAATCCATCATCAAATGAATAGGTAAATAAAATGCAATATATATTCATATATACACGAATATTATTCAGCCATGAAGAAATCATGTCATTTGCAAGAAAACAGACAGAACTGGAAGTCGTCATTTTAAGAAAATCAGTGGCTGTGTGGAGTCTGTGAAATATAAAAGATATTTAAAGATGTCATAAATGTGGATGGGAGACTCTTAGAGAAAGGGAAGAGGACCAGGCAGTGAGAAAGAGAAAAGGAAAGGAGAAAATGATCAAAAATGGAGAAGTGAAAATGATCAAAGCATGCTAGGTATGTGTATTACATCACACTGCACAAGTTTCTGCATAGAGTAGAAGCTCATTAAGTACCTGGCAAACTGGTTTGACTTAAAGCCCACCTAATGTCCCTACATTGTGTTCAGGAAATGTGTGATTACTGTAAGCATAAAAAAAATCAGCTATTTGAAAAAGTTGCTTCCTGTTTTGAAAAGAAAAAAAGTGAATTTTTGCTCTATAAATATTCCAAGTTCTGCCTGCACATGAGTAAAGCTCAACTGGAAACAGGAACCACAGAAATAGAGACACATAGATAAGTGTGTTGTCCACAAGAATTTTAGTGAACATGATGATCTTTTCCCAGAGGGTTGATTTTATCCATTTAAAAATGATGAAATGTAGTTGAGGGGAAAAAATCAGACAGCTGTAGTGATGGACTGGTAAAAAAAAAATTGAAAAGTGTTGATGATTCCACCTGACAATGCAATAAAAATAAAAACCTGGAAATGAACATTATAAAACTTTCCATTAATAGGGAACACTGAAGTATCAAAATATTAACTTCTGAATTTTGCTTGTCAAATATCATTGTAATCTTTATCCAAACAGATCCCCCATGAGAGGTTTTCCAACTTTGATTTTGTAAAACAGTTCAAAATATACCAAATTATCCAATGCAAAATTCACTCATACTAATATAGGTGCTTGAAGTGAGTTACTCAGGACAATAGGGAGAAGACCGGAAAAATGAATCACTGTCCTGACCCATAGAAGGTGTGACCTGCTCCCACCAACATCCTGCAGCAGCAGGTGACACAAGAACGCCGGGCTGGGAGGCATCAGTATGGTGTCCATCAGCAGGTTCAGCTCAAGTGGTTGTAAACATTCCATCCCTTGCTACTCTCAGTTGGCATTTTTTGTCCCCAGTTTTACTATAATTTGAGTTACTCTGTTTTTCCTGAAACAAAATGTATTAGTAAGACCAAGGAGAACTTCTTAGAGTAATTTAGGGCTACCGGGAGCATTCGGTTCTATTGTTGCTTCTGGGCGAAGGCATTCTGACAGATAAATCATGTACAAGCAATCTTGACATGGTAATGACAGAAAGGGAAGCCAGAGAAAGGAGTATAGAATGGACTGTGGTACTGACATGAAAAATTGTGATGTGAAAAAACATGTAAAAGCATAAAAGTGCTAGGAGAAAGCACAATATGACAAATGCAAATCTTTAATCAAATAGTAAATATAGCCATATCTTTATAAACATTTACACAGAAAACATGGAGGCATAAACACCTAATTATAAATATTAACAGGAGATTGTCTCTGGATAGTGAAAAAATAGAGGCCTTGTGGGTACCACAGGCATCCGACCAAAACAGTTCTAGAAATGAGTACTTATTGATGTGGCTCGAGCCATTTGTTCATTCCTTACCCCATCCCTGGAACAAGAGAGGGAGAATGCTCTGATTGGCCAGGCCCTCAATGGCCATGAGTCAGCTCTAACTAAAGCGCAAGAGTGGAGTGGGGAGAGGAGGTTGCACCCAGAGTGAAATAAGGAGGGAAATTAATGAATGGCATCACAGCAAAATCAACAACTGTCGGGATCCAGACTCCAAATCCAGGGCTTTTCCATCATGAAACATTGGCACTGAGTGTTTGCTTACATATTGTAAAAGATTAGGCAGTAAATCACGTATAGAAAGCCGCTAGCTATTTGCGACTCACCCTTAGTTCCCATTTATTTACAGTGGCATTTGCTTTGTTTCACTTGTCCCTTTTAAAATGCCAACCTAGCAGTATGAAGAGGTTGTAAGTTTGAATAACTGTCATGAAAGCAATTTTAGTAAAAATAAATAAGCCATTCAAAGGACGTATTTACTCAAAAGTAGAATCCTTGCCAAGAAAACTGCACAAGTTAAAAGAAAGGCAGCCATCTAGTGGCTGTATCCTCTTATATTGTTACTAAAAATAAAGGATTGAGGACTATTCTATGGGGCAGAATTATTTTGTAAGAGAGGAAATAAAATAAAGAAAAATATAAATTATTTTCCTTTGAAAAAAGGTAGGACCTATCTAGAAATTCATTGGTGTGATAATTTTACAAAAACTATTTCCATTTCCTTTTATTATGCCTGTATTAGATTAAAGGCAGTTCCTGGCTAGCTACCTGCAGCTAAAACTTCAAGTATATGATAGGAGACATTTTCTGCTCGTGCACTGCTCTAATTCTAGCATATGTGTGTTTAACACCTATTCATGTGATCCAATAATATCACTACTAATTTGACACTATCTATGTGGATATATTTAATTATATACTATTAAGGGGAAAGAGCACATTCCAAAATGTTAACTCCCATGTGATACCATTTTATAGAGTTAAACTCAAGTAAAATAAGAAATAGATATTTTTAAGATGACATGTGCATGTAATAAACATACATGATGTGTTACTTAAAAAATAGTGGGCTAGCCAAATAGCTCAGTGGCTTAATGCACCTGCTTAGGCAGATGCAGCAGCCAGGGATCAATCCCCAGCCTGCTGTGCCGGCCCTGCCCTCGGGGTGCTCAGAGACTGGGATTGACACGGGGTGTGGTGGCGCCTGCCTGTATCTCAGCTCTTGGGAGACTGAAAAAAAGGAATCACTATGAGTCTAGTTGGATCTACGTAGACCTGTAGACCTGTAGACCCTGTACTAAAATACAAAAAAAAAGTAGTGATGTTGGGTCAGAGAGGGAGGGGTATAACTGGGGAAACAAAGCAGTCATTGTCAGGATTTTGTCATAAAGCTTACAAATACAGTATAAGTCTATAAAATATTCATATGAACTCTAGGTCCTGCTGTGGGATCTCAGTAGTCTATCATCATGTATCTTTCTCAGCAGGATTTTACTACAGATTCATGCTGCTGTGGAAAAGAGTGGGGCAGAGTGGGACAGGGCAAGAAAGCAGGAAGAGTGGGGAGTCATCTCCCCCTAACTCTTACAAGTTTCAAAGACAAGAAGTAGAAATCCTTTCTAAGTTGGTGTTCTTCCCTGGTCAATTCATTCCCAAATAACTAATTCAGAGAATAACAGAATGTAAGAATAAGTTTTAGGGGTATGCTTGAACCTCTTTATTTTGCAGAAAAGGAAACTGAAGCCCAGAGCAGTTGCACATTTCTCAAAGCCACACAGCTTGGCCACAGTGGGACATGGAGCTGAATTCCCAGCCTGGAGCCCACTGAAATACATTTTATTACTACCTTCCAATTATAATTCACAATTATAACTATGTCCATGGCCTTGCTTAGTACTGTATTACTATGCTGACACAATGGAAAATATTCCAAACTTGAGAAGGAATAATTTATTTGTGAAATTATATATGAGACAGACACTATATGTGTAGCCTTTTTCTAAATTCCATTTAGAAAACTAAATGGAATTTATGGTACATAAATGTATTATTTTATTAAATTTTTCTTTAACATATTTCTGCATGTAGTTGGGCGTGGTAGCATACACCTGTAATCCCAGCTACTTGGGTGGCTGAGACAGGAGGATCAAAAGTTCAAGAACAGGGCTGGGGAGATAGCTCAGTAGAATAAGCACTTGCCTGACAAGTGCAAGCAACTGAGTTCAATCCCCGGTTCCACCAAAATAAAATATAATAAAATAAAAAATAAAGTTTAAAAAAAAAAGTTCAAGAGCAGCTTGAGCAACTGTTATGGCTTGTGTCTAGACATGCCCCCAAAGCCTCACCTAGTCATAGGTGGGGTTTTTCTGAAGTGTCTGGATCTAGGATGTGTAACGCTGGGCTTGATTCATGGTGCAGTGGTAGGATCAAGGGCACTAGGGTTAAGGGTATGAGTGTTACCACCCTAAGTATCCTGGATAAGATATAAGGGATAGAAAGAGCTGTGGTCCCCCACTTTACTTGTTTTGCTACCCTCTGACCACAATGAACCATTTCTCCTTTGCAATGCCTGCCACACATGTCACCCTGCCTTGATGCCACCTAATTATGAACTGAAACCTCTACAAACTGTAAGCCAAATAAACCTTTCTTCCCTTAACTTTAAGTATTATGTATTTTGTCTCAGCAACAAGAAAAATAACTAAGACAGCAACTTAACAAGATTCTGCCTTAAAATAAATAATAAAAGGGCTGGGAGTGTAGTTCAATATAGAGAGCCCTTACTGGTCCTCATTTCTGTCAGGGAAATTTATATTCGTAATACCATGAGGAAGCTATTGGAATCCCATCAAGTTAAGTCCAATCGACCACACCCTGTTGGGAGCCACGGAAGCTGAAAATTGGTCAAATGTGTAAAAGTGAGACTAGGCCTCTGTGCCGAAAGCAGTCAAGCTACCTCAGTCTTGAGATAAGTACCCTGACAGGTTAAAGTTGGCTATTAGTCACTAGGCAACCTTGTATCTTGCACTGCCAACTTTGCAAAGCTATACATAAATGCCCATACTGTTGTTCATTGGGTCATCTTGCCAGCCAGGCAGATGGACCACCACCTGACCCAGATTTTGTCTTCTTGTCTATCTTTTCCTCATTACTGCCACCTTTCTCTCCCTGGATACAATGGATCACACTGAGAAACCCAGTGAGATCACACTGAGATCCCTAAAACACCCGGTGTGATCCATGGTAAGAATAATGTTACTAAGGCATATGTGTAGCTGTGGGGAGCCAATGGGTCCAATATCCAGTCATGATGACAGCTATCCAGAACAAAGGCCTCCACCCAAGGCTGACACCAGATTTTATTAATTCTTTTTTTTTTTTTTTTTTTTTTAAGTTTTATTGATAAACATATAGCAATGAGACAGTTTGAAATCAAATCGGAAGTACAGTTTTTGCAGAACTGGGGCTTGAACTCAGGCCCTTGAGCTTGCCAGGGAAGTGCTTATTCCACTGAGCCATCTCTCCAGCCCCTTATTAATTCTTGAAGAAGGAAGTGATGTGAGGATGAGTGACTGTGAGAATGCTGGGGAGCAGGTGAGTGTTATAGCTGGGCTAGGTAGGAGGCCAGCATTTACCCCTGCAAAATGCAGAGAAAAGCACTGGCTCTTCATCCTGTCTTGACCTGGCTCATACTAGGGAGCAGCAGGTGGGGCTTTCTGGGAAACATGCCAACTTCAAAGACTACCACCAGCACCTCTGTTAGATAATATGCACTGCTTTAAGCCAGTTGAAAGGATAAGTCCTAGCCAGCTTTGTACATGGAAATAGGGTCAGGCTCAGCCAAAATGGAGACAACTGCTCCTCTTCAAGGAGAGTCACCCAGGTGGTCCACCACAGTTGAGTGGTAGAGTGCTTGGCTAGCAAGCTCCAGGCCATAGGTTCAATCCCCAGTAACAAAAAAGTTATATATCTAGCAATGTGAGACTGTCTATATTAGGTTTTATTTTTATAAAACTACTTATTAACAATAAGAATGCATAAATTTTCATTACTAAACAGGGGCAAAAATATTTCTTTCT
>NW_004524721.1:3325946-3327946 GCF_000260255.1 Octodon degus
TTTTTTGTGGAACCAGGGTTGAACTCAGGCCCTTGAGCTTGCCAGGCAAGTGCTTATTCTACTAAGCTATCTCCCTGGCCCCAAATAAAGTTTTTGGGTTTTATTTGTTTGTTTTTTGGTGGAACCTGGGATTGAACTCAGGCTCTTGAGCTTGCCAGGCAAGTGCTTATTCTACTGATCTATCTCCCCGGCCCCCTATGGGCAAAAACATTTCTGAAACAGAGATAAAAGAGACAGGAATGTTGGCACATGAGACAGGAGGATCACTGTGAGTTTGAGGCCAGCCTGGGCTACATAGTGAGTTTAAGACCAGCCTGAACCACATGTGAGAATAGAAAACAGAACATTTGCCCATGGCACCTTGGAGATCACTTCTAAGCGCTTAGAATGACCTATCTGACAAGAGTGTTTTTACTTTTCTTTGGTGGAACCAGGGATTGAAATCAGGCCCTTGTGCTTGCTAGGCAAGCATTTACTCTGCTGAGCTATCTCCCCAGTACAAGAGTGTTTTGAATTCTTATAGACTGGACCAGTGTAATTCATGGCAAAGGCTGTAGCTCATACAATGGTTGTGAGACTTCAAGCAGAGCTGATTCTGTCCTCTGAATGACAGAGTCCGCACCAAAATTCAAGTTGAACTTCTGAACTGCAAGAAGAGTTGTGTCTTTCTAGAGATGATTATTGTCCTAATAAAAAAAAGGAGGCTGAATAGAGTGGTCAGTCCCTTTCCCAATGTGAAGAAACAGGGTTTTCCTCTCTGAAGGAGGCAACAGGAAGACACCATCTTGGAGGCAAAGAAATGGTGTGAAAAATATGCACTGATCTGATGAATTCCTAAATCTATCCTTCTGTCTTATCCTGGGGTTCACGTTCATATCCTAACTAAAACAACAGAAAATAATTCAGAAGATTAACTGCATTTCTTGAGTGGATGCCCCCTAGAGAAGGTAAAATGCTACAAAGGAGAAACACAGTAGCCCCAGGCAGCTCTGGGCTCCTGGTTATCACAGGAGCTATGTGAGGAGCTCTGTGCTTAGCACTTATGGTGCATTATCTCTTTAAATTTCAGCAGCATCCCATGAGGTGAGTCCTACAGTTACCAGAACCCATTTCTGCTTACAAATGATAGTAGTTTCATGAGATGCAAATTAAAGGTTACATAATAGTTTGTATCAAAAAGTATGTGGCAATCAATTCTTTTGGATTAGTTGAAGTTATCTCTATTAATTTTAAATTTAGCACTTCTAAGAGAAATGTTTTATCATGGATCAAGATGTGAAGAAGCAACATGTTAGAGAAGCAGTTTGTGAATTGTTGTGCAATGTTCTTATACATTGTAAAGATGATATTTCATTGAGGAGTTGTGGGAAGCCATTAACTGGTATCCATTTTATAGTAGTGTCAGTCATTTTCTTAAGTTTCTATTCCCCTGCTGAGTTAAGTTTCTGCTCCTTCCCACCCTGCCCATTCCCCATGAACCATGTGCTATGCCCCCGGGGTGGGACCTTCCTCTGTTGCCTAGATACCTGCTGATGTCAAGAGCCAAGACTTCCTCATTCCTACACTCCCTTTATATACCTAGCACCTCCCCTGAATAAACTAGACTGGATCAGACTCTCCTGTCTTGTCTCCATTTCTCGCGTCTCCTGTCCTTTGACCCCTCCTCCATTCCCCGCTCCTCTCCCAGATGACCTTTGTTGACTGACCCGCTGGACGGGATGAGGATTAAACCCTTCTTTTTTTGTTTTGTTTTTTGCGGAAGCGGGGATTGAACTCGGGCCTTTGCGCTTGCTAGGGAAGCGCTTATTCCACTGAGCCATCTCCCCAGCTCCAAACCTTTCTTTTTTTGAGGAGTATTCCTTTTAAGAAACTTGTTTGAATTAAGTTAGAAGAGTATTAAAATTACTATCAGCATTATGATGGTCATAATTGGTAATACCAGCTTTAAAGATTTCAAAGAGTCATTTTTCACTTCCTATTAGGCAAAAAAAAATACTGTA
>NW_004524721.1:3354077-3356230 GCF_000260255.1 Octodon degus
ATATGAATATAAGTTTCCTGATTTTGACACTTAACTATTATATGACTGATCCGTAAATTCTTCTTCATTTTTATTTTGGACAATTTTTATTATTATATTCATTTAATTTTGTAAATTATTTACAATGCTCAATTTTTTAAAAATGCTAACAAATTGAAAAACATTAAAATTATATAATGTCTTTAAAAAATAAATTTTATTTAAGTTGGAAAAAAAAGTACTGCTAGTGATCACAAAATTCCAACATTCCAAATGTGGTAGAAAAGACTATTTTTATTAGTTCATATTTACAAAGCAAACTGATTATATTCATTATGAAAAGTTGGTTCACGCATATAACATATCTTACTTTTCATCCCTTCCCCCTCCTCTCAAAAAGAGTACAGTTTTAGAAAGGTGATTATAACTCCAAGTATACCAAAGTCTAGGTATCTGCCTTAAACCTGTATGTGAAAACTAGTTCACTACGAGCACAACACACTTGTCTGCAGAGCCTTAAGAGCTACTGAATGAATGCTCAGAAGGAAATTGTAGAAATCACTGTGGCCTGGGTCTGGCATGCCACTCTCCCCTCTGGATTTGGACTTCATATCTGAATTTAAGCCTCCCTACCTCGATATCTTCAGCTTTGGTCTCCCAAGAGCGTCTGTTGTTATGAAGAAGACTACTCTTCCCTTGCTACTTTTCACTGCTTGTGGGATAACAAGGCCATAATTTTGCCCAGTGGTATCAAATCTTTGATACAAATTTATTTAGCTCATAGTGCAAAAGATCTTATTTCTGCTAAAAGGACATTTCAACTTTAGTGATGAAGAGGTAACTTAAATGATTATAATATAGGGAAGTGTGTTGAAATGAGTCTGTTTTAATGATAATATGTTGTCTGAGGAAAGAAAACCAATTGAGAGAGAAAAAGAAAAAAAAAGAAAAAGAAATAGCTTTCTCCCATCAAGTTTTCTAAAAGTTCAGTGTTACTTAAACCTAATAACCCTATATATTTACAATTCCTTTTTTAAAAGTGATTTCCAGGGCTGGCCAAATATCTCAGTGGATTAAAGCACCTGCAAGCAGGTGCAGGGGCCAGGAATTCGATCTCCAGGCCTGCTGTGCTGGCCCCGCCCTCGGGGCACCAAGACCGCGATTGAGACTGGGCGTGGTGGCACTCACCTGTGATCCCAGCTCTTGGGAGGCTGTAAACTGGTGTATCTGATCTAGTAGTGAGACCCTGAACACCCTGTAGACTCTTCCCTAAAATACAAAAAAAATTTAAAAAATAAAAAGTGTTTTCCATTACTTCCCATCTCTGTGCTTCCCCGTTACTCTCTCCACTTTGAACATCAGTCCTTCCACTCCGGCTACTCTCTATTTATTTTATTTGATAGAAACAAAATTTCTTGGGCCGGCAAGATAGCTCAGTGGACTAAGTGCCTGTTTAGGCAAGCGCAAGGACTGGGGTTCCATCCCTGGCACCACACGCCAAGCTGGCCCGGCCCCTGGGTGCCCTGAGCCAGGCACGGAGACTGAGACCTAGTGTGGTGACACTGTAATCCCAGCTCTGGGAAGGCTGAAAACAGGAGGACCACTACTAGCCTAAGGTGTGTAGTGAGACCCTGTACCAAATACATAAGATAAATAAATAAATATAATTTCCTAATAAAACACAATAGTAGTTAATGTACTATTTACCACTATCTTCAAAGTAGTCACTCAGAGGACATAAATCAAAAAGATTTTTCCAGAATGAAACAAAGAGATAATAACACAAATTTTTCTTTTCAGTGGACTAAAATAACCCTAAATGAAACCAAGAAGCACAAAGATACTGACATATTTTTAAAACAAAGGAATTTGTAGTTTGAGGGAGTATTTCAATTTCTCCCTATTTTCTATTCATCTCCCTTCTTTTTGGTGTTTGTGTTTCTCATATAAGAGAAATCATGTAATATTTGAATTTCTGTGTCTGATTTATTTCACTTAACATTATGGTCTCAAGAGGCATATATTTATGTACAAATGCCTCAGGCTTGTCTTTCTGTGCTTATCTATCTATTAATGAACTATTTCCAAGACCTAGATATTATAAATTACATGTCATAAACACGAGTATGCATTTGTTCCTGTAATACAATAATTTTCACTTTTTTTTTTTTTTT
>NW_004524721.1:3356528-3367481 GCF_000260255.1 Octodon degus
ATGCTCACCAGCACATTTTATGAGATTTTTAAAAGATACCCATTCTTTTGGGGGTAAAATGGTAGCTCAGTATAGTTTAAATTTGAATTTCTCTGATGCCCAGAGATGATGAACATTTTCACAGCCATTTGTACTTTTGCTATTGTCTATTCATTTAAGTTGCCCATTTTTTGATTTGGTCTTTTATATGGGAGGGGGCCTAATTTTTTTTTAGTTCTTTATTTTTGGTGTTGGTCTTCTATCTGCAGACTAGTTGGAAAAAATATTTTTGTATTCTGTAGATTGACTTTTTAATCCATTGGTTGTTCCCTTTGCTGTACAGAAGCTTTTTAATTCCATATGATCCCATTTGGGGATTCTCAGTGTTATTTCTTGTGCCATCAGGGTTCTTCTGTACAGAAAGCCCTTGACTACAACCATGTCTTCAAGAGTTGTACCTATTTTATCTTTTAGTAGATTATTTCTATTTTAACATTTAGACCTGTAGTTGAATTTTAGTTTAGTTTAGTACATGGTAAGATATATGAGTCTAGACTCAGTCTTTTGTGTCTGGATATCCAATTTTCTCAGCACCATTTATTAAAGACGTTCTCTTTCCTCTAATATATGTTTTTGGCTTCTTTGTTGAAATAGCTGCATGTCCCTAAAGTTGTTTCTGCCCCTTCTATTCTGTTCCATTGACCCATGTACCTATTTTTGTGTCACTATCATGCTGTTTTAATTGGTGTAGCTTAATAACATAACTTGGATATGATTTGCTTTGTTTTGTTACCCAGGATTTCTTTTGCTATTGTGGGTCAATTCTGATTCCATATAAATTTTAGGAATTCCATATTGCTTTCACTAGCTCTGAGAGAAATGGCATTTCATTTTGTATTTATTTATGTATTCATTCATTCATTCATTCATTCATTCATTCATTCATTATGTATTTGGTACAGGATCTCACCATGCAGTTTAGACTCACAGTGATCCTTCTGTTCTCATCATCCCCAGCACTAAGATTACTGGCCTGCACCACCACACCCAGGACTGGTGGCTGGCTCACTGGCCTCGGGGATGGGCCCAGTGCACATGCATTTTATTTTAATTTGGATTGTGTTAAACAGTACATAAGTTCTGGAAGTAAAATCATTTTGATTATGCTGGTTTTACATTTAACTTTCAGAATTATTTGGAATGACATAGTTTTCCTAATTGCTTTTTCATTCGGTTCATTAGTGTATAGTAATACTATTGATTTTTTTGTGTTTATTTCGTATACTGCTACACTGTTGTTTGGTTACCAATTGTCGTCTTTTGGTAGAATTTTTTGTGTATTGTAAGTAAAAAATCATGTCTTTTGTAAGTAATGATATTCTGAGGGCCAGTGAGATAGCTCAGTTGACTAAGTGCCTGCTTATGCAAGCTCAGGGACCAGGGTTCAATCCCTGGCACCATGTGCTGTGCTGGCTCTGGCCCTGGGCTTGCTAAACCAGGCACCAAATCTGGGTATGATGGCACAGGCCTGTATCCCAGCACTGGGGACACTGAAAACAAGAGGATCACTACGAGTCCGAGCTGTGTGGTGAGATCCTGTACCAAATACATTAAAAAAAAAATTGATAATAATAATGATATTCTGACTTTATCTTTACCCCTTTAGTCTCTTTTTCTTGTCTGAGTACTCTAGGTAATGTTTTGAAAACTATGTTGAACAAGAGTAGTAAAAATGAAAATTCTTGACTCATTCCTAATTTTAAAGATAAAGTTTTCAATTATTCCCTCATTATATATGTTGGCTAAATGGCTTTTATCATGTTGAAATAAAGTCCTTCTATACCAGGTTTCTTCAGGCCTTTTATCATAAATGGATGTTAGGTTTTGTCAAAAGCTTTTTCTGCATCTATTGAGATGATCATGTGATTTATGTGACAACTTACATTTACTGGTTTGCATGTGTGGAAGCATCCTTGCATCCCTAGAATGAGGCCTACTTGGTCGTGGTATATTATCTTTTTTGGTGACTTGTCACATTCTGTTTGCCATTATTTTGTTATGGGAAGATGCTTAGGAGGGGAATAGCTCGGAATTGCATCTATGTTCATCAAAGAAATTTGTTTTAAACTTTGTCTAGTTTTTGGGATGAGGATAATGTTAGCTTCTGAGAATGATTTTGGAAGTATTATTCTCCTCTCAATTTCATTAAAAAATTTGAAGAAAGCCAGCCAAATAGCTCAGCAGCATTTATACATGTGGGTCTGATTTATTTCACTTATGAGTGTATCTTCAAGTGGCATCCTCTTAAATATAAATGTTTCAAGTTTATCATGTGTAAATATAGTCTACATAGTATAAGAATTCAAAAGAAGAAATACAAATAAAAAGGTATAACACAATTAAAAAGAAAGCGAGAACTTGAGGATTGGACAATGAGGAAATGGCAAGGAGAAAACCTGGGAAAAATGACAGGGGCAAAGCCATACATTTATTCGCACAAGATGGGTAAGGCAATGATCCTGAGAAATATCATCAGGTTTTCAAAAACTAACAGTTAATTGGTAGGATTCTCACCTGACTAAATATATATGCGGATACCTGTAAACTAAGCAACTGCACTGAAGAAAGCAATATGTAATAGAAGCGTCACATTTGGAATGCCTATCATTCTGGTCTTCTAAATATGTACTGCTTGTCATGACCAATTATTGCCATACTGTCTCTCAAGCAAATGTTTGTTTAAAAAAAAAAAAGGTAACTTACAATTTCGTATATGGTTAGATTTCTAAATTTCTTTGTAAAAATATGTAAATGCTTATTTCTACTTTTGTATAATTATTTTTCCTTCATATTCTGTAAGGACTTAAAGATCAACATATCAATATCTGATGGAAAATACCTGTTCCAGGATATGCCAAAATGTTTAATATTTTGACAGATACGGTAAACCGAACTGCATATATTGCAGGTTAATAATTAGCTTCTCTTCTGGAGGGTTAACAACCTAAGTTAGCAGATCAAAATTAGAGAAAAGGAAGGGCTGCATGGTTAGCCAACATTTTGGCCCTAGCCTTTCAAGGTCAGTGAAGACTCGGGACATAGGAGAACCTGTACTTTAGCAACATGTAACTCAGTTGTGCTCCAAATTTTCTGATCAAGAAGATTATGGAGCCACAGAGAAATGTGTTCGATGATCTAAAGTGAGCCTGGGGAGAGTCACATGGAGAGAAAAAACATTTTCTCAAGCTTTCACAGAGAGCAAATTAGTCAAGCAATGGCCGTGACTCATCCTCATGTCAGACACTGACAAAAAGATGTACAAAAGGCAGTACAGGGTTACAGGATAAATCCTGAGAGTACTTGGCTCATATACAAAAGTTACATTTCTTGGTATATAGGTCTTGCTATATCTGGTCTTAACCATCCAGCAGAAAAGTATAAAAATGAGGTATATAAAGTAAAACCCTATTAATACGATGAGCTGAATTCATGCACTTACAATATTTAAATGGCAATGGAATACCCATCTCTAACAAAATGAAACAAAAGAAAGGGGATACAAAGGAAGGAGCATTTTGTATCTGTATATACAAAATAGGATAAATATACAGCTACTTTCTCTTAATTCAATGAGAAGAAAGATTTGTACTAATAGTATTTGGACAGGATATCCTGTCTGCTTCTTATACGATGAATAACCACTAAGAAGATAACAATATGCAATGTATTAATTATTGAAACTATCCTTTTAATCAGTTTTGAAACTATCTCATTGCTGTTTCTCAATAAAATTAATTAAAAAATTAAAAATAAATTAAAAAATATCTCAGTGGATTAAAGCATCTGCAAGCAGGCACAGGGGTCGGAAGTTTGATCCCTGGGCCTACTGTGCCGACCCCACTCCCGGGGCGCGCTGAGAAGGCAATTGAGACTGGGCGTAGTGGCACGCACCTATAATCCCAGCTTTGGGAGGCTGTAAACAGGTGGATCACTATGAGTCTGATCTAGTATCTAGTAGTGAGACCCCAAACACACTGTAGACCTTTCCCTAAAATACAAAAACAGAAACAAAAACAAAAACAAAGAGCTTTGTTGTTAGATTTTCTCCTGAAGTTCTTGTAGAATTTGGCTGTGAATTCATCACATTTGAGGCTTTTCCTAGTTAGATTTTTTTAAGTTTTCTTGGTTCAGTTTTGCTAATTTATATATATCTAGGAATGTCCCCATTCCTTCTGATTTCTCTAATTCATTGGCATATATGTTGGTGAAGTAGTTAATAATTTTCTGGATTTTGGCAGTGTCTATTGTGATAATACCTTTTTTATTTCTAAATAAACTCATTTGTGTTTCTTTCCTGCTTTATAGTGATTTACTCTTTCAAAGAGCCAGCTCTTAATTTCACTGATTCTTTGTATTTTTTTAGTCTCCATTTCATTAATTTTTGCCCTGATCTTTATAATTTTCTTACTGTGCTACCTTTGGATTCAGATTGTTCTTGTTTTTCTAGGACCTGGAGATGCATCATTAGGTTATTTTCATTTACTCTATTTTTCTAATGAGAAAAATGTTTAGTGGTGAGAATAGTGGTGTTATAGTGTTGAAGATTCACTACAAATTTCCCTCATAGAACTATTTTCATTGTGGCTTTTTCTGATCATGAGTATTCATAGTTCTATATGTTTCATTTATCTCTATGTATAATGATTTTTTCCATGTCTAAAGTTTTCTATTACTTGTGCTAACAGGTTTTTTAATATGCTTTTTGCAGACTTCTGATTTTTCACTAATATTAATTACACTTACATTAGTCCTCTTTGAGTCATCTAGTAGCTGTTGAATCCATTTTTTATGTTCCTTTGTTGTTTTTAAGGTATTACTCATTAATTGATGATTGGTCATTGTCCTCTAGGTCTGACACTCTGTCTGCACATTGGTCATTTCCGCTACCTATATGTTCAGTCAAGATTTTATTTTATTTTATTTTTTCAGTCAAGATTTTAATCTCCTGGATTTCTACTTGGAATCTTCTTATGGACTCCCATTCTTTTCTATGCTGCACATTCATGTTTTACATCTTTTTTCAGTTCCACTTACTGCTTATTACTGTCTTTTCTAGACTTGCTGATCATTTGTTTCATTAAGGTCATTATCTGATTAGTTATATCTTCTTTAAATTTGCCAAGCACCTTATTGCTTTATCACCAATGATACCCTTTCAGACCTGTATGCTATGTACCTTATGATTTTCTTTCCCTCGATGTTCCCTGAGCTGTTTTTGGGGAAGGTGGAAGTTTTTGAAAGCATTTTGTTGCCTTGTCTTTTCATGTTTCTAATTTTTGTTTTTGTTTTCGTGCTAAGATTTGCAAATTCTTGGCCCAGTGCCCTATTCTATGGGAGCAAGCCACAGTATCATTCCCCTCAGGCAATCCAAGTACTGGCATGGAGAGAAAAACCAATTGCCAGTCATGTTACCTTGGCTATAATAGTATATTCTGTATCAGCAATGGCATCAAATATCAACTGGATATCAACAAACGCTAGGAACCTCTCATGAACAGCCCTTACTATTTTAGGGGAGGATATCATAGCTAAAAATCTATTGCAAATTGCAATCATAAAGGTTTATACCTATATTTTTTCTAAAAGGTTTGTAATTTTATTTCTACATTTGGCTGTTATATTGACTTACTTTCTTACATGTGGCACTTTTTATATGTGGGAATTCAACTTTATTCATTTGCATGTAGGTTCCAGTGTCCCAGCACCATCTTTTGCTTTTGAAAAGACCATTTTTCCCATCTAGTTGTTCTGTCCTCCCTGTTAAACAGCTGACTAAGTACGTGAGCTCATTTTTAGAATCTTAGATGTAATACAATAATACCTATGTATGTCTCTTCCTATGCCAGTGTCAAATAAAGTTCAGTTCTCAAATAAAAACTTCTCATCACAATGTGTATTGTTCTTTATATCATGTAATAATACAATAAAAAGTCAGTGTAGTGAGATGTCTTTAATTTCATTCCCTGGGAGAATTATTGTTTCTTGAAGGAGTGAGCTTGTGCCACGTATGGCTTGCTGACTTCATGACAGAAGCAGTCAGGCTTACAAAATGGGTTCCATTTCTTTCCACTGGGGGTGGGATAAGGACCTCAGAAAATAATCTATGAACTTCAACATAATCAAAAAAAGTGCTTATTAAAGTAATCCGTGGGCCAGGGAGATAGTGAAGTGGAATAAGTGCTTGCCTGGCAAGCACAAGGTCCTGAGTTTGATCCCTGGTACCACTAAAAAAAAAAAGTAACTCCTGAATTTTTTTTTTCTTTTTCTTCTTTTTTGGTAGAACTGGGGATTGAACTCAGGCCCTTGTGCTTGCCAGGCAAGCACTTATTCTACTGAGCTATCTTCCCAGCCCCTCTCATGAATTTTAATATAATCACAAGAAGTACTTTCAAAAAACTTAAAGAGAAAAAATGTAAGTATTCTAATCAACTAAAAGCACTCACAAGAAAGGGTTCTATATTTTGCCCATATTATTAACTTATCAATATTGCCAAAACTCTACTTAATCCCTGGATTGTCCTTTCAGTATTAACTTCATTTACTTTGATAATTATTATAGGGCAAAAGCAATGAATCAAGAACGTAGGAATTTTTGAGAGAATGACTATCATATAGAATACTAAAAACTGTATAAAAATAAATACTAAGGCAACAGAAATTTGGGTCAAAATAAAGAATAAATTCACACATAAACTTAAAATGGTGGGTTAAATAATGGGCAACTCGCAACAGCCATTTGAAATGAACCAGCATGGTACTGGGTGTAGAAGGCCCATCTGAGGACTGTTGCCAACAGCATAAAAGGAGAAGTGGAGGGAAAGATAGTGTGGTGTTGAGACTCGCATGAGACATTGTAGAGGACTGTAGGCCTCCAACTGGACTTCTGGAGGACATTGCCGTAGCTCAAGGTCTTCAGCTGCACTCATGTAGGACATTGCTGTGGGGTCCAGGCCCTCAGCTGGATTCTTTGAGTCTCTAGTGTGTGGACAGATCTCCTGCAATCTTCTGCATTTGACTCTTTGGGTGAATGTTATAAAATAAACCAACAGCATGGTGGTGCATACCTGTAATCCCTGCACTTGGGAGACAGAGGCAGAATTGCCAAAAATTTGAGACCAGCCTGGGCTACACAATGAGTTCAAGGCCAGTCTGAACTACATAGCAAATTACTCCTAAGAAAAGCAAATCGGACCCACATGTATAAACATTGTATTGTCTCTAGTGTAAGAACCTGAAAGAGTAAATAAAATCTGAAAGGTACAATAGGTTTAGTAGAATGGAAAGAAACTGAACATAAGGAAGAAACAACTGAGATGAGAGAAAAAAGATAGGAAAAAAAACAAAAGGGAAAAAATCATGTAAGTATATACACAGGATACTTTAGATGATTGTACTACTAATTTCTATTAGTGTTTTGAAGGTAACAGTTAATGTTTAAAATTTTTACTTGAACCAATTTTATATGCTATTATCTGTAATCAGAGCAACCACATTGAAGACAGCAATGGAACAACCACAGGTGAATACCTTTCATCTTGTTTTTTCAAATGTGTATTGTCTTTAATGTCTTATCTATTATTTTTATACTCCCTTTAAACTATATTAAAAAAATATAAAAAGGACAATGAAAACAAGTTTTATTGAAAGAAAGTTAATATTTAATTGATCAATCTTGCATGCCTATATCTGGTAATCTGAACAACAAATTTGATAATACATAATATAAAAACCATTGTTAATTTTCTGTTCTTGACTTGGAATTCGGCCAGAGTAAAATCTGTAGAATGATTGAGTTCTGTCTGGCTATACTGTTCTGAGATGATTTTGAGTAGTCAGCATATGGCATCTATTTTAAAGCTGACTTTCTCAGAGGTACTTCCATGCCCACAGCTATTCTTACATTGTGCAATCGCTTTGATCTAAGGCATACATTCTGATGACCTTACCTTTCATTTCTCTTAGACCCTATGAAATCTAGAGGTTTGAGGTTGGGGAGATAGCTCAGTGGAATAAGTGCTTGCCTGGCAAGTGCAAGGTCCTGAGTTCAATCCCTGGTACTGCAAAAAAAAAAAAAAAAGAAGAAGAAGAAGAAGAAAAGAAAGAAAGAAAAAGAAATCTAGATACTCATTTTAGATTATCCTCTTCTGAGAGCTGATCCTACCTTTAAAAAGCTCTTTCATATGAGATATAAAGTGAGGACATACAGCATAATTGCTTTCTTGCTTTAGCATGAATGGTTCCTCCTCTACAAATACTCAATCAGCTTTTGCCAGAACAAATGCAGAGACTGCGGACCAGTCTCACACAGTAGCAATTCATCTCCAGGTTCCAGATTTCCTGACTGGCATCAAATACCTGCTTTAAAAATGGAAATTTGTATCAAACTCCATGAGGGTGATTCTATATGAGAAATACAAACCCTCCTTCCAGATTCACTGTTTGATAGTTTTCATTTTAAAAAATGAAATTCATTTTCCAAACACCTAATTGACAGCTGTCCATCATATTGTCATTCCAATGCAAAACTGAAATAGTTCAAAATATGACATATGTCAACCTGGATTCTGTTGTGAAAAAGGGGAAGAAACATACTTTCCTGGTTAAGATTCACCATTCCTGGCTTCATGTGCGACTGACTGAAAACAAAATTTACATAAAAATAAAATCCTCATTTCCAGGGTAAGTAGTCTTTATATCTTCACATACACTTCAAAGTATTTTTCAATTCAAAGATTAAACTTATACCAAATATTACACATTTGAGTATCACACATTTACATTCAAATATTACACATGTATACTAAGAAATATATAAACTTTTTTGTAGGAAAATGAACACAGCTTGAGAGTATAATGTTAACTGCAATAAATCAGGCACAGGCTTAAATATCACAAGGTTTGGCCAGATGTGGTGGTACACACCTGTAATCCCAGTACAGGAGGCAGGAGGCAGGGAGTGGACAGAAAATAAATGCATTTTGATACATTATGTAAATAACGAACTCTATGTGAGAAATGTAACACACAAACATGCACCAATAAAGTATAAAATACAATGGTTTTCAGAGTTGTGCAACCATCTCTCCAGTCAATTCTAGGACATTTCATCACCAAAAACAAACCCCATAGCCATTAGTAATTATTCCCCAATTTCTCTATTTCCCCCACCCAACTCCTTGGCCCAGGTAAGCAGTCACTTATCAGTTTTCTATCCTTATTAGCCAATTCTGGACATTCTTTTAAAAAAATTCCTCCCCCCATAATCATACATCCTTTGATGTCCGCTACCCTAACAACTCAAATCTCTCACAACCATTCTTCTACTCTTGTTGAAATCAACGTTTTCTGGTTCCATAGTCTAGTGTGATCATACAGTGTTTGTCTTTTGTTGTCTGGCTTATTCACTTAACGTAACTCTTCAGGTTGTCCAAGTGACAGGAGTTTAGTGTTTAGTATTTTAATGGCTGAACACTATTCCATATTCATTTATATTCTCTCTCTCTCTCTCTCTCTCTCTCTCTCTCTCTCTCTCTCTCTCTCTCTCTCTCTCTCTCCTCTCATTTTTTTTTATTATCATTCCCATTAAGAGTGTGCAAGGAGTCAGGCATGGTACTGCATACCTGTAATCCCAGCACTTAGGAGGCTGGGGCAAGAGGATTGCTGCAGGCCAGCATGGCCTACATAGTGAGTTCATGAGTTCAAAGCCAGCCTCACGTGCATATTGAAAGCCTGTCTCAAAAAGACAAAAAGATCAAAAAAAAAAAAAAAAGAAGAAGAAGAAGAAAAAAGGTTTGTAAGGGCTGCTTTTTCTCACCTGCTCATTAACACTTAACATATTTTGTCATTTTGATATTTTGATATCATTCTAACAGAAGGGAGGTGATTTCTCATGGTTGTTTTGATTAGCACTGCCCTCAGAATTGGGGATATTGAATACTTTCTCATGTATCTATTTCGTGTTTGTATGTCTTCTGTGTTAGATTTCCATTGCTGTGACAAAATACTCAAGATAAGTAGCTCAAAAAAAGGACGGCCTTTTGGCTCTCTGAGCAGGCCTTTTGGCTCTCTGAGCAGCACCATGGCAGTAGGCAAGAACAAGCGCCTTAGGAAAGGTGGCAAAAAAGGAGCCAAGAAGAAAGTGGTTGATCCATTTTCTAAAAAACACTGGTATGATGTGAAGGTGCTGGCTATGCTCAACATAAGAAATATTGGAAAAACACTCATCACCAGAACCCAAGGAACCAAAATTGCATCTGATGGGCTAAAAGGTCTTGTGTTTGAAGTGAGCCTTGCTGACCTGCAGAATGATGAAGTTGCCTTTAGAAAATTCAAGCTAATTACTGAAGATGTTCAGGGCAAAAACTGCCTAATTTCCATGGCATGGACCTCACCAGGGACAAAATGTGTTCCATGGTCAAAAAATGGCAGACCAGGGGATCGAAGCTCATGTTGATATCAAGACTACCGATGGTTATTTGCTTTGACTGTTCTGTGTTGGCTTTACTAAAAAAACACAACAATCAGATATGGAAGACCTCTTACACTCAGCACCAACAGGTCCACCAGATCCGGAAGAAGATGATGGAAATCATGACCTAAGAGGTGCAGACAAATGACTAAAAGGAAGTGGTCAATAAACTGATTCCAGACAGTATTAGGAAAGACATAGAAAAGGCTTGCCAAGCTATCTACCCTCTTCATGTTGTCTTCGTCAGAAAAGTAAAAATGCTGAAGAAGCCCAAGTTTGAATTGGGAAAACTCATGGAGCTTCATGGTGAAGGTTGCAGCTCTGGAAAGGCTACTGGAGATGAGACTGGAGCTAAAGTTGAATGAGCTGATGGATATGAACCACCAGTGCAAGAGTCCATTTAAGATCCAGATTTTTAATAGTGATAAATAAAGTCCTATTTGTGA
>NW_004524721.1:3368656-3373941 GCF_000260255.1 Octodon degus
AAGAAGTAAAGCCATGCTGTTATGTTGAGCTGTAGGGGACTCAGGTCGACAATTTCTGACACTGCCCGTCAAGTGGAAGACAATACTATTATGGATTACTGGACTCTTTTGGAATATTTTGCTGAGTTAACACACCTATAATATTCAAATGACAGAACTAAACAAAAAAGGGGATATATAAATGAATGTCCATTTTGTGTGTGTATTCAAAATGGTTAGGATGGTTATATAGTTACATTTTCTTAATGAGTAGAGGGATTTGCTGTAATAGTGTTTGTAGATAGGATATCATGTCTGCATCTCGTACAGCAAATAACCACTAGGAAGAGAGTATGCAATGTGTTGATTATTGGAACTGTCCTACCAATTTTATATGAAACTATGTCATTGCTATTTGTCTCTCAATAAAATTGTGGAAGAAAAAAAAAAGAATAACATGGCAGAGGAACACTTCGTCATGTGGCAGATGGGGCATGAGAGAGGTGTCTGGGTCCTACATTCCCTCTGTGGCCTCTCCCAGTGACCCAGCTTCCTTCACTAAGTCCTGCTCCGAGGGTTTCATTGCCTCCCAGTTGTGCATGAGGCCGGCAACCGAGTCTTTAATATACACACTGGGGGAGACATTCAAGGTCCAAACCAGAATATCTTTTTGTGTTTTTGTGTCATACCAGGGATCAAACTTGGGACCTTGCGCTTGCCAAGCAGGGGCTTAGACAGCTGAACTATCTCCCCGACCCCCAGAATATCTTCTTGGGAGAAACATATATTCTAGTCTTTTGCACATCGCCGCATTGTTTAGATACTTACAAATTTCAAATTCAGACTCTGACAGTTTGTAAATGCTTTACCCCATCCTGTGGGTCATCTCCTGACTGTTGTTTCCTTAACGAATAGTACATTTTTGCTTTGACTATCTTTGCTTCAGAGGTTGTATCCAAAACTTTATTGCTGAGGCTGCCATGAAGATTTCCCTCTTGTTTTCTTTAGGGAATATAGTTCTTAGTCTTACATTTAAAGGCCTTTTTGAATTTTCCTTTTTGAACTGATTGTTTAATGAGAAATGACTTAACTGTCTTCTTCCACATGTAGTTTCCTTAATGCTATGTACTAAAGATGCTGTCCTTTCCCTTTGTGTGTTCTGGTAGCTTAACTAAAAGCCAGTCAACACTGGGTACATACCCTAGCATCCTGGGAAGCTGAGGCAGGAGGATCACAAGCTCAATCCAACCTGGGCAACTGTCTCAAAATTTTAAATTAATTAATTAATAATAATTGGGGGGGCTGGTTCCATGTTGAAAAAAAAAAAAAAAACAGATGTCAGTAAACTTACGGATTCATTCTTAGGTTCTCTATTTTGTTGCATTGGTTTGTTGTCTGCTTTAGGCCAGTACCTTCCTGTTTGGGCTATACAGCTCTATGGTTTATTTTGAAGTATGATGTTTCTATCCTCTTTTTTTAAAAAAAATCAAGATTGTTGTGGTTATCTTGGGTACTCGATGGTTTCAGACTAATTTCATGATTTTTCTTTTTCTGTAAAGAATGTCATTGCTATTGCAATGGGAGCTGCACTGAATCACTGGATCATTTTGTGCTCATTCTGACAAGTTTTAACCTTCCAATCCAGAAACACAGAATGCCTTTACATTTGTCTTCATTTTCTTCTATTTTCCAGTGCTGGGGATTGAACAAGGGCCTTTGCACTGAGCTACATTCCCACACCCCTTTTTAAATTTTGAGTTACTGTCTCCGTAAGTCATTAAATTGCCTAAGCTGTCTTGAACTTGAAATCTCCCTGCTATAGTCTCTCAGAGTGCTGCAATTATAGGTGTATGCTACAAATGCCTGGCTTCTTTCATCATTATCTATATATTTCATTACAGAGACAGCTCCTTTAATTTTTTAAAATTCTTAGTAGCTTGAATGAATGAGATTGCTTTCATTTTTCAGATAATTTGGTCTTGGTCTACAGAAACACATTTTTGTATGTAGAATACATATCCTGTATCTTTGCTGGATTTATTAGATCTGTAACCACTTGTTAGTGGAGTCAACGGGGTTTGCCCCTACATTCCTCCCCAGTGTAAACTGGGACAATACAGCTTCTTCCCTTCCAGCTTCAATGCCTTTTCCTTGCCTCATTGCTCAGGCCAGGTCTTCTAGCACTATGTTGAATAGATGTGAAAGTATGCATCTTTTCCTTATTCCAGATCTCAGAGGAAAAGCCTTCAACTTTTTCCTGGTCACTATACTAGTTGTGGGTTTTCATATATGGCTTCACTGTTTTGTTACATTCCTTATATAACTTCGTTAAGTATTTTTAAGAGGTGTTGAATTTTGTCAAGTCCATTTTCTCTCTATTGTTTGTGCCCTTTATTCTATTCGTATAACGTATTATGTATTTTTGTCTAGGTCAGTGGTGGTGAGCCTATGACACACATTTTTCTTTACAAAGATGTCAATATAGGAGTTTTTTTCTAAACTAAACCTCAATGTTCAGATTTAATTCCAGTATTGGCACTTTTCAATAAATGAGTTTTGTGTTGTAGTTTAGCACTCCATCTTTACATCACCATCACTGCCCTAGCTTACACTATCCTTGCATCAATTAGATGAAAACCACTTGATTATGGCCAATAATCTTTACTTTGTTAGCTAATTTTTAGTTGAAGATTTTTGCATCTACAGTATATCAGATTTCAGTCCATAGGTATCGTTTTCTGTTGTGTCATCTGGTCTTTGTATCAGGGTAATGTTGGCCTTATAGAATTAGCTTTTAAACTTTAAGAATTTATGAAATGTGTTGCAGTGCTTAAGTTCTTTTTTAAAAAATATTTTGGTTACAACTGGAATTCTTTGTTTGATAGACTTATCAGTGAAGTCAGAAGGCCCTACTTTGTTCTGTAAAATTTTATTACTGATTCCTTGAGTCATTATTAGTCTGTTCAGGTTTTATCATAATCATAGAAATTATGTGTCTAGAAAATTTTCCATTTCTTGATTATCCAACATACTGTTATATGGCTGTTCACAGTAGCATTGCACAAGCCTGATATTATACATATACTGTCTTTTTCATCTGATTGTCTTTTTTTTTTTGGTGGGTAGCTAAAGATTTTTGTTTTATAGAAACCAATACAATTTTTTGTATTGCTTCTCTCATCTCATTGTCTGTATATATTATTTCCTTCCTTCTACTTGTTTTGCTAGCTCAAGTGAAACATTAGAGATCTTTTCAAACACAGCTATTCTATTTATTGCTACCAACACTGTTCTCACAATTGCTGTTGCTATAGACCATAGGTTTTGATATATATGTTACTCTCTCAAGAAATTTAACTTTTAAGAATTTATTAAATATGTTTCAGTGCTGAAGTTCAAAGCCAAGGATTGTGAATGCTAGATAAATCCATTTTGAGGAACGGTAAACCTCCCTTTTAATATTTTCATCAATTCATGGGTCTTCTGGAGCATTTTACTTAATTTCTATGTATTTGTAAAGTTTTCAAAGTTTTTCCTCTAATGTTTTCTAGCTTTACACCACTGTGGGTAGATATTTCATAAGATTTTGGCTGTCGGGCCAGCCAAATAGCTCAGCAGATTAAAGCACCTGTAAAGGGGCCTGGGAGATAGCTCAGTAGAATTAGCACTGGTAAGCGCAAGGGCCAGAGTTCAATCCCCAGTTTCCCAAAAAAGCAAGCAAGCAAGCAAGCAAGCAAGCAAGCAAGCAAGCAAGCAAGCAAGCAAGCGCCTGCAAGCAGGCACAGGGGCCCCAGGCCTGCCCTAACAGCCCTGCCCCCAGGGCACACTGAGACAGCAATTGAGACTGGGTGTGGTGGCCCACGCCTGTAATCCCAGCTCTTGGGAAGCTATAAACAGGCTGGTCAATACTAGTCAGATCTAGTAGTGAGACTCTTATCACCCTACAGACCCTTCCCTAAACACACACACACACACACACACACACACACACACACACACACACAGGATTTCAGTATGCTTAATTTGTAAATACTTTTGTGGCCTAACACGATACATCCTGGAGGATTTTTGAAGTGCAGTTGCGAAAAATGTTTGTACCTCTTGTGTGAAATAATCTGTAAATATCAGATATAAACAAAGTATTAAAGTCCCCTATTATGATAGTGCAGACTATTATTACCTTTCCATCTATTAATATTTATTTTATGAATTAGACGCCACAATATTGGACAAGAATATATTTGCAAATGCCTTTGCAAGTGAGTCTCCTGTAGGAACCATTTTTCTTTCATCCATTCAGCCACTTCATATACGGCTTTCATTTGGAGAGTTAACTCAGTTACATCTAGGTCAGTTATTGATAAAGATTATGGTCATTTTGTAGTCTCACTCTATAGTTCAGACCACCCTTAGGCTTACTATTTACCCAGCTCCCAAGTGCTAGGATTACAGGAATATGCATGCCACTTTCCTCGAGTTATAGTTATACTGTAAATCCTTTGTGTGTGTGTGCTTAAATTATTTTTCCTAGTAGAGTGCTTGAATTTCTTGCTGTTTTTCAGTATCTCACATAGGTTTGTTTTGTAGTTAATATGATGCATAGAAGGGGAAAAATAACTATTAATAGGTTTGCGGGGCATGGTGGCACTGGCCTGTAATCCTAGCACTTGGGAGGCTGAGGCAGGAGGACTGATGCAAGTTCAAGGCAAGCAAGGGATACATAGTGAGTTCAGGACCAGTCTGAACAACACAGTGAGACCCTGTCTCCTAAAACTAAAACTAAAGTAAACTAAAATAATAACAAGTTATTTAGGGCTGTGGATATGGCTCAGGGGCCACAGTACCTGCCTGACAAATACAAGGTCGTGAGTTTGAGTCCCAATACAACAACAAAAAAGGCTATTTTAAAATAAAAACTCTGATCAGGAGGAAATAACAATTTTGTGGGGCCAGGGAGATGGCTCAGTAGAATAAGCACTTGCCTGGCAAGCGCAAGGGCCTGAGTTCAATCCCCGGTTCTGCCAAAAAGCCCACAATTTTGTCCTTTACCTCTACCCACTGCCAACACTTTTCCTTTTAACCTTTATATAAGACATTAGTGACTTACACAAGTCATTACATTATTCTGTGTACTTTCTTCAGTGAATATTATATGTGCATTTTTTTTTTCCTCATGAGCATCCTTTCCTTTCACACTGAATAATACACTTTAATATTTCTAGTGGTGACTTACCTCAACTTCTGTCCTTATCTCTGCTTCATTTCTGAAGGACAGCTTTGCTGGGTACAACATGCTTTTTCATCCC
>NW_004524721.1:3380411-3393265 GCF_000260255.1 Octodon degus
GTTACTAGTTAACTATGATCTGTTTCTGTGGACTTCCCAAAATGCACTGGTCCTCAATTCCTGCTGACCACAAAAGCAGTTTACCCCATCACTTCCAGCAGCCCATGAGCATACCCCCAATCCAGCTGCATGCTAATAAAGGCCAAGGACACTGTGCCAGAGGGCCTTAGTCCTTACTGGGCTTTTGACTATCCCATTTTTCTTGTGACTAAAAGTATATATACCTTCTGCCATTGTACCCCTGAACAGATCAGTGGTACCAGGCCAGGGACCCAATACTGCCACAATATGTTACACAAACCTGGAATACAAACACCTTACTGCCACGGTCTGTCCGCTGCTCTAAGTTATTGAGACCAAGACCACTACACTTAGCCAGTAGTGGCACATGATAGAACATTAGTCCATCTACTGTGGCTGCAGATTCCCATCAGGCATTACAGTGGCTATAGAGAACCCATTTTTGTGCACCATCCTCTAGTCAGTGACCTAAGGGGCCTTTTGGGGACTGAGTTTTACAAGTGTGATAACAGAGTTCAAGACAACGTTCTATGTCCATGTCTTCTTTCCCACAGGCCAACTGTATCTCTCCATGTTATGCTGTTTAGCATTGGGGCAACAGTGTTGTCCAAGTACTACAAGACCATCCTTCTACCCTTTCAATGCATCTTTTATTATGCTATAAGGAGGGTCTGTATTCTCAACCTTGACTCACATGATAGTATTTTCCCCTAAGAGTAACTCTAACAGGTGTTTCTTCCAGGAATAATTACTGAGTCCTTATTGCCATCTTGCTCTGCCCCCTTTCCAGTAATTCAATTCTCACATTCAGGTGGCTTTGAATGATAGCTTTAAGAAACTTACAAGTCTCTTCTAAGACCACTGATTAAACTCCATTAAAGTTGTGATTTCAAAATTCATCAGAGAAGATTCAACATGATGAAGTGAAAAAGGCAATAAATCCTCTTTCCCTTTAAAAAGAATGAAATACAAAGCTTAAAAATAAAATCACCAAAGAACAATGAATTTAACACTTTGGAATTCAACAGAAGACTTATATTTAGACAAAACAAGCACTAATGCCTCAGTCAGAACACTTAAGTTTGTGACATTCCTACCCACCCAGGGCTGCCCCTACCTACCCTGCGGCCACGCTATAGGTGCAATGGTTCAGCCAAAGAGAAGGCAGATGTTAATAAGGTCTTCCACCTAAGAACTTAATTAAAAAACAAACAACTAACTTAATTTGACACACTGTAAGTTACATTTATGCTCTTAGTGGTGAGTAGTTCTTTAACCTAAGCTTTTAGTCCCACTTGAGGCAAACAAAAGATGAAGTTGGTGTTCAACTGAGATTTCCAGGAGTTAAAAAGGCCACAGAAGCTTAGTAAGTACTTCACATATTCTAGGTTTACCACAGGCACAGGAAGCAGAAAATTCTCAAGCACATGCAAAGGCAGAAGCAAAACAGACCAGTACAAATCAAAGGCCATAAGATTTAAATGCACTTGTCTGATCGTAACAACAGATTTATCTGCAGGAAGCAGAGGCCTGAATAAATTGAAAGGTTTAAGCCAGTCTCTAACTACTAAGTTAAGCAAACAGCAGCTAACACTTAGGAAACCAGACTGAAAATTAAAACAAAAACATTAGCAAAGGTACCAAGTTAGGCACAATGCAATCAAAAGAGACTCCACAGATTTAGTTGAGGCCAGTATATAAACAAACAAAAGAATGATAGAGAATACAATCTTTACTATATCTATTTGAAACTGAACAAAAGATGAGGGATATGAAGAAAGAAGTATGACTCTTAAATAAGGAAGTATATTCTGAGTAAAAACTGATTACCTTAACTCAATGAAATTTCATGAAAGACCCAAATGAAAAACTAAGAGCTGAAAAATATATGAAATGAAAATTCAGATTTGACACAGCACTACAACAATCAGTAGAAGCGAGATAAAAAGAATCAACCAAAACTACTCAAACCAAAAAAAAAAGTGGGGCAGGGGGAAGAAACTAAACAGAGCCATAGAAACCAGAACATCAAGTGTACCAATACATGTATGAGGGAGATTACAGAATAAGAACACAAATGTATTTGAAGAAACAATGGCCAAGGATCTCTCAAGTCTGATGAGAGACAATACACATCCAAGCAGCTCAAAACCAAAAAAGAGATCTGTACCTAAAAACTGCTAAAAAGCTTCCCCTATGAAATCTTGAAACCACCCAAATCAAAACAAAACCTATACAATAGTAAGTGTTTAACAGCTGACCTCTCACCAAAAGTAAACAAAGTCAGGGTGTGCTGGGATGATATTCTAATAAGCAATTCAAAGAAAAAATAGTCAAATATATCCCAAAAAACCTGTCCTTAAAAAGTAAAGCCAAGCTGGAGGGGCTGGCCAGATAGCTCAGCTGAATAAAACACCTGCCTAAACAGGGGCTGGGATTATCTCCCTGGATTAAGTGCCAGCCCTGCCCCAGAGGTGCACTGAGACTGAGTAAGACTGGGCATGGCGGCATGCACCTGTAATCCCAGCACCTGGGAAGCTGAAAACAGGGGAACCACTACTCCAATCTGTGTAGTGAGACCTTGTACTAAATACATTAAAAAATAAATAAAGGCAAGATGGGAATAATAACACAAGCTTGTAACCCCAGCTACCTGAGAAGCTAAGACAAGAGTGAAACCCTATCTCAAAAAGGGCTGAGGATACAGCTCAAGACAAAAGGCAAAAAGAAATTCCAAAATGAAGAATGAGGATTAAAGATGGTTGAGTTTACAATGTATATAGATATAATATACATGACACCAGCACAAAGTTCCAGTATTTTACCCAGAATTGTCTGCATTAGTCTCAAGCAGACTATATAAAACGTACACTGTTGGCTGAGCATGGTAGCACATGCCTATAATCCTAGCACTCCGGAGGATCTCTTTTGAGCCTAAGCTACGTAGTTAAGTCTGAGGTCAGTCTGAACTACATGGCAAGATCCTGTCTCAAAAAACAAAATACTGTCGTATTTAGAGCGACCATTCAAAAAATATTGTATCTTAATAAAGAAAAATCAAGAACAACTGAAGTGGTACCAAGTATATTTATTTTAAACAAAGTAATGTAAGAAAAATAGAACAGAAAAATCTTTTTAGATCTGAAAAAAATGGTAAACAACTACACTATTTCAATACTGCAGATGAGCTGGATGTGATGCCCACATGCCTATAATCCCAGGACTACGGCAACAGAGGTAGGACTACTGACAGGTTAAAGCCAATCCTGGGCTGCATAGTGAGTTCAAGGTTAAAGCCAATCCTGAGCTGCATAGTGAGTTCAAGGCTAGCTTCAACTACACAGTGAAAGCCTATCTCAAAAAACCAATAAAATAAATATAGATGAATTCAAAAATCCCAGAGTCAGACTAGATAAAAAGATAAAGGACTTGCATTCTGAACATATGAATAGATATAGCTCCAAAGATACAAGCTGTTCAACATTACCAGAGAGATATAAATTAAATTGTAGATTTAATGCATGAGATATCACTTCATAGATATCAGAATGGCTATATTAAAATGATTAATGAAATTATTAAGAAATACTATAAAGGATATTCTTTTATATGCCTTGCTAAGAAAGTAAAATTGCACAGTCACTTTCTTTAAAAGTTACCCACAAAATAACATGACAGAATTTTAGGAGGCAACAGAAATGTTCTAAAACCTGTTTGTGGTGGTGATGTCATAAAAAAATAAATCTTTGAACTTTTTACTCACAATTGGTAACTTTAATAGCACATAAACTATATCAATAAATCCACCAGTTAGTCTAACTAACAAGCAACATATTATCAGTGTTTCACATGTATGTATATAGGTGTGAATACGCAAAGATAGGCAAAGAGCTGCCAAACACTGAGTACAACATAAAATGGAGAAACATAAAATAACTGGTAAATCTGAATCAAGGGTATGTAAGAGGTACAGTACCCCTGTATTATTTGGGCAACATTTCTCAGATTGATATTACAAAGAAATTTGATTTTACCAAAAGAAGGTCAAGAATCACAAGATTAACTAACTCATCCATCTTCTTCAATAAAGACTATATGTAAGGGCTGGCCTGATAGCTAAGCAAACTAAAGTGCCTGCTCAGGCAGAGCACACCGGCTGGGGTTAGAACCCCCGCTTGCTGTGCCGGCCCTGCCCCCAAGGCATGCTGAGATGATGGGCAACAGAGACTAGGTATAGTGGCGCTTGCCTGTAATCCTAGCACTTGGGAGGCTGAAAACAGGAGGATCACTACAAGTCTGATCTACATATTGAGACCCTGTACACCCTGTATCCCTGTACTAAACACACTAAAAAAGACTATATGTAGCATAAGTTATTAGAAAACTGTACTTTAGTAAAATTACTTCAACAAAATTGAATGCGAGACCAACACAATACACTCAAAAAGCTCATGAAAGTCCAATAACATGTTCCTAATCACAAAATCAGATGAAAAATACATCCTATTTCTAACTCAGGGTAACTCAAAAGCTCATTCTGAAGGGGCATAGGTTTTGGTTTACTTTTACTTTTGAGATTAAGCTTAATTATAAAACTATTCAAAATAAAAATTATTAACTTATTTAACCTAATACTATCGCTTCTAGGCCTTTTGGCTAAGATCAAATGTAACCTAACACTGTTGCTTTGAAATAAACTTTGCCTAGTTTGATGGTGTATGCTGGTAATCCCAGCACTCAGGAGGCTGAGGCAAAAGGATCACTCTGAATTCCAGCAGGCCAGCCTGGGCTATAGAGTAAGTTTAAAGGCAGCTTGAACTATATAGTGACAGCCTGTGTCAAGAAGACAAAAAGACAGAAAAAAAAGGAAGGAAGGAAGGCAATTAGTTCATTAGTGATAAGGACAATCACAGTCATCTAAAAAAAATTTAAATATGTATTATACTTTTAAAAGATTATAATCATTTAAATTCAGATTGTATCTTCATTTAAATTCAGATTGTATCTTTGTGTTTACAATTCTCTACTCCTGTATACTTTAAGAAACATTTTATATGTAACATGTAGCATAATTAATTGCATCTTACTGACATTTCCATGATAGACTGAGAAACAAGATTTACAGTCAAATATAGTGGTGTGTGTTTGTGAGCCCTGCTATTTAGGACACTGGGAGAAGAGTCACAAATTGAAGGTCAGCCTGAGCAACTTAGCAGACTCTGTTTCAGAATAAAATTTAAAAAGAGCTCAGATGTAGCTAGATAAGTGACAGCACTTACCCAGCATACACAAGGTCTGGATTCAATCAGTACCACCAAGAGGTAGTGAGGGTAGATGATTTACAAAAGCATCACTTCTTTACCAAAAGAAATATTTCTACCAAGAGATAATTCTTCAGTAATCTTAGCTTGCAAATGTGACATACTTACCAGGAGCTAAAGGCACAATTTTTATTCATAACAACCAACCATAAAATCATCATTTACTTTCATCATAATAACTTATTGACATTTTTGAAACAAGCTGTTTGCAATCCTGAAAGTTCTTTATTTTTTAAAATATATTTGCAGTAGGTTGTTAATTTCCAATAGATGTCTTCATGAAAATAAGCAAAAGTAGGTAAATGTGACAAAAGGTTGACAAAGTATTCACACATTTGAATTATACCAAGTCAAGAATGAGGAAGAAAGCACTGCAAAAGACTACTGCAATGATATTTATGTTCCTGCAATAAAACCAGCAACACATCCGTATCAAGACAATTATCATCTCACTTCCAACTTTTTCCCCTCAAGAACAATTTGAATTTCTTTGGCATCCAAAGTCTCATAGGTCAATAAAGCTTCTGCTAGGTTCTTATGCTCTTTTGCATGAGTTTTCAAGATGTGTTTTGCTCTTTCATATGACTCCTGAAATTAAAAAGCAGGTATGTAAGAAGCAGAAAATGTAGCAAAAGAAAACACAGTAACTATACCACTTTAACAATCTATTCACTTATTTTTTTAAAATTATTTAAAAGCCTGGAGCAAAGAAATTTATCTATGTATGTAAGCAGGATGGTTTGTACAACTGTACTGTGCACTTCTGATGGTCTATGGAAAGCAGTTAACACTTTGTTTCATCTTCTTTTTTCAATTGTATTTTTCTTAATTTCTTATATATTTCTTTTTTCTTTCTTCCAATTTTACATGCACATATCTGGCAATATGAATAATTGGTTAGAAGACAACACTATGTATTACAACAAATACTGTGAAATTCATATTATTCTGTTAAATGAAATTCTGTATCACTTGTAATTTTTTGTTTGAATTCTAATTTGTACTTCTTAAAAAATTAAAGAAAGAAAAGCTTAGTTCTAACGGACAGATAATTTCAGCACAAAGTGTTCATAAGAATACCCCAATTACATTCCTCATTCACTAAAGACACTACTTTTCTCTATTCCCAACCTTCTCAAGGAATGGGGAAGTTTAAAATCCAAGAGGAACACATAACCAACCTTTCCATTAAGAAAGAGACACACATATTTAGCTTCATGTTGAAACTTTCACTAAGATGTTTCATAATCACCATGTACAAAAATGAACTAATAACCTACTCACTACCCCATTAGCCAAGGTTTAGTCTCCATTTTCTTCAGTGAATGGCACAAATAATTATATAGCTACATGACCTAGTTATTTATTAAACAGATTTAACCGCTCTCCTAACCATCACAAAATACCACAAAAACATCAACTCACTGCAGTCATCTCTTGAACCCATCTGTTTCATTTTTATTTTCCCCATCTTAATTAAGCAAAGCATTTATATGCCACAGTATCTCCTAGCTGAACTCCCTGAATTTACTTTTATACATCTGTGGTGGTTAACTGATTGTCAACTTGAATGGGAAATACCTAGCTGAACTGAGTTAGCAGCCGGGGAGATGGCTCAGTAGGATAAGCGCTTGACTGAATTGAGTTAGCATGGTTCCAGGCATGGAAGACCCATTTTGAGAAGAACTGCTGGAATGGTATAAAAGAACAGGAAGGAAAAATTTCAGATCATTTTCCTTGGAGGAGCTTCGGCTGTTCTCTTTGGAGGGGTTCTGTGATCTTCACCTTGAGCGTCATCTCCTGGCATTCCATGCAGATTCTTCAGCTCCCAGCACTGGCCTTTCTGCCTCTGCCACTGCGGCCTCTTTAGCTTCTAGCACCAACCTTTTGATCTCCCACTGCTAACCCCTTAGTCTTCCAAGGAATCTTTCAGCCTCCTTACATAGACTCAGTTTTCACGTGGCTCACAGGAGCCACTGCCATCAGTGGGTCCCATCAGTTGGGTCTTTGGGATCTCTAAGGCTCAAAAGAGATCTTTTGTACTCTTCTACATTTGACTCTGTGGGCGGCCACTGTAGGCCAATCTTGTAAATTTTTGTGTCCTGCATGTACAGTCTTTTGAGGAGCATTGCCCCAGCACTGCAAGCTCTGGAAGCACTAATACAAAATTCCTTTACTCAACCTATGTGGGAAAATGCAACCAAAAGGTCCTTTGTTTTGTTTATTCTGCATGATTGGCACATACAATGCTGAGCACAAATCAAATAACTAGTATGTATTACATACATATACCTCAGAATAGAAACAGAGATTCATTAAACAATAGCCCTCATTCTATCACCTCTTATGATTTCATAGCTAAAGTAGAACTGAATTCTACTTAGCCTATGGTCAAAATAAAATAACGATCCAATTCAGGAAATGGGCTTTCTTGACAATGTATTTAAATCACTGCCACAAAATGCACCTGTTTTACTTTATAGTGACATTTCTTTCTTTTTTTTAAATGTATTTTAGTACAGGGTCTACAGGGTCTCACTATACAGCCGGACTTGTAGTCATCCTCCTGTTTTCAGCCTCCCAGGTGCTGGGACTACAGGTGCACGCCACCATGCCCAGTCTCATTCCCCATTTCAGCACACCACAGGAGCAGGGCCAGTGCAGCACGCCAGGGATCGAACCCTGGTCCACCCCGCGCCTGCCTATATGCAGGCGCTTTAGTTCACTAAGCTAATTTGCTGGCCCTTTTATATTCACATTTCTACTGTCCTCACATTCACTTTATTTGTGGTACTGGGGAATTAAAACCACGGCTTCAAGCATGTTAGCCAAATGCTCTACTACGGAACTACATCTCCAGCCCTTGTTATCTCTGTTTTGCATTCTTTTTCTTATTTCGAATAGGATCTCACAACAAACTTCAGTTCGCTTTGAACTCACTAGTAGCCCAGGCTAGCTTTTAATTGTGATGATCCTCCTACCTCGGCCTCCCAAATGCTGAAATTTCACACATGTGCCACTATGCCTTGTTCCTTTCATTTCTCAAGTACAGTAAGTCTTCAACTTACAAATATTTGAGTCATGAATGTTCACAGATATGAATGGATCTTGAATTATGAACATTCAAGAATGGTGTTCAAATGGAAGTAGCTAATGTCTGCTGTCATAGTTGTGCTATGTGCTAACTGTACAGTATGATTATAGCACAGTACAGTTGGGGACTTACTGTATTTTTGTCTTTGGGTTTTTATGCTTTTCATTGTATATTAGTGTCAAAGGTGTGCAAGACTCACTTCATCAGACATAAGAATGAATTTTACTTATGGCTATTCCTAGAACAGAACATGTTCTTAAGTGAGGGACTTACTGTACCTGTTTAGGCAGCTTATCTAAAAAAGAAGTAAGTTCAGACACATTACCCTTAGAAGAATTCGTATTTCTTGTTCAATGGCAGACTGAGTTTCAGGACTAAGTTTCCCTGTGTCACTGTAAGTCATAACGCCAAGCTAAAATTAAAAAAAAAAAAAAAGAGAGAGAATAAGGAAGAAAACCCAAAGTGCTAAAGAATTTAGCAGACAAAGAACTAGCCTATATACAAGGACAAAATATGGATGGCAAAAAAATATTAAAATATTTTTTCAGGGCAAAGAATTTCATTTTGAAACTATAAAGTCTAAAATCAAAATATTAAGTATGAACAAGGAAGAAAAATTTTAAATAACTTAAGTCTGATTCTGATTGCACTCTTAAAAACTCTGGCTCCAAATCCAGAAATACATATATCAAGATATGGAAATGATTGAGGGAGTCACAGCAATAATGTGGAAATATGCAATATTTGGAAAAAGAAAAGTATGGAAGCTCAGAAAGTACGTTTCTAATGCCATATGAAAAGGCTTGGTTAATTTATGAAGTAATGGTTACTGAGCAGCTGAGAGAATTCTACACATTCTGCTAATCAAAGCATTACCAAAACATTACCAAATCTCATTTGGAATTGGAATGTGACTAGAAAAAGTAAACATATTAATTCATAATCAGATCTCTCAAACAGGCACTTGGTATATCATTTGATACCAGAAAACAAAACTATTACCTTCTCACTCATTCCAAATTTGGTAACCATCCGCTTAGCAATTTTTGTTGCAATATCAAAATCACTAGAAGCACCTGAAATTAAAAAAAATTAAATTAAACATACATATCAATTTCTTCTTACAATCTTTAAACCAACAAATACAATTTAACATAAGCCCATTATCTAAAACCAACCTGTTGTAATATGGTCAGTTCCAAATATAAGCTCCTCAGCCACTCTTCCTCCCATACTAACATCCATTTGTGCAAGTAGTTGGGCTCTGGTTTCATTCCACCTGTCATTCTCAGGCAACAGGGACACCTAGGCAATTGAAAAAGAAGCAATAATTGCCAAAGAAATTTACATACAGTCCTGAAAGTTACAATTAAACCAGAATTATCATTTAATTCTGATCAGAGATAGTACTTAATGACCCTGAAAAGTGAAAGATGTTTACTAGATAATAAGTGACTAGGGCTGGCCAAATAGCTCAGCGGATTAAAGCGCCTCCAGCAGGCACAGGGGCTGGGGGTTTGATTCCTGGGCCTGCCATGCCAGCCCCAACCCCGGGTCACACTGAGACAGCAACTGAGACTGGGCATGGTGGTGCATACCTGTAATCCCAGCTCTTGGGAGGCTGTACACAGGTGGATCACTACAAGTCTGATCTAGTCCTATCTAGTAGTGAGACCCTGAGCATCCTGTAGACCCTTCATTAAAATTAAAAAAAAAGCATTAACTAGACAGTAAATCATGTATTATAAAATGTATCTAAAACTAAAAAAATTTTAATTTCAAAAAAAAAAAAAAGAGGCTAATGAAAAAAAGCAACATTTTTTGTTCTTTCTTTGTTGTAGTTGTTTTGATTTTTTGTTGAGAGAGGGTCCCAAGGTATAATTCAGACTGGCTAAGTATAATTCAACTCACTAGGCAGCCTAGGCAGGCTTCAAACTCATGTGGATCCTGTTGCTTCAGCATCCCAAGAGCTGGAATTACAAGCATGTACCACCACACTCAGCAAAAGCAGAAATTTAGACAGTAAGAAAAATTATGAAGTCAAAGTACTTTTTATAAGCAACAGATGTATATAACACTGCAATAGTACTGTTTTACTCCCAACTACATAATTTTTTCAGCCATGTTTAAAATGTCACATATAGCAATGGAAAGAATGGAATACAACTTCTATTAAATGAAAAATACTCTTTATTAACAGAAAAAATACACTAATGTCTCCAATTTCCAAAAGATTCATAAATTAAGAAAGAAAATATCACTTAAAAAGTAACTATGACTAATCAACAGTTTCTTCTGTAAGTTTCTGGAAAGCTCTATTAGAAAGCAAATAAAAGAAACCCTAAGAACCTTACATGTCCAAGAGTTGGCCCACGTGGCATGATGGTAGCTTTGTTAATAGGCATTGCATCTTTTGTGTAATATGCAATAATAGCATGACCAGATTCATGATAGGCTGTAATGGTTTTGTTTTTGTTATCAATTTCCACACTTCTTCGTTCGGGGCCTACAACAATAATTTAAGTTACATACTGTACAGAAGGTATTCTTAACTAAAATGAAACCCATTGCCTTCAGATTAATATAAAACAACAACAACAACAAAAATCCCAAAACAATAAATCATTCTCCTTAATTCTTTGTGGGTTTTAGGGAAGGGTCTACAGAGTGTTCAGGTTTCACTACTAGATCTGACTCAACTCGTAGTGATCTGCCTGTTTACAACCTTCCAAGAGCTGGGATTACAGGCATGGGCCACCATGCCCAGTGTCAACTGCCATCTCAGTGTGCCCTGGGTGGGGGCAGGGCCAGCACAGTAGGCCAAGAGATCAAACCCCCAACCCCTGTGCCTGCTTGCAGGCACTTTATTGTACTGAGTTATCTGGCCAGCCCTTCCTCCTTAATTCCTAAGTAACAATACAGTGACACCTACACTGCCAAATAGCTCTACGCTAGACATTTGTACTACATAAACAGCAAAGTTTGAAAAAATCTGCTCAGTTTTTGGAACCTTGCTCAATAGTGAAACCGAAAATCTGACTTGAAAAAACCACATGGGCCAAAAGTGAGTAACGTATCACATCTTGCTGCAGATACAAAGGATAGATACTTCACCCTGAACACAGCTCTCACCCAGACAATATACATGTGTGCACAATTTTTGGGCCTCCACATCAATTATTTGGTTTTCCATTATTTCTTATGGGAAAAACATGTTCAGTTCTTGCATCTTATGTTGTTCAAACATGAATTTGAAATGAATTGAATTTGACAAAGTGTCACCACATTCTAAATAAGTATTTTAAAGTGTAATAGTTTTTAAAAAATAGAATTCAATCTACAACACAAAGAAATTAAAATAAACTGTCAAAAAAGCAAATCAAACCTGTCAAATTATCAAATGGGCTAGAGATGTTACTCTGTGATTGCCTATCATGAGAGTCTCAGGTTTGAACTGTAGCATTACAAAACAAAATAGCTGTTTAAACAAAACTATCATCCTTGTATCAAGATTATTCTCTAAATTAACCACTAGGAAGAATGTATGCAATGTGTTAATTATCGAAACTGTTCTACTAATTTGGTTTGAAACTGTCTCACTGCTATTTGTTTCTCAATAAAATTATGGGAAAAGTAAATAAATAAAAAGATAATTCTCTAAAAAAATACCAGATTTATCAGAAGTCATAATCTGTTAAGGCAATCAACAATTTAAAATAAAAATTATAGGGCTGGTGAGATGGCTCAGTGATCTAAAGCACCTACTTAGAACACCTACTTAGAACAAGCTTAGTTCAATCCCCCAGCACATGCCAGCCAGCCCTGCCCCCTGGTGGGCTGAGCTGGCCACACACACACACACACACACACACACAAATAATAAATTTTTTTTAAAAATTACAACAGTATAAAATTAACCAAACATTTTACCAGCAATGTTGGATAAGAACTGCACACACATCTCTATAATCAAATAAGCTATTAACATACATTTGTTTTCTTTTTTTTTTTGCTTCCAACTAAGCCTTTTTATTCTTTTGGTAATCTCTTCCAGGGTTAACTACTTCCATTGTAGGTGATGAAATATGTAAGGCTCCACTTCAAATGTTGGCACTGCTATGAACATAAGTCTCTTTCCTTCTCTGCAACTCAGAATTAAAACTCTGATTCTTGCTTTATATTCCAGTCTCAGAAGTAGTTCCACTGCAGAAGTTATTTGCAGGCAGTCTTATGCTTTTTAGCAGTGGTCTCTGACCAGGTTCTATCTTCTCCATGAATACTACCAATGGACTTAGTTTAGATATGTATTAAACTAAGAGGCATTCTCTCAAATGAGTTTAAATGCACTTTATTTTTAGACAACCTACATGACGTGTTTTTTTCCCTAAAAAACAATGCCTCCACTCCAAATAAATCAC
>NW_004524721.1:3393365-3395937 GCF_000260255.1 Octodon degus
TTTGCAGAACCGGAGATTGAACTCAGGACCTTATGCTTGCCAGAGAAGTGTTTATTCCACTGAGCCATCTCCCCAGCCCATCAACAGCTTTGAGAGTCACAAAATACAAACCTAACACAATAAAGTATAACAGGCTTAGGGAAATGGTCCCTTGGACTATATAAGCTGGAATACTGAGGTAACCAATTGACCTCTAACACTATGAAAACTAGTTACAGCATCTAATTCATATACATTTCAAACCAAAATCGATTATTGGCTTTAGTGTATAGTAAGTTCAATACATTCTTTACAAAATATTTATTCTACTGGAAATTTTCTCATCAATAACCTTGAAAGATCAGAAAAGTATGATACTTAAGGAAACTTATTTATGACTTAAAGCTATAGTTTGTGGATCCATGAAAAATGGAGTGATACTAATTAGAAATTTACTGCATCTTTAAAACTTTTATTTTTCTATGTATTTGGTACAGGGTCTCACTACGAACCTCAAACTCATAGTGATCCTCCTGTTTTCAGATTCCCCAGTGCTATGATTACAGGCGTGTGCCACTACACCCAGTCTTGGTTTTGGACTTGGCACACCCGGGGGTCAGAGCTGGTGGCATGTAGTACCCGGGTCCCTGCTCTTACCTAAGCAGGCTCTTAGTCTACTGAGCTATCTCGCCAGGCCTAAAACCTATTTCTTATTAAAACCTATAAACTTGAACTACAAGACACAACTTTTTAAAATGACAAAATTTCTCAAAATAGGTTAAAATACAAAAAATATTTCATGAAACTACTGATATACTAACCAGAGCTATGGCTAACAGCAAAAGTTGAACATTCTATTTAAACCAGAGGCATACTACACTTTACACACAGTGAATGATACAACCACAATAATCAACTTTAAGCTAGCAACAATGTCACAAGATACAAAAGAAACATCTTCAGTGGGCAAAATGCTATGGCACAATTACAACATTGAAGAAGGGAAAAATGCCTTTTAACAGTATAGAAGTTGGGCTGGAGAGATGGCTCAGTGGTCTAAAGCACCTACTTGGAACAAGCTTAGCAAAGCACAGGGACCACGGTTCGATCCCTCAGCACCACGTGCCAGCCAACCCTGCCCCCTGGTGGGCTGAGCTGGCCCCCCCCACACACACACACACATAAATAAATTTAAAAAAAAAATTTAAAAAAAAAAAAACAGTATAGAAGTTGTTCAAGCTAGCACCACTCCCAGCACCATCTTGTCACACATCCTCACCGGACATCACAGAGGCAAGAGAGTGGTCTTCCTGAAGTAGTTGGACAGTGGCTTGCTACTTGTGACTGGGCCTCTTGGCCTTAATCGTGTTCCTCTATGAAGAAATTTGTCATTGCCACCTCTACAAAAATTGACATCAGCAAAGCGAAAATCCCCAAACACCTCACTGATGCTTACTTCAAGCTGTGGAAGCCCAGACACCAGGAGAGTGAGATCTTCGACACCGAGAAAGAGATACCAGATTTCAGAGCAGCATAAGGTGGATCAGAAAGTGGTGGACTCAGATTTTAGCAAAAATCAAAGCTGTTCCTCAGCTCCAAGGCTACCTGCGATGCATTTTTTTGCTTTGACAAATGGAATTTATCCTCATAAATTAGTGTTCTAAATTTTTAAGAACCTAATTAAATAACATACATTTACAAAAAACTGTATAGAAGTTGTTTCTATGATAGTTGAGGGAAGTCACCACTGGAAATATTAAAGGATATTATTCGGTCTCAAAGGAAGGATGCTAATGAGAAGAAAAACTGAATGTATAATATAATCCTTAAAGCAATGGTGTTTCTACTATAAAGCTCTCCTGAGCTGGGGAGATGGCTCAGTAGAATAAGCACTTCTCTGGCAAGCACAAGGGCCTGAGTTCAATTCCCAGCTCTGTCCAAGAAAAAAAAAAAAAAGCTCTCCTATGTATCAAAATATAAAAGCAACTATATATGTGACAAGTGATCAGAAATCACAGTGCAGACATTTAACATTTGGTTGAAAACTTCAGTATAACAGATTTATGACTTAGTATTCATTATGCAGTTACGATCTGAAGGGTACAACATTCTTACTTGGCAATTGGTTTTTTTTTTCCCCTTTCAGCTATCTGTCATTTCACTTCTCCCTGTCTGTATGGTTTCTGTCACCTGCCGCTAGGCATACTGGAATTGTCTGGCATGTGATTTGCTTCTTGGTGCTTCTAGAATCCTTGCTCTTTGACAATTTCATTTCATGGAATAACCTTACTTGGAAGACACCTGGTCTTCCTATTTATATACTTCCAAATTTGAATTTTTCTGTTATCTCTTTAAGGTTTCTACCCCTTTCTCTACTCCTTGAACAGCAACTCATACATTTCCTTTGTATGCTATTTTCTAAGTCCATGAATCATGTGCCTTTTTATCTTTTCTTCCATTTTGACAAAGCATTCTGTTGATGTTCTCTATTAAGCTGCTCAAGGGGCCAGGGAGATGGCTCAGTGGAATAAGTGCTTCCCTGGCAAGCGCAAGGGCCTGAGTTCAATCCCTGGTTCCGAAAAAAAAAAAAAAA
>NW_004524721.1:3401097-3421329 GCF_000260255.1 Octodon degus
TGGTTTCCTGCAAGTGATGGTTCATTACAATATCTACACCAGTGACTACTGTGCTTTCGGTGCCTTCGCCCTCTGGGCCTTCAGTGGAGGCATTGCCACCAATGAGCGTGTCGTCAATGGCACCCTCTGTTCTACTGACCATCTTGCCCTCCACCTCCAGGCACAGCCCGTCAGCGATCTCCCGGATCTTGTAAATGTCGGAGAACATCTCATCGTGGCTGATGAGGTCCCGGTAGATAATCATGATGGTGGCTGAGGGAGGTGGGGACCGCGCAAGCTTAGCAGGAGCCCGGAGCTCAGAGAGAGCGTGGTACAGCCGGAGCGGCGCTTGGGGGGGAGGGGGGGGCAGGCGAAAAAGCCATACATTTGTTTTCTAAGATTCATATTATGTTGCTATTTTCAGATACTTATTTTCATGCTTCTATAGCCTTTCTTTTTATTTTTGCAGTACTTGGTACCAAGTCCAGTGCTTAACATACACTACTAAGTTACAACCCCTAGCCCTACCCATTTTTTTAACGCCCCCCCCCCCACCGCCGCCGCCTTTAGGACAGTTTCACTATGTAGTGCACACTGGCCTTGAACTCACTAGGGAGCCCAGTATGGCCTCAAACTCATGGCAATCCTCCTGCCTCAGCCTCCCAAGTGCTCCTACTGAAACTTTCAGTTTGCAATCAGAAAAAAAGAGGTCTAAGAAACAAACAAATATACCACAATGAGAAGATAAATACAGTAATTACTGCTATATAGTATAATGGGAACTGTTTGACTCTCAAACTGAGAATATGTGAAATGGTTTATCACAAATTTTAAAATTGAAATTTTAAAAAGATTAAATTCAGTACAGTCTAAGGGGTTAGCTATTTAAAAGAATATTTACCAAAAAATTCATTCCCTAACATCATGAAAAATATAGAAAAAAGAAAGAAACCTACCCATTAGAATTTTATCTTTGGAAAACTCTAGTTCCTTCATGGTAACCATTTCTTTTCCATCAACAGCTGCCTTTAATGCAGCTTGGTTCACAAGGTTCTCCAGCTCAGCTCCAGAAAACCCAACAGTTCCTCGAGCTATGATTTCTGGATCAACAGCTATATAACAGAACACAATATTAAAGTCTAAAATATCTAAAAGAAAATGCTTTATAAAGAACACACATATTAAAGAAAAAAAGAATACAACTCTCTGAACTATAACTTCAAATATTCACCTTTAAAATTAGACTCAAATTTACTAAACTGGGAAAAAGTGCCAAAATACTCCATTAAAATCATAACTGGGAAAAATCCTGTAAGTTCTAAATGTAATTACTAATTAGAAACTTCAAACATTACCTATACTGTGACCAGACCAAGACAACATTCAATACCTGTGACATAAAACCTCTCCTTATTATAAAGAAACAGATTTGCTTTATGGCATGTTTCAGCTACCTCTGAAAACAGTGAAGCCTAATAGGTTCATTTATATACCACGTGTGTCAACAATACTTCCATGTAGCTTGTTTTATATTTTCCTTTCTATTTGTCCCAAACTGACATGAACTACTGTTTATGGAGCCTTTTCAATTATTCTGCATTGTACATTGTGTTTTTAAAAAAACTATACATAATCTTTTGATATCCCATAGAAAAATACCTCTGGAATAAGGAATTGAAACTGATAGCATTTCTTGGATACACACAAATTAAGAAACACATTTTTTTTAAAGGACATATAAATGAATAGGACTTCCACGACATTAAGAACACAAAGAGTGTTCACATTACCATACTGCTAAGATAATAACATCCATATTACAGAAAGACTTACACTTATCAAACTTTATTTTATTCAGATACCATTTCAAAATTTCTGTTCGACCTTTTACATCTGGTCTTGGAACTGTAACTTGCATGTCAAAGCGGCCAGGACGTATTAAAGCACTGAAGGAAAAATATAAAAACAAAATTTAATAAACTAAGATAACACACAGTAAACACAAAATTGAAACAACAGTCCCAAAAAACAGCAGGCAGCTGGGCATGGTAGCACAGGCCAATAAGGTCAGCTGTACAGGCAACTGAGCCAGAAGATCATGACTTTGAACACATTTAAAAAAAACAAAGACAGGTAGGGGAACAAAGGTTCATTTAGCTATACGTACACAACTAAAAGTAGTTATGCCCTCAGAAATAAATGCATGCATGTAAGTCATTCAAAGTGTAATAATTCTAGAGTGGGTGCCACAGGCTTGTAGCCTTAGCTACTTGGGAGATGAGGCAGGAAGATCACTTGAACCCAGTAGTTCAAGACCAGCCAGGAATATACAGAAAGATTTGGTCTAAAAGAGCAAGCAAACAAAAAAATGTACTTTCCACTGAAAATATTAGTTAAGAAAAAAATCCTTTAACAATCTTAATGAGATGTAATTTACATAATACAGAATTTAACATATATCATACAGGGTTCACTTCAACTTAAATTTTAGAATAGTCTCATCTTCACAAAACAAAATCTCATCTCCACTGGCAGTCACTCCCCTCAATCCATGGCACTCATCTCTTTCTGTACATCTGTTTATTCTGAACATTTCATATAAATAACATTTCATATAATGTCATCTTTTGTGATAGATTTCTTCTTAGTATAAGATATGAGACACATTTTACAAAAACTGGCTTTTAATACTTACTTATCTAATGCTTCTGGAAAGTTCGTAGCTCCTATAATAATTACTCCCTCATTGGGCTTAAAACTATTGAGAAAAAGAAAAACAAGAATGCCTTTTCACTTAAAAATGAAGCACATTACACATACAGCAATGATCTACACAAAATTCTTTTATCATTAATTTTAATGAACAGTCAAGAACAGACTCATAATAAACCACAATCATCTGTGATCACATATCTTCATCTCTGCTCTATTTCAAAAACCTGACAGGGTGCCTATTGAAAAATTAAGTTTTACCAACTCAAAATACGTGCTTCTAACCCAGGATCATTCCCATTAATCCCAGCTGAGGAGGGAGGATCCCAAGTTCAGAGTCAGTCTGAGCCTATCACAAAATAATAGAAGGCAGGGAATTGAATCTCCAGTATCCTACCCTCACAAAATTCTAGACTTTCTAATTATTTCCAAAATGTCTCACAAACTTGACTTTAAGACAGTTCTTTCAAAAAACACCATTTCTTGGTTTTAAATTATAAACAATGATGTGAATTTTTTAACTCCAGCAAAGCACTAAAAGGTAGCCATAGACTATGTAAGAACAGAGGAGCAGAGCTGATACAAAATACCCAATCGGTAATGGAAACAGCACAATACTGAGAGGAAAAACTTGCCTCGATTTTCTTTCTTTTTTCTCTTAATGTATTTAGTACAAGGTCTATAGGATCTCACTACAAATCAGACTTGTAGTGACCCCGCCTTGACTTTCTACAAGAGGGAATTCTTTGCTCCTTATACCCATACCATTTTTGCCTTATTATTATCAAATGCTTTATGAGAACAGTATGCATGAGATCACACCTACTTATAGCAAGTGCCAGGAGGGACCTATTATTCTGAAAAATTTTAACAGGAACAATCCTAATTTTTAAAACATATCACCATATTTCACATACAAACAAAACTCTATTACCCATCCATTTCAGCAAGCAGTTGATTTATAGTCTGCCTTGAATACGGATGCATTGGAGACTCAATTCTTTTCCCACCAACAGAATCTAATTCATCAATAAATATAACACAAGGAGCATTTGCTTTTGCTTCCCCTATGAAGACAAAAAAATATTCAAATAAACTGAAAGAAATCAATACTTTTTAACTAAAACATTACAAATATTAAAATGCATAAGACTGTCAAAAGCTAAAAAAAAATAGGAAGAAAATGCAAAAAAGTCATTTTTTTACTAAAAATAGTATGGGATTAAAAAAAGAGAGAATGATATAAAATAACTGACTAAAAGGAGTTATTCATTCTTCCTAATCTTCCTAAATATATATATATATATATGAATGAAATATATACACTAGAGGCTTCTAACTAGAGGCTTCTAACTCCTAATTATATGTCCTAGAATTGATGAAATCAGACACACACACAAACTTAAAGAGTTTCTCAAAAGCCCCTAGCCTCATCTAGTATTTTCATTACATTTTTCTTTTTTAGGCAGGGTCCCACTAGGTAGTTCAGGCTGGCCCTGAACTCTCTTCCTTATGTAGCCCGGACTGGTTCAAACTCATGGTAATCCTCTTGCTTCAGCTTCCTGAGTGCTGGGATTACAGGCGTGCACCACCACACCCAACCCACATTTCCTCTAAGATGATCAGCCTATCAGAAAACTAAAAAAACCTCTATATTAACTCATATGGTAGGTTATCTAAAACCAGAATCCTCCAATACCTATTTCTGCTATCAAGCATAACGAATTAGTAAAGAAACATTCTTAAAATAAAATTTAGCACTACATAAATAATACAACATACTAAAAAGATTTCTGATTCGGCTGGCTCCCACACCCACAAACATTTCATCAAATTCTGATCCAGAAGCATAATAAAAAGGAACATCAGCTTCTCCTGCCACAGCTCGGGCAAGAAGTGTCTTTCCTGTTCCTGGTGGTCCAACTAAAAGAATTCCTAAAACAAAAACAAAAATGATTCAGATTTGTTATTAAAAAATCCCTACTAAGAACCAACAAAACAATTTATGTAATTGTGAAGCTGAAGAAATAACAATCATCAACATTTTCAAACACAGGAAAACATTTATTTCTACTAATCATTCTCTTCTGGATCTCTAGAATTAATTTTCCTGTCATTTACATCCTGTTTATATATCAGCAAGATACAAAAGATGTTAATATATGTAAGTACAATAAGGAGGGTATGGTTAATGGTTAAATGTTACCAACATTTATGAAGCAAAACAATATCATACACACACCAAGTATTACAAAACATTAACAAACTGCTGAGTCTAGGTGGATACTACACTTTAATCTATACCAAAAGTCTGAAAAGTTTTCATAGCAAAATAGAAAAGTAGAATTATCATTCATATCACAGCTTTGTAAATATACAGACTGCATTACAAAGTGGTAAATCTGTATTGATGCTGCACTGTAACATTAAAAAAAAAAAAGGAAAGTGTAAAAAAAACTGAAGTCTACCCTAGTTTTACTGATACCTAACTGCTTTAAATCATATTTACAATTTAAATCACATTAACTTCTAGAGATATCTTAATACCTAAGGATTTCTCCACATATTTATAAAATATTCCTTGATTAGAGATAACTTCTGTAATTTTGTTATAGCACTGACTTCATAAACATACCCTAAATTAGCAAAGGTTCATGCAAACATTCTCATATATTCCTGACTTCTCAATAGAGATATCAAGCAGTGTAAGAAAGAGGGTTTCTCTTTAACTCAAGTTTATTTCTAAAACTTTAGGGAAATAATTAAGCATGAGAGTGAAGACTATGTTAGGATGACTATCACATTGCTATTGTAACAAAAAATTAGAAAAAAATATATATATACATATAGATAGTTAATAGATAAATTTAGGGAAGGGTCTACAGGGCGTTCAGGGTCTCACTACTAGATTGAACTCTAGTAATCCACCTGTTTACAGCCTCCCAAGAGCTGGGATTACAGGCACATGCCACCACTCCCAGTCTCAACTGCTGTCTCAGCATGCCCTGGGGGCGGGGCTAGCATCGCAGGCCCAGGGATCAAACCCCCAGGCCCTGTGCCTGCTGCATGAGGCACTTTAATCCACTGAGCTATTTGGCTAGCCCTTAGAAACTATATTAAAATTCAACATAAATGACTGGATGTTATCAAAAATTAGCAGTTGATACTTCACTACTGGAAAGATCATGAAAGACCTTCTTCCCCACCCCTTAACTCAACAAAAAGAATGAGGAACTGTCTCACATTAATGACAAAACTAAACACTCTGTGTGATCCTGGACTGGATTTCGACACTAGGGGGTAGAGGACAAGGACACCTTTGGATAGTCCTTGAAGGATACTCTTGGAATGAATGCTGACATCTAGTTATGGAATGTGAACTGGAAATTGTTTTGTATCCAAGATAAATTCACTAATTTTAGTAATTATACTGTTATATCAAAGAATATCCTTATTCACAACATCCACTGCATTTAAGAATAACAAAGTATTATGATTACAATTTACTCTCAAGTGGTTTAAGTAAATGAATGTGGCTAAAGAGAAAAAGTCAGCAAAATACTAAAAACTAGTGAGTGTGGGTTTCAGATATAAGAACAAACTTATAGACTAGTCTCTTATAACTTAAAACTTCAACATGTAAAAAATGTGAATTATTTTTTAAAAAGATTAAGACTATGCTCAAAACAAAAGCACAGCTGGATGTGGTGATACATGCCTGTAATCCCAGCACTTGGGAGGCTGAGGTAGGAGATCACCCCAAATTCAAGCCAGCCTGAGGTACATACTGAGTTCAGGGCAGCCTGAACTATGCAACAAGAACCTGTCTCGAAAAACAAATAAAAATTGTGATAAGGGGAAAGATACTCTACCTTTTGGGAGTTTTCCTCCAAGCACAGTAAATTTCTGTGGATTTTTCAAGAATTCAACAACTTCTTGTAATTCTTGTTTAGCTTCCTCCACCTAAAGATAATCCATCAAACACTTTAGTATTTTTTAATCGTTTATTTATTTGGTATAGGGTCTCTCTACGCAGCTCAGACTTATAGTGATACTACTGCCTCAGCCTCCCCAGCTTTGAGATTACAGGCTTGTGCCACCACGCCCAGTTTTGGTGGCTGGCCAGCTGTGCCCAGGGTTCCTAGGCTGACATGGCATGCAGTACTAGGAACTGAACCCAGGTCCTTGTGCTTGCCAGGCAGGCACTCAGACTGACAAGCTATCTCCCCAGCCCTGTCAAATACTTCAAATAACACTTATTGGTTAGATTGCCAAGGATTCCTTTTTAAACATCAATTTAATTTTAATTTAATACAATCAGCTCTTCATGTCAAGAAAAAGTATATAAAATGCCCCCTTACAAGTACTCAAAAGCTTCTTTGTCCCTCTTTCCAATTATTCAATGTTTCATAATTATGCCAACAGAAATCATTTCAGCATCTTACATTTTTCAGTGAAGAAAAAAAGTAACTGAATGGATTAAGAAGAAAACTACCCAGCATATAGTAAAACATGGCCAAAGGGCAATCTGAGAAACTAAAATTTTTGGTCATGATTATTTTATACCAGTATTTCTAGGAAATTTCTCACAAGTATTTGCAGAAAATACTATATTTTTGATTTGCTTTGGTTTGGTTTTGACACAAGGTCTCACTTTGTGGTTCAGGCTGGTCTTGAACTCAATGTGCAGTTGAGACTGGTCTGGAACTTGCAGTGATCTTCCTGCCTCAGTCTCCTTAGTGCTGGGATTACTGACATCCATGATCAATTCCTGGCTAGAAAATATTGCTAAAGAGTCACAAAGTTTTTTTGCTATTAGTTTTTGTTAGGCTTGGTGGGGCTTTAAAGTTATTCTGATTCACTCCTTAAAATTTTTACTGAGCCAGCCAGACAGCTCAGCGGACTAAAGCACCTGCTTAGGAAGAGAGCAGCAGCTGGGGCTGCAGTGCCAGCCCCGGCTCTGGGGCGCGCTGAGAAGGCAATTGAGACTGGGTGTGGTGGCGCCCACCTGTAATCCCAGCGCCTGAGAGGCTCAAAACAGGAGAATCAATGTGAGTCTGATCTACATAATGAGACCCTGTAGACTCTGTACTAAATACAAAAATGAAAATAAAAATAAAATTTTTACCAAAATGTTCACAAAGTTAATAGTTAAAAACAAAGCGCTGCTCACTCCAAGGCCTAGAAGAACTGTGCATTACATATGGCTCACACCAAGATGCATGTCCAAGAATATTATTCATACCAACACTACTTACATGCAAAACTAGAAACCACCATGTAAACATCTAAATATGTATACAATACTGCAGAATTTGTGTAATGGCAAACTGTGCCATGAGGATAAGTTAACTACAACTCCCAATAACATTGCTAGATCTCAAAAAACATCACACTGAACAAAAAAACCAAAACTGAAAGGGCACATTATACATGTATTATAACTATACAAAGATTCAAAAACAGGCAAAACTAATATAAAATATCAGGAAAATGATTATCCATAAGGAGGAAGAAACAGTAAGTACAAAGAAGCTTTTGAGAGGCTCCGGGCATCTGTTAACATCCTGTTCTTGAATTGGACACTACTAACATAGGTAGGCTCATGTTGCAATAATTTATGGTTTCTACACTTCTACATGAACATGTTACACTTTCAAAAAAAAAGTTTCAAACACTTTGGCTATTCAATCTTTAGCACTGCAAATAATAAATATATCTATTTATATATATACATATATATTCATACATATATATATATACATATACATACATACATACACACACACTTTGGCTGTATTATTTATTAAGAGTATACTTTTCCCATACAAGAAGTCAGACATGGTGGCACACACCTGTAATCCCAGGACTAGGAAGAATGGCGTGAGCCATTTTTGAGACCCTGTCTCAAAAAAACAAAAACAAAAAACAGACACAATATATCTGAAGAGAATATAAAGTGCTATAATAAGAGTTCTTTTAGTCACACATTTTTCCTTCCAAACTCAAAAGTCTTTGATTCATAAGTATGCTCTGCCAAGGTATGTTAACATCTTTTTCTTCCTGAATGTCTTAGCTGTAGTTTAGACTGTATAATTGTATTTGTTCTTTGTATACACAAATTACTTTGAAATAAATTTCATTTAGTGGCTGATAAATTTAAGAGTACTTTTAAATTAATGGCTATTAATTTAAATTATAGTTTTAAATTATTTAAATCATAGATTCAAGGGCTGGCCAGATACCTCAGCGGACTAAAGTGCCTGCTTAGACAGAGTACAGAGGCTGGGATTTGATCCCCGGTGTGCTGTGCCGGTCCCACCCCTTGGGCGTGCTGAGACAGTGATTGAGACTGGGAGTGGTGGTGCACACCTGTAATCCCAGCACTTAGCAGGCTGAAAACAAGAGAATCACTATGAGTCTGATCTATGTAGTGAGACCCTATATCAAATACATTTAAAAAAAAATTACAGATTCAAAGATAGACACATACAAAAATAAGACTGATATAAAACTGGTCAAAATAATGAGCCAGGTATGGTGCTGCATGCCTGTAATCCCACCAGAAGGCTAAAGGATCACAAGTTTGAGGCCAACTTGGGCTACACAGTAAGTAAGAGGCCAGCCTAGAATACATAGCAAGACCCTCCTTCACACTGCACCCCTTATGGACATAATGCCAACATTGATTTCCAAGAATGAAAAGAGATTAAACATCATTTACTTCTCAAATTAATTACACTCTCTTTCAACTTCTTTGGCAAGAGTATTCCCAATTGAAGAATATAAAACCTACTGAGGAAAATACTGCTAAAGACGATCAAGAAAATGAATTACTGGACCAAAGAAATGCTAAGTGGTCTAAAGCACCTACTTACATAAGCTTAGGCAAGCACACAGACCACAGTTTGATCCCTGGGACCACATGCCATGCCAGCCCTGCCCTCTGGGCAGGCTGAGTTGGCCACCAAAAAAGAAAAAGAAAATAAATTATTCTGAGGCCATACTAATTTTGCATATATATATATACACGCACGCACACGTGTAGTGTCAGCACCAGTGATTGAACCCAATGAATGCTAAGTACTGATCCATCCTCAGGACGTCCTAATTTTCAAAAAAATTAAAAACTGACCACAATACAAGGGATTGAACCTATGGGTGCTGTACCGCTGTACCACTGAGACCATCCCAGTCCCTTTAATTTTTTATTTTTGAGACATAGTATTGTTAATTTGCCCAGGTTGGATTTAACTTGTAATCTTCTGACTCAGCCTCCTGAGTAGATGGGATTATATACATGATCTACCATACTCAGCTAACAGTCCTTCTTAAAATGTCTTTTGAGAGGAGGAAGTCTTTACATCTAGATCACAAATTTCAAATTCTTCTTATAGCAAGATTTCTAAAAAAATTAAAAAAAAAAGATTTCTCCCAAAACATTCCTTAAAAGACAATTATCCAGAATTTATCATTCCCAAAATCAAAAGCTTATCAAATTAGTAGAGCACATAAGAGTACAGTATAGAACTAAAATTCCAGACTTCATATTTGAAGAAAAAAATTGAAATTAGACAGAAGTATTTGTGCTGAAGTCTTGATATAATTTCATGATCCAAATGGAAGAGGTTCATATTTCCCTAAGCTACTCATTCTCCCATCCTCACAAAATTTTTTACCTTTTTCAGAAATTACACATCACCCTTCTGTCCATGTGGTCAGCTGATAACCTGGAGTCTGACTTCAAACAACTTTCATCTACTACTTTACTAATACCCTATTTTATTTCCTGCTACAAGGTAAGTTATCTATGTGCCTTTCTTCAAATAAAATTCAATTATTTATAAATGCTTATTCTATGCCATCTATCTCTCATAAACTCGTAACAGTCACAATTTAGCCCTGCTAATCCCACTGCAATTGTTCATTATCAAGTACACCAATGGCACACTGCTAAAATGAAATCCAATTCTCACTTGACCCATCAACATACAGCTAGCTGACCCCTCTCCCTCATGCTGGAAATACTCTCTTCCAGTTTATTCCCCCATACCTACTTCAACTCCTTAATATTTGTTCCTGGTTTCTCTTCCCAGGCCTGTTAATCCATTAGTGCTCTGCAGTTTAAACTCATACCTCTTTTCTGTCATAATAACTTCATTCGTGAGCTCATTCAAACCCACAGACTTAGTATCTATGAATGTAAACTTCAGGACTTTTCATTTTAGCTTGAACTTTCCCAAAATTCCAATATAATGCACTCAAGTGCATATTCAATGGTTTCATTTGTATACTTCACATTTAATTAAATTAAATTTCTAATCTTTACTATGAATTTCGGCTCTACCCATAGCCTAATTTTTTTAATTTCAGAAAATGGCAAATCTGTTCCTCTAATTGCTCATACTTAAACCTTGTGGTCTTTTTTTTTTTTCTTATGGTCTTCTTGACCCATCTTTCTCTTGTACTTTTAACTTCTAATCAGGAAATTCTATTGTATCTACCTTAACGATATAACTACATCTTACCAACTCCACTGCAATGTTTGTCTAAGCCAACATCATCTCTTGCCTGGACTACTGCAACAGCTTGTCATCCACCTTTGTCTTTGAAAGATTCTAATTTAGAGGTTATGAACACAGCAACTAGACTGTTCTCACAAATTAAGCTGTATCATCTCTCTGCTCAAAATTCAATGGAACCAATTTACACAGAGTAAAAGGAAGTTCAAAATGGCTTTTAAGACACTATGTAATGTGCTCTTATATAACTCCCTGGCCTTATCACCTACTATTTTTTACCTATTTAGCTTCACAATCAAGCCTAAGAAAATCTTTTTTTTTTTTAAATATTTATTTATTTTTATTTATTACATTTATTTATTGTGTGTGTGTGTGGCCAGCTCAGCCCACCAGGGGGCGGGTCTGGCTGGCATGTGGTGCTGGGGATCGAACCGCGGTCCCTGTGCTTTGCCAAGCTTGTTTCAAGTAGGTGCTTTAGACCACTGAGCCATCTCTCCAGCCCCAAGAAAATCTTACTAAAGGCTGAATGTGGTAGCACATGCATATAATCCCAGTACTTGGGAGGCTGAAGCAGAAGGATCGCTGAGAGTTCAAGGCCAGCCTAAACTATGTAGTAAAACACTGTCTCAAACAGATCAAAAAAAGGAAAACAAACAAAACAAAACAAAAAACCAAACCAACCACCTTATTTAAAATTGCAGCCCCTTTCCTAAGACTTCAATTTCTCTTTACCTTGGTCCCCATAAAGATTCTACGGTTGCTAATTTTTATTTAATTTACCTATTCCAGAACAACCTTCAGAATCGAATATTGACCTTACATACAGTACCAATTATACAGTATACAAAATGGGCAAAGAAATCTTAACTTACTCCTTTAACATGTTCAAAAGTGACATTTTTCATCTGAACAGGATCAACAGCAGAATCAAGCCCAGTAGTTGTCCGGAAACGGACTAAAATAGAAGAAAACACATTAATATTCGATAATTAATAAAATTCGAACCGACAGTATTCAGATGCAAGAATGTAAAACGTACGAAAATTAAGCATCTGAGAAATCTCAATTCAAATATACTAAATCAAAGTACAGAGCAGAGCCTAAGTTCTGGATCTCTAGACCATGTTTGATTCACATTAAAGACACACACTTTTACACTTTCCAATTAAAATCATTAATTATTTTCCTCTTCTCCTTGTAATACCTAGTAATAGAAACCTTAAATCAATGGTTATCAAATTTCAGTATGAATTTTTTTAAGAAATCACTTGAGAATTGTGTTATAATTAATGATAGTCTCCAAAACCATGCTACACTCTTGCAGAATTGAGTGTCCAGGAGTTTGCATTCTTAACAAGTACCTTTAATTATTCCCATACAACCAGTTACAGACTTGCACTATGAGATATGTCTTAAACACAGCATGAAAAATTGGTCCATTTGTTTAAACAAACAAACAAACAAACTTGGACCGGCAAGATAGCTCAACAGACTAAGCACCTGCTTAGGCAAGGGCTGGGACTGGGGATCGATCCCCAGCACCTCATGTAGCATCAGCCTCATCCTTTCTGGCTCACCTAAGGAAAGTTGTAAGGAGAGAACAAAACAGGCCCAAGAAGAAACCATCAGAGCTGCAATCACTGGAAGTGTCATGGGGTAGAGCCACATAAGGCCTTTTGAGCTCACAAATTTTAACAGATTGTTCAGATTTTTATATGGAACTATAAGACTTAATGTTTGCCTTCCTGGATTCTGGACTTGTATTGGTCCCATTTCTTTGTATCTCTGTTTGTAACTTTTGGAATGGAAACATTTATCTTCTGTAACTGAATGTTGGAAGTGTTTAACTTTCCATTTGTACAGGGGTTCACAGTTAAGAGCTTTGCATCTGAGATTTATGACTTGGACTTTTCAGCAATGTTGACATTATTAGTACTTTGGCAACTCTTAAGAGATGGACTAAAATACCTTTTGCATAAAAGGCGTGAGTGTTTAGTGGACCAGGGAAGTAATGCTATGACGTCTCTGGACGTCCCCCCAAGCCTCATGTAGTCACAGAGGTGGGCTTCTTGAGTTAGTGATCAATTCACGGTTCAATGCTGGGCTTATGGGTGGGAGTGCTACAGCCACCCTGAGGTTATTCCCTGCATACAATAGGAAGGCGGGAAAGAGGCTTGCTCTCTTGCTCCTTTTTGCTCATCGCTTTAGCTGTCTTACATCACCATGAATAACTGTTTCTCTGCCACGTACCACTCTGCCTTAGAGGCAGCAGACTATGGACTGAAACCTCCATGAACTATGAACTTTAAATAAACCTTTCCTTCCTTAATTCTGGGCATCGAGTATTTTGGCTCAGCAACAAGAGAAGAGGAACTAAGATGGTTTATAAACATGCTGAGACTGAGCAAGAGAAAGGCAGGGAGACAATGTGGGTGTAAAGGACCACCCCCACCACCCAGGGCAGGTTGCCTGCATACAATAAAAGAGAAATAAGAAAGAACTGATTGATGTTCTTCAGCGGAGCTCCAGTCTTCACTTCCAGCTAGGTCACTGTCTCCTGGTTTCTGGTGCACACTATTCAGTTTCCATCTGGGATTCTTCAGCCTTCTGGCATAGACTTTTAAGCCTTCCAGTGTAGATTCTTCAGCCTTTTGGCACGTATGCTTCAGCATTCTGTCCCAGGCCCACTGTAGGCCTCCAGATAAGGACTTGCACACAACACAGCAGAAAGCACCAGACCTTAAACTGGACCCTTCAGTATCCAGCATGCAGACACACCCTATAGACTCTTACTCTTTCAACTCAGTGGCTGACAATTATAATGCAAGCTTGCAATTTCTTATAAATTTGTGCATCTTATGTTTTATCTGTTTCTCTAGTAAACCCTGACTGATACAGATTTAGTGAAATTTAGATGCAAAAAATAAGGCAAAAGAGGGCCAGCCAAACAGCTCAGAGGATTAAAGTGCTTGCAAGCAGGTGTAGGGGCCTGCTGTGCCAGCCCCACCCCTGGGGTGTGCTGAGATGGCAACTGAGATGGAGTGGTGGCACATGCCTGTAATCCCAGCTCTTAGGAGGCTGTAAACGGGCGGATCACTACAAGTCGGATCTAGTACTGAGACCCTGAACACTGTGTAGACCTTTCCCTAAAAAAATACAAAAGAAAAAAAGGCAAAAGAAAGAAATGATTGCTGGATATGGTGGCATATATCTGTAATCCCAACATTTTGAGGCTGAGGAAGGAGGATATCAAACTCAAGCCCACCTGGGCAACTCAGTAAGATTCTGAGTCAAAAACAGAAAAAAAGAGCTGTGAATATGGCTGAGTGCAAGTCCTTAGACAAAAAGAAAAAAATACTAGCAACAAAAAGAAATACTTAACACATCAAGAACATAAAAATATGTGAGAGAACAAATATATAAAACAGCAATTCTAAAATTGACACTAGCAGGACAAACCTAATAGTGTTTAAAGAGTCTTAGATACTTAATTATAGAGAAAGAACATGTGGCAAAAACTAAATGATAGCTGATAATCAGAAACACCTAAATCCATTATTATAATTGTATTTCAGAACTGCAAACTGAAAAGATACTGGATTCATTTAATTATCTTCAGAAAAAAATTGGAGCTGGGGAGAGAGCAGAATAAGCGTCTGCCTGGCAAGCACAGGGTCCTCAGTCCAATCCCCAGTACCCTTAAAAAAAAAAAAAAAAAAAAAAAAAGAAAAAAGAAAGAAAAATTCAATTTATGGACTTGTCTTTGAAACATAAAACTATCTTTTATTGTTATTATAAAATTCTCTGTGTTAAAACTTTGTCATCCAATCCATCATTTTTTGAAACCCTGGAAAACTAACCACTACGAATGCAAGGGCTTGTAAAAGCCATCCATCAGGAGGTCCTCACAAGGTGCCGTGGCCACAAACCTCCAAAACTACTAGCTAAATAAACCTCTTTTCTTTATAAAGTAGTCAGCCTTGTAGCAACACAAAAATTCTGTACCATAAATCTATAGTGAAGAGGAAAAGAATATTTAAAGAAATACAAATGTTAACATGGCAGATAAATAAGAGACTTTACCAGATAAAAATGGATTTTTTAAGAGTCCATAAATGCCAAATAGCAGCAGAACAAAGAGAATTAGACGAGTTCGCCTCAAGGAATCTGAAAGAAAAAGAGAAACTGCTTAAGTCAAATGCCACCAATGAGGTATTACAGCTTAAAAGAAACGCTTATTGATAATCACACTTTTATCACACGCTATTTTGAAAGCTGGCATTCTTGCGCACAACTGCATGGTTTCCTTTCAGCACGGTCTTCCTCAAACCTTTGAGGAAATTTGTTTTTGAGGAGACTCATGCCTATAGAGATTTCCATTTTTATCTCCTCACAGATCCTCTGCTCTTTGTCTCACTTTTCAGGCCTTACTGATTCAGAACCATCCTAAGCTGGATCTTGAACTGGAATTCCTAAGATGCCCTAAAAAAGCCTGGTCTCTTGTTTCAGTTTCCAGTTTGAAATGATGGACATTACATGGTGTCAGAAGCGAGATCTGAAGGTTTCTCACATACGAAACCACATAAAGTCTCTGACTTTAGTTCCTCTCTTGAGAAAATAAATTGCCAGTATATCTCCATTCAATGAAGCTTTACTTACAAATATAATGCAATAAACCCATGTAAAGAAGGAAATTTGTTTTTGTTCCTGAGACAGGATCCCACTATGTAGTACAATCTGGCTTTGAGCTCCATATGTAACCCAGGTTGGTCCCAAATTCATGATAAGCTTGCTGCCTCAGCCTCTCAAATGATGGGAAACAGGATGGATGATTTTAGAAAAGTCATTTATAATAGTTTAAATGTAGGGCTATGACATCCTTTCAGTTATTCTTCTCAAATCAACTTACCATTGGTTTTTTGTGTTAATGCTTGAGCTTTCAGAAAACCCTCAGCAAAACCAGTTTTAAATGCATCTTGATGAGCTTCAGGTATGTTTTTAGTCTTCATGAGTTTGTCCAAACTCTCAACATCTGATCCTCTGTCTCGTAAAAGAAACCCCTAAATGCATGAAATAACACAACAATATTTATTGGTCAACTTATAGACAGTAACAATCCCCGTTTACATCATAATCACCCACTAAAAAATTAATTAGAAGTCTAGAATTTCATTTGTATTGCCAATGTGAACAGATTAAGATTCAACACCAAATTAATCAATCAAGTGACCAGGACACTAAAACTAGATCCCACATGCACACAAACCAATTATGAACATTAAGCGTCATTACTCTCTGCACTACACTATACCGAAAACACTGTGACATAACACTTAGGTTTTTAATGACTTGATGTTCATACCACTTTTATATCTGCTAGAAGAAAAATTTCATTACCTTAGTAAGATTAAAATATTACCCCCAGCTGGGGATATAGCTTAACACCGTTAGTCCCTGCCTGGACCTGCAAGTATAAGGTCCTGAGTTCAACTCCCAATACCAAGAAGAAGAAAAAAAACCAGAAAATATTACTGTGCATGGCCACGCATGGTGGCACATATCTGTAATTCCAGCACTCAGGAGGTTGAGGCAGAAGGATCACTGTAAGTTTGAGGCTCCTGGACTACAAACTGAGATCAAGACCAGCCTGAACTGCACAGCAAAACCCCATCTCAAACAGAGAAAAAAATATCACCCTGCATATACTAGGCCTAGTTCTAAAGATGTAAAGATAAAAGCATTAAAGTTTCCAGGCTACTGGAAAAAATACATAAATAACTTTTTAAAAAAATAATTTTGATAGAGGGATTTGTTGTAATAGTGTTCGTAAATAGGATATCATGTCTGCATCTTGTACAGCAAATAACCACTAGGAAGACAGTATGCAATGTGTTAATTATCGAAAGTGTCCTACCAATTTGATTTGAAACTGTCTCATTGGTATTTGTCAATAAAATTATGGAAAATAATAATAATAATAATAATAATAATGATAATTTTGAAATCATGGGCCAGAGAGATCGCTCAGGTCTCAGTGCCTGCCTGGCAAGCGCAAGAACCCAGGTTTGATTCTCAGGACTGGAGAGGCTAAAGTAGGAGGTCACTACGAGTCTGAACTACATAGTGAGACCCTGTACCAAATAAAAAAGGTATCTACAGAAGTACTGTTATAGTAGTAAAAAGAAATGCTATATATGGAACACCATGAAGACCTCATAGAGAATGGATATGGAAACCATACAGAGGGAAAACCTGACAGAGCCATGAAACAGTATTCAAGAACTGTATGTGATCAGACACATCTTAAAGGCCAAAAGTAGAGGACATGGAACAACTATGTGGTAAACTGAAAAGGAGAACAGAAAAATGGTCAGTAGAGGCCAAACAATGAAGTGTCCTATATACCAGATTGAATTGGATCATCATTTTATTACTGAACTTTACTTTGTTGAACCCAAGGCCTCAAGCACTCTACCAATGAGCTACATGACCAGACTATATTATTTTAGAAAGACTGATAGTGGGTCTGGAAGCAAGACAAATGTAGCCAGACTAGAGGGAAGAAAGATTAAATGAATGTTACAGTAATCCAGGTAAAAATGGTTACAGCACATAAAAGGCAGTAAAACAGGAAATAAATGGAAAAACTTCAGAAATATTTAAGAGATTGGATCCACAGTGATTAATAAATACGAAAGATAAAGAAAGACAATCTTGCCCAACTACCAGGTTGCTAACTTGGGTGGGTGCTACTGGTTTATACAAGGTACAAACAAGCACATATAGGTTGGTATGAAAAACACCATCAGCAGCTGTATAATAAGCAAGTGGAAACAAGTCTGGTACCCAGGGGAACTGCAACAGGTATAATGATTACACAAGTCATTAATTTCTTATCATCAGTGAACAGAAAGGGGAAAACCCATCAGCCAACAAAAGAAATAAAACATTGAAAATGTTCTCACTGTCTTAATAATTTAAAGATTATTCCTTTCTGAACCATTAAAAGAGATCCAATTACCTTCACAAATGATGGTGCTATATTCTGTGTTTCAGCTAATCTTTCAGAGGTGGACTGCAGACGTCGTGTCCTTGATTTCAAAGTTTTAAAACCCCGGGACTGTATAAAAACTAAACAAAACAGTACCATTTACTTTTTAAGTTGCTAACAGAAACTAAAAGCTTAGGACTCTAAAGCCTAACAGCACATCTGTATGTCTTACTTTATCTTGTTTTTCACAGTTCTTTTACCAAACAGTTCAATATGCTTTATATTTTTCTATCATTCTTTTATGCAAAAAAGTTTAAATATTTTATTTGTTTCATAATGGAATAGTAAGTAAGAGTTACTTCAGAATGTAATTTAGAAAATAGGACTATAAAGAGAATTAATAAAATTCTTTTCTGGTCTTTTGTTTTCTTTTCTGGCCCAGGATTCACTCTGATTAACTTTTACACTGTTCCAAAAACTGTAAGTCATTCAAAGGAATTAAATCCAGAATTATATTTTCTTGGTAATTACAAAATATATTTTAAAATCAGTGCTTCCTAATGCCTTAAAACTTAATTCAACTTCCTCACGGTAACCAGTGTTAAAAATCCATTACTATTCTATATATATGCTTTCTATAAAAGTTATTCTAGAAGCAAAACATAACTTTGCACAACTGTCTTCTTTCCTTAATAGCATATCACAGATATATTTCAAAATAGAACAGACAGTACATTCAGTTTAAATGCCACTTGAAGAGTTTCCTGATTTATCAAATACTTACCCAAGTTTTAATTTCTCAATTATGGAGATTATTACTACTTTGTTTTCATTTCTTTGGTCTAAAGATGGAACCTAAGGACTCACATATACTAAATACATGGTCTACCAATGAGCTACAACCTCAGCCCCCATTAACACATGCAGAACAAGTGAAACACTAAGAAACCGCCCTTGAAGAAAGCTGTTAATGTATGTGCCTAATCATGAATGCCTTCCCTCCATACTCTCACCAATACTAGGTAATAAAATCTTTTAAATTTACAAAATAGAAAAAAAATGATACCTTGTTATAACTCCAGATTAAAACTCTGGTAAAGTTTTTAAGATGCTTTTTATTTTATTATTTTTCTTAATCATTCATATCCTCTGCACACTTCACATTTTTATTTTGTTGTAGATTATAGATATTACAGATAATCTTTTCATTTTAATGCACATATATTTTATATATATTATATGCATGTGTGTATATTTAGAGAAGTATAATGAAAACATCTATTTTAATTGTATTCTCATTGGGCTGGGAAGATAGCTCAGCAGTCTATGCAATTGCCTGGCAAGTGCAAAGACCTAAGTCTGATCACTGGGGGGGGGGGGGCCTGCCCCTTAGCTCAGTTCTTTAAGTGGCTGCTTCAACAAAGCAGTCAAGCTCAAGTTGCTGTGGTTCGATCCCCACAACTCAAGCCAGCCAAACCTGCCCTGAAGGCATTTGGAGCCAAAAAAAAAAAAAAAAATCCTTCTGTCATTGGTACTGCATGCCATGCTAGCCCCGGAACCCTAGGCATGGTGACACACATCTGTAATCCCAGTACTGGGGAGGTTAAGACAAGAACTATGAGTCTGAACTGTGTAGCAAGACCTTGTATCAAATAAATAAATAAATAAATTTCAATTAAAGCCTTGTCTTTCAATTATGATACAAGTATATAATGTTTATATAACCATATGTTTTGACCTGTAGCATGTTTTTCTATTTTTGTCCTAACTAAGAGTCCCACATTAAAACCAAGATTTTTTTTAAATTTATCGCCTTCAGAACTTTAAAGTCTAAACTTTATTTTTTGGTATAATGTAAAATAAGAACCTGACTATACATTTTTCTCAAATGGTTATCAACCACTTGTGTTTTGGGTTTTTTTTGACATAATTTTATTGATAAACAAATAGCAATGAGATAGTTTCAAATCAAATCGGTAGGACAGTTTCAATAATTAACACATTGCATACATTCTTCTTAGTGGTTAA
>NW_004524721.1:3422294-3424874 GCF_000260255.1 Octodon degus
TGGCATGTGGTGCTGGGGGATCGAACCGCGGTCCCTGTGCTTTGCCAAGCTTGTTCTAAGTAGGTGCTTTAGACCACTGAGCCATCTCTCCAGCCCCTCTAATTTATTTTGTATGAAAACAAAGTAAACTCACTATCTGAACAATCTCTGTTGATTTTCTAGTTAAATAATTACATATCTACAAATTATAACTTTGCTCTTTCCTTTAACTTACAGATGACCGAATTCTCTTTTTAATCATATTGTTCAGAACCCCCAAATCCTGTCTGAAAATACTAACAACAGATATGTTGTTTCTCAGATTGATGGCAGCAAATGGGTATTTTTAGGACATTTTAGAAGATTTCCTCCCTTCATTTCTAGCGAAGTATTTTCAGGAAGCATAGCAATTAAAATATAACACAAACTGAAATAACAGCATTTTCCTTCTTCACTCAACATAATGAAGTAACAGATTTATTAAGGTTAAATTACATCTGCATTCCCCAATGATGTTTTTTGTTTTGTTTTGTTTTGTTTTTTTAGCACATGTCTAGACTTGATTTTGTCAGATTTTACTCAGGATTTCAATACCCATTAAGAAACTGACATATTGCACCCTTTTTCCTGCTAACAATGACCAGTTTTAGTAACAGCAGCAACCTTACAGCCTTAAACCGGGAATCCCGTCATTCTCTTTCATTTTGGGGGACAGGGAAACAGTAGGTCTTGCCAAGCTGCCCAAATCATGCTGAACTTCTGGGCTGAAGCAATCATCCAACCTCAGCCTCTTAGTATCCTGGACCAAAGGTACATGCCATCATGCCCAGCTTATCTGGTTAACTTTTAGGGTTGGTATTGTAATTTAGTGCTAAAGTGCTTGTTCAGCATAGTGTGTCTCATTATGTAGCCCAGGCAGGCCACAAATATCTTATCCTTCTGCTTCAGGCTCCCAAGCAGCTAGTCAGATATATACAAACCATATCTGACTTATCAAAAAAATCCTAAAAAAAAAAAATCTTTTAAATAACAAAGAACTTATCCTAGATAACGAATGTAACTATAGTATCATCTGAAGACTGGGGAGGCTGGGGAAGGAGGGTCACACTGAGTTTGAGACCAGCGTGAGCTCACTAAGTTCAAGGCCAGTCTGAACAGTACAGCAGAGACCCTGTCTCAAAAACAAACTAAACAAAAAATGATATCAACACAGTTGCATGTTGTGGTTCATGCCCATAGTTCCACTTATTCAAAAGACTGGGGCAAAAGAACTGAAGTGTCAAGCCTAAAAAATGGCCCAATCGTACAGCAGATGTGACTTAACTTTTAGGTTACAATTAGCAAAAAAGCACATTGGAATGAGGAGTGAATGTATATGTGTATGTGTTTGGGGGAACCTGTCTCTGGAAATTCCTGGTTTGAGCATAGATGCCAAAGACTCAAACAGGTAATGTTACTCCTTAATCATACATATACTTTTATTTTTTTTAAAGAAGGTCATACATAATACTTGTGATATTGTGCATATCCATGGCAGCTTGCAATTTGTAGTTCAAATGATTACATGATAATCTTGAAAAGATGACATCTATTATGAGGACTGATCACTAACTCTTGTCTAAAAAAAAAAGATTCTTCATATTCAGATTATTGGCAATCATTCAATTGTTCAGTATACCAACAAAAGCCTACTTTTCTTCTGCACCTGGAGTTTTTCCTGAGTTCTACTGAAATAGATATCTTTCATAACATATTATCCTAAATTCCATGAAGATATGAAACATGTCTTTTTCATTCACAACTGTCAGTATCACTTAATGATTACAGTGGTCTCTCACTGGGAGGTTATGTTCCAGATACTACCACGATAAATAAAAACCAGTGAAGCAGACATATTATTGTTTCGTTGTAATTATGTTTATATATATTTTAAGTCTTTAAAACCCTTCCCACACTCTTATAAACCTTTCCCACACTTTTAAAATCACTTCTAATGTTCTTAATCATTTTCTAAACTTGTAACCCTACATAATTTTAACATATGTATACCGTATGTTCCCGAAAAATTCCATGATATAGCAAAAAATCCATGATAAATAATTTAGATTGGGGTCAAGATGTTTGACATTCAGACAGATAGTGAAATTAAACCCAACTACATATGTTGTAGGGTAATAATAAGCTTCTCTTCTGCAGGGTTAACAACCTAAGTTTGCAGACCAAAAACTAGAGAAAAAGAAAGGCTGCAAGGACAGCCAACATTTTGGCCCTAGCCTTTCAAGGTCAGTGAAGACTCAGGACATAGGAGAACCTATACTGTAACACCATGTAACTCAGTTGTGTCCCAAATTTTCTGATCAAGGAGATTATGGGGTCACAGCAGAATGTAATCAATGATGTAGAATGTACCTAAGGAGTCACATGGAGAGAAAACATTCCCTCATGTTTTCACAGAGAGCAAATTGGTCAAGAAATGGCCATGACTCATCTACATGGCTGACAGTGATAAAGGATCTACAAAGTGCAGTACAGGGTTTCAGGATAAATCCTGAGGGGACTTGACTGACCTTATCAGATACAAAAGTTACATTTCTTGTTATA
>NW_004524721.1:3425334-3430235 GCF_000260255.1 Octodon degus
CCCCCCCCCCAGAACAGGGGATTGAACTCAGGCCCTTGAGCTTACCAGGGAAGCGCTTATTCCACTGAGCCATCTCCCCAGCCCCTTCTCAATAAAATTATTTAAAAAACAAAAAAAGAAGATCAGGGTCACAGAGATAGCTCAGCAGTCTAAAGACCTGCCTAGGCATGTGCAAGGACCAGGTTAGACCCCAGATACTACACACTAAGCCAACCACCAAGCCGGGCAAGGTGGCACATGCCTATAATCTCAGCACTGGGGAGGCTGAAACAGGAGGATCACTAGTGGTCTGAGCTGTGTAGTAAAACCCTATACCAAATACATAAAATTAAAAACAAAAATAATAATTTAGATTAGCATTTTTTGAAAACCCACAGAACAGTGAGTCTGCGAAAGTCAAACCACAAAAGAGGGACTACTGTATCACTAGTGCCTCGCAATCAATTAATGAGTAATGAATGAAAATTTGATTTCATTATCAATTTGTCACCTATTTTAAATTTATTAAAACTGTTCTGGTCATCCTTTAGACTTTTTTTTCTCACTTTTTTATTATTATTAGCTTTTCTTTCCTTTCAAAAGGCTTTTGATATGAGGGCTAGTAAACAAATGTAGGTAAGTCAATTATTTTGAAATACATGTAGGTAAATATCCAGGAGTTTGGTTTACTATGGTATTTGTCACTCACACACAGTTTATAGCTCCTATTACACATTTTCCAGATCTAAAACAATATAGAACTACCTAAACTAATAAATTCCAAGTACTCTTAAGTACTGTCCACTGCAAACAGATAGTCATAATTACTAGCTTCATTAAAACAAATCTCAAAATGTTAAGTAATCTATCATACTTTTCAAAACAAACACAGTTGTTGCTTAATACCTGGCCAGTACTGAAGATCTGAACAAAGTCTCTGAAGAGTTCTTGAATGTTGTCGAAACAAGTAAGAGGAACGTAAAGCATGAAACATATCTAAGTGACCTGGAGGGAAATTACAAAAGGTAAGCTTCCTGATTTCCAAACCAAAAACACAAAAATCACATGCAGTATTCAGAAATTTTATCAAATATTAGGAAATTCACATCATGAGTTTCTTAACTTTTTTTGTCTGTGATATGATTTTGCTTTCACAAAAATATCTACAGTATTAATTTAATTACTTTAAATTTTAGAGCTCTTTATGTTACTGTCACTTAACAGATTATTTTTACATCTGATAAATAGCAGCCAAAACTAAATTCCAATCAACAGAGATATAAGGCATGTATATGTAACTAAAATTACTTTTAGAACATAAAGAGATAAGAATTGCTCTTAAGAGACAATTTCAAAAGTTTTATTGGTATAAAAAAACAATCAAGGCTGGGGAGATAGCCCAGCTGTCTAAGTGCCTGCCTGGCAAGCACAAGGACCCAAGTTCAATCCCTGGTACCATATGCCATGCTGGCCCTGAAACTATCTGTACCAAATAAATACATAAATATTTTTTTAAAAACCAATCAAACCATAGCTACTGCTATCTTTCCCTTTTAAAGTTTTCATAACCAGTGAGTATAAAGAAAGTTCCTTCCAAAGTTGTAGGCCATGAATACAGTGATTCTGTCCAACTCCTTAATCCTATCTTATTTCTAAGATCCTAGGGACTTGGTCGGCAGCAGCAACAATAGAAATAAATAGCCGTTATCACTGGTGTGCTTCAGTTAGAATTACATATGCAGATTAGAAGAGCAATAACAACAATAAAAACTTTAGTGAAAACTTAATACAGGGCACTTTAAGAAGTTTTTGTTGTTATAGTTTGTCTTGGGTACCAGGGATTGAACTCAGGACCTTGCACTTGCCAGGCAGGTACCACGTCACTGAGCTTTCTCCCAGGCCAAGAGTTTTGTATACACAATAAACAGGACTGTTACTCAAACTCCCCAAGCTCAAAACAGTTCTTTCCCCTCATTCTTATATTCTTTATATTTTCACGTTACACAGACAAAAGAAAAGAATTAGCAAATGATTAAGTTTATGTAGTTATAATTTCAAATCAACCCATCATCAGCTATTCAAACCTATTCTTTTATTACTAACTTTAATAGAATGTACTGACTTTAAAAATCTGCTTTTCTGTTACTATAACACAAATACTTTGATAAAGCGCTAACATTCCTTATGTGCCATCCGAAAAGAAATTCAGGAAGCTAACCTGACATCCCTTTCAGCAGACTGAAGTATAAGCCTCCTTGTTATAAAGTCAGTATGTGACAAGCTTCCAAAAAAATAAAAAATAAAACAGGCTGAAAAAAAAAAAAAACAGGCTGGTGAGATAGGTCAGCAGTCTAAAGCACCTGCTTAGGCAAGCTTAGGCAGGCACAGGGGCCCGCAGTTTGATCCCCAGCACCACGTGCTGCGCTAGCTCCACACTCAGAGGGCTAAGCTGGCCAAAAATTAAAAACAAAAAAATAGGCATCTCATAAAAGGAATTGTAGCTATTTCTTTTTCAATGTGTTCTCAAAGATTAGTATGTTGCCTGGAATCTAATAAATGTGTGCCACCTAAAGTTAAAATAAAGACACATTCTTCACCAAGTCAAATGGTGCACACTTGGAATTCGAGCACTCTTGAAGGCTGAGGCAGAAGTATCACTGTGAGTTTGAGACCTGAGCTAGAAAGTGAGTTTCAAAAAAAAAAAAAAAGTTCAAGAAAAAAAAATAAAAGTGAATTCAAAGCCAGCCCAAACTGCAGAGTGAGACCCTGGCTAAAAAAACCCCCACATTCTTCTAAATGTGATAAAGTATACTGTATAAGATCCAAGAACAGAATATCAATAGTAATGTTAAAAAAAAAAAAAAAAAAGGTTAAAGCAAATTTTGCTTAAATGCTAAAAAAACCCCACATTCTTCTAAATGTGATAAAGTATACTGTATTAGATCCAGGAACAAAACATCAATAATAATGCTAAAAAAAAAAAATGGTTAAGGCAAATTTGGCTCAAATCAAAAGTGTACTTAATTTAAAACATTTCAAGACAGGTATGGTGATACACACATTCTAATCCCAGCACGGTTGGGAGGCTGAGGTAGGAGGATTCCAAGTTAGAGGCCAGTTTGGACAACTCAGGAATTTAGCAAGATCCTTGCCTCAAAACATAAAAAAGGTTAGGGACACAGCTCAATGTAAAGGCTCTGGGTTAAATCCCCAGTTCCACAAATAAAAAACATATTACACAAAACTGTGTGTGTGTGAATGTGAATTTGTTTTAGTGAATATACCATGGTTATGGAAGATGTCAAAATTAATGGAAGCGAGGTAAAGAGTATATGAAAATTCTCTATACTATCTTTGAAATTTTTTTGTAAATCTATCATTATTTCAATATGAAAACTTACAAGGAGGGGAGAAAACATATAGAACCTGGTCCACAGTAAATGCTAATAAATAATATCTACTTTTTAAAAAACTTAAATGGTTTATTTTCAATAAAACCAAAAAGATATGAACATACCATATTTATTTTCAAAGAAGGACTGTGCAGAAACATGTGATGCATGCCAGTGGGAAGATACATTTCTGCCTTTGTGAAATCCAGGAAGTAGATTTTCTACCAGTTGATCAATCTGCCCAATTTTTAATTCAGATAATCCAAGGTCCCTTAAATTAAGTGCAGGCTATAAAAGATTAAGTCAAGCAAGCAATAACATTATTGACACACTTAAAGAATATTTATGACCTGAAACAACTTTCTCAAATCTAAGAAACACTGATTTCTTAATACTTAAAATATAATTGATAAAAAATAGTCTTTAGTTCTAGTTCTACTGAGGATAGTCATATGAAGTTTGACAAATGCTGAAAGGTATATCCTCCAGACGGTATCCTTAAATAAGAAAATGACATTTCAACATGAATGAGAAAAATGTATCTTTTTATTCAAACCAAAATCATCACTGAATTAAGCATTATGATTCACAAAATTAAACATTTTATATTTTTCCCTTTCATTATGCAAAAAGCTCTCACCTAGTCCTAGTCCATTAACAATCAGCTGAACATTTATAATGACTGGTGAAGCAGCTTAATAGCAGACCCCAGCCTACAAAGCTAGGAAGCAAAAGCAAAGGAGAGCCAGTAAGGGAGCACAGGATGGAAAGTCACACAAAGGGAAAAGTTAAAAGTTTAGGTTTTTCTTTGTTGTTAAGTACTGAGAGATGAACCCAAGGCTTCCCAAAGAGCTATGTCCCCAGTCCCATCTTACAGTCCTATCTTATTTCTAAGATAGGACTTTCTCTGAGGCAGGGTTTCACTAAATCCCTAAACTGCCCAGCTAAGATAGAACTCCTGTGATTCTCCTGCTTCAGCCTCCCAATGTGCTTGGGATCACTGGTGTGGCACCACCACAGCTACCCAGAAGTTTCATGTTGTTATGTTTTTGTTGCCACTATCTGGAGTGGATGTTTGGATAAGCAACTCTTGAGGCAAGTAAAAAAGTCACCACAGAGCAAAGAAAATAAAATCAAGCAGGATGCTCAGCAGTATGACAAGGTTTTGTTGCAATACAGTACTTGCCAAAGACAAGTACAAGGACTAATGATGTTCTTAATGGACACTGATGTTGTATTTCACACCATTTGTCTTAAACTGCATACTGACTTGTAGTTACTTTTCAAACACCAAAAATATCCTTTATCACCAGCTCAGCAATTTCACTTGATAAAGATTTAGCAACAAGCGACAGAAATAATGGTGTTCACCGGGTGTGCTTGTAATTCCAGCATACAGAGGCTGAGGCAGGAGGAATGCTAAGTTCAAGGCCCACCCAGGCTAAGAAAGTGAGTGTAAGGCCAGCCTGACCTACATAGTGAAATCCTATATCAAAAAAGCAAAAAGCAAAAAAAAAAAAAAAAAAAAAA
>NW_004524721.1:3430335-3441695 GCF_000260255.1 Octodon degus
AAAAAAAAAAAAAAAAGAATAGTGTTTTTGGGCAAAAATAACAAAAAGGAAATGATATCAATACAAGACATCACAAAACATGAATGAGGGGCTGAGGAGATAGCTTGCCAGTCTAAGTGCCTGCCTAGCAAGCACAAGGACCCAAGTTCAATTCCCAGTACTGCATATCGTGCCAGGCATGGCACAATACCAGGCATAGTGGCTCACGCCTGTAATCCCAACACTGGGAAGGCTGAGACAAAAGGATCACGAGTCTGAACTGACTAGCAAGTCCAGGTAGCAAATAAACAAACAATGAATACCACAAAATATTAAAAATACTAAATCTGAGCTGGGTGCAATATCATACGTCTCTAACCCCAGCTATTTGGGAAACTGAGGCAGGCAATAATTGCTAGTTTAAGGCAAGCTTAGTTGACAAAGGCATAATTCTGTTGCAATTTTGATATACATATCAAAATTATGTATATCATAATTTGTATAGAAATTTTGATATACATAATAATCCTTCCTGATCTGCAATTTCATTTCAGTTTGTTATCCCTAGGTAGTTATTTTGAAAGAAACATCATGTTCATATGATTTTCATACTACTACACTGTTTTCTTTTTTTAAAATTAGACTACCTTTATTTATTTGTTTTTATGTATTTAGTACAGGGTCTACAGGGTTTCACTACACAGATCAAACTCCTAGTGATCTCCTGTTTTCAGCCTCCTAAGTGCTAAGACTACAGGTACACACCATGACACCAGTTTCAGTCTGAGTGTGCCCTAGCAGCAGTGCCAGCACCACACACAGGGAATCTAATCCTGGTCCCTGAGTGCCTAAGTAGGCAATTTAGTCTGCTGAGCTATCTGACCAGCCCATGATTTTTTTTCTTTCTTTCTTTCTTTCTTTCTTTCTTTTTTTTTTTTTTTTTTTTTTTGTGGTACCAGGGATTGAACTCAGGACCTTGCGCTTGCCAGGCAGGTGCTTATTCTACTGAGCTATCTCCCCAGCCCTTATGTTGTTTAACTATCTATTTTATTAGTAGTTGTGTTTTGAGGGTTTCATCTTGTTTTTTGAGACAAGGTCTCACTATGCAATCCAGGCTGGTCTCAAAGTCATAGTGATCCTCCTGCCTCAGACTCCCAGTGCCAAGATTACAGGAGTGCACTACCATACCCCACCTGGACTGTAATTTGAGTAACTGTTTCAGCAGAGACAATGGACTGCCTATAGAAAAACAATGGTAAACAGGTAAATAGACAAAAAGGACAATGTAAGGCAACTAACTTTTCATCTAATCACAATTTTTTTTTTCTAAGACTGGCCCTATAAAGTCCCTGTCTACTGTTTCTCCACTGTCTTTTGCCAGTACTTCTGACGTCAGGACTAAAAGCATCAAATGGAGAGGCTTTCTTTTTGGAAATCTATCATAACATCTTTTCTTAAAAACATACCTGAGGCCAGGAATGTAGCTCAGCAGCACAGCACCTGCCTGGCAAGTGCAAGGTCCTGAGTTCAATTCCCATTTCCCCCCCAAAAAAAGACATATTCTGAGCTTATACATAACTACCTTATTTAGAAATATTAAAGTTCTTAGGTTCGTAATTGTCTATATCCCAGAATCACTGGATTTCTAACTATATGAATCCTGAAAATAAAGTTTTCTAGCTCATACATTTTATGTTCAAAAACCTACATTGTTTAACTCTACTCAAAGCTTCTGAAAATCAGAAAACAATGTCTTACTATACCGTCTTCCTTTAGAGTTGGAAAGTAACTACAGTGAGTTACTCATAAGCAACAGATAGAGCTGGCTAGTATTTCATCAAACATTATTAAAATTTACTATATCAGAAAGACTTCCTTGCACAACTAGGACAAAAAAACAATTATCTATTACCTCACTGCTGGAAACCTCATGCTCTGGAACTACATCCCGATGCTTGCTTTGAGAAACTGATGTACTGACCGAAACCGACACAGGTTTTGGTGAATGGAAGGCACTGATAAGATGACTGAGAGGAACTGTAACCTAAAAAAGAGAAAAGTTCCAATTTAGTAGTGCACTTTTTAAAGCTCCTTTTTGTTGTCAGGACTTAGGATACGTTAAAGTTAAAACTATACTGAATAGTACAGTTATATTTTAAGCCAGGGGCATAGCACAGTGGGAGAGCACTTGCCTAGCATGCTTGAGGCCCTCATGTTCGATACACACACACACACACACACACACACACACAATGTGCGTACACACAGTGTTAAAAACAGCAAGCATTCATTTACTGCTTTCAGGTTACTCTTGATCTATAAATCAAAAGTATTATTATTTAAAATAATCCTAGAACTCTTTATGTAACTCAGGCTGGTCTCAAACTGGAGAGAGTCTTGTCTCTGTCTCCAGGTGCTGGGATTACAGGTGTATAGTACCAGATCTGGCTCCTACAGGCAATTTTATTAGGGTTTTGTTTCATTTTGTTTTTTGTCTTTTTGACATAGTCTCACTAAGTAGTCCAGGATGGCCTTGAGGTCACTTTGTAGCCCAGGCTAGCTTCAAACACAACAATCCTCCTCCTGCTTCAAGCCTTCTGAGGGCTGGGATTACAGGCATGTGCCACCACACCCAGCGATGCTGGCTAATACTTTTAAAGAACTGGGAAAATATACCATTAGAATTGCAGAATATGGGGCTGGAGAGATGGCTCAGTGGTCTAAAGCACCTACTTGGAACAAACTTGGCAAAGCATAGGGACCGTGGTTCGACCCCCCCCCCACATGCCAGCCAGCCCCGCCCCCAGGTGGGCTGAGCTGGCCACACACACACACACACACACACACACACACACACTAAATAAATGTAAAAAAAAAAAGAAAAAAAACTGCAGAATATACAAAACTATCAAAGAGTGAGTGAAATACTTTACTGACATTAAAATATATATGTGTATATATTAAATTTGACACATTTTTTTCCCTATCATCACCATCTTGTTCTAAATCACCATCTACATGTGAATTCTGCAACAGCCCCTAGTCCCTGCTTCTGCGCTTATGTGGCTGTGTATATTCCTAGTATAGGATTAAAGATATCATATTTAAACTGATCTTTTCAAATCACTCCCCAGCTCAAAAATCCACAGTAGTTCTCTTCTGCTCTTAGGAAAAGCTGAAGTCCTAACAACTGAGACCCAGAAACCCTCCATGCTTTGGTTATTACCTGCTCCCACTCTGCTCCCCTCATCTTCTGTGTGCCAGCCATACTGGCCTCCTTGCTCTTCCTGGAACATTAGGCAGACTCACTGAAGGCCTTTGCACTGCCAATTAGAACATAACTTGCTCTCACCTTCCCTTCAGTTTACATTCCAGTTTTCATTAGTTCTTCCCCTACCTACCCTAATATTCCAACAATCTTTTCCTTAAGTATATTTCCTACAAGGCTCTCTGCTCTATGTATCTTCTTGACACTTTTCAGTAACACTTTCCCTATTTTCTTAATTACCTGTAGACTTATTATCTACTTGTCTGACATTATTAGTTATGGGACATTAACAACCTGGAATTATTACAGATCCCACAGGTTAAGGGCTTAGTTCTAAAACACTGTCCCCAGTTCCAATGTCAGTGACAAGTCTCATGTCAACCATGCTTCTGACCAACCATTCATAAACTGTGTGTTCCCACAACCCTCTCCAGTTTGATTATTTGCTAGAATGGCTCACAGAACTCAGGAACACACTCTATGTTTACCAGCCTACAATAAAGGATAAAAATGAATAGTCTAATGAAGAGGTATATCCTGTAAAATATAGAAAGATTTCTGGTATAAGGTTCCTGCCTCTACCAATTCACCATCTAGAAACTCCATCTCCTTGTATAGGAGTTTCTAATGGAAGCTGGGTGTGGTGGTGCACACCTGTAATTCAAGCACTAGGTGGCTGAGGCAGGAGGATCATACTGAGTCCGAAACCAGCCTAGAGTACATAGTGAGTTCAAGGGTAGCCTGAGCTATACAGCAAGACCCTGTCTCAAAAGAAACAAAACCAAAAAAAAAAAAAAAAAGCAGTTTCTAATATAGCTGAGACTACAACCTTTCCATTCTTTCTCTAGCAGTATGTGAATAGAAGTACACTCTCCAATCACTTCGTCTTTTTGGTCCCTAGTCCTATCCTGAAGCTATTTAAAGTTCATCTCATTTGCTTAAACACTGATGTGATCAACAAGGGATCATGAATTATGAGTGCATAATTCAAGTAATTACAACAATTTTAGAAGGTCTGAGCCAGGAAGATCACAAAGATTACAGGAATGTTTTATTTAACCACCTCTGACACTAGAATGTAAATTCCACGCAGCAAAAGGATTTTTCTGTATTTCATAATTTCAATATTGTACTCCAACATAACAGTACAATACTTGCCAATCAATATACAATATTTGAATGCTACACAAATATTTGAGTAACCGAATACACTAAATCTGTTACCATGTCATATATTTTACTTACCTCATTTAATCTCGTAATAACCATAAAAACTAGTCACTATTAATATACCTTTCCTGTGATTTGAGTATTGGTCCCCTCTATTAAGACCTTAAAGAGTGGGATTTTTAGGTTTGAGACAGGGTTTTGCTATGCAGCCCAGGTTGGCCTTCAACTTACAGCAATCCTCCTGCCTCAGCCTTCCAAATGCAGGGATTACAGGGATGAACCATCACATGGCCTATTGAAACCTTTAAGAAGACCTTTAAGAAAAGTATACGAAAGGGTTTGCCTTCCTTGCTCTTGTACTTCTCTACCATGTTGTCAGATGTTGGCATCTTTGTAACAGACTTCCTAGCTTCCAAAACTGTGAAGCAATAAACTTCTTTACATTTATAAATTACTTACGCTAAGGTATTATTGACGCAGTCTAAGATACTTCTCATGTAACAGAGGAAGACAGCAGTAAGGCAAGTAAATTTGGTGGCATGTCCACGGTCACATAGCTAGCATAGATCAAGAAGCCTAACCCAAGGAAAGCAACTAAAAATTCTACAGCTGAGTCTTCTCAAAAAAAAGTCTTCTCATCACATAGACCTTCTTCAAATCCCGTATTTTACACATAAACAAAGCAGACTATCAGACCATCATTTTAAAATTATACTTACCTATGTTAGTACAGAGGAGAAAAAGTGTAAAATTTATTCTAAAATATCTATCTTTGGGTAATGAGCTCAGTTAAGACCGCCAACAGTATACAATCTCACTTCGCCATCTCTACCAGTATCACAGAGCACTAATTTGCCATGTAGCTAATGGAGATAATCAGACATTCTTGATGTGAACAGGCCATGTCACACTTCTTTCTCAAACAATTGCTAGAACTCCTCCAGATACTGTCATCTCAGTACACAGCACCTTCCTCTATCCAGCTGACCAAACCCAAAACATCTCTCAAGAAATTTTCTTTCTTCCCATAATCACTTCCACCACATTAGTCCCTTTCTTGGATTACTTAGTTAACTCTTTCACTCTTTCTTGTCCTCCCAAATTCTCCACATAGCATCTTGTCCTCCCAAATTCTCCACATAGCAAGAAGTCAGGGTGATCTATTAAAAATGAAAATCTTACGTTTCAAAACTTTCAATGGTAGCCATAGCCAGCGAGGTAAAAATGAAATGCAAACTCCCTTAAGGCTTCTTGCAAATCTCACACCTGACAATGTTACCTTTAATCACTAATGCTGCAGTGACACTAATCTTTTGTTGTTGCTCCTCCAATCTATAACTCTGCTCTCTCAGGATCTGCTGACACTTTGCTCTAGGCCTGAAGTAACTATCCACTGTTCACTTGGCTCTTACTCGTTTTTACTTCATTACACTGATAAAAGATTCTACGTTTGCTTTGTTTATCCACTACACAACAACTACTGCGCTTTCTATTATCCAGCCCTACTCTACCAGCACCAAAGAGGGAGGGGTTATAAACAAAGGAACACCATCACACTCTTAAACCAAAGGTGTTAATTTAAACATTTAAACTTAAGGTCTTCAAACATCGTCACAAATGATTATTCCTGGAAAAGAGTAAAAGAGTAAAAGAAATCCCACAGAATTATTTTTCTCTGTCCTATATTATGCTTTACCAACAGATGGAGATGAGGCTGAATCTAAATTTTAAGTGCAAAAAGTTTTTGTTATTTCAACCGAAGAGGGGAAAAAATTACAGTAGATACAATTTATAGAATGTTTGGTTTAAATTCCAGTTAAAAGGAGAAAAAAAAAAAAAAAGACTGGAGTCCCGAGTCGGAAAGAAAGCACTTTATCTGCTCCCTTTCTGTTTACTGCATAGACACGTCCCCAACCCCCACCTCGGAATGTCTGGTGTGGACAATGCCTGACGGGTTCTCCCGCGGAAATTACACGCACTCGATACGCTGTGCCACGATCTCCTTCGCGCTTAAATCACGCCTCCGCCCCCCAACGCTTTGTTGCCAGACCTTCAAGTTTCAGGCCCTACTCTCAGGGTTGGCCCGTGACCCACTTTCAGCCACGAAGATCGCGCTGGATTACGCTTCCCTTTTAGTCCACTTCCGAAAAACCGATTCCAAGAAGGCAACTGGAAAACGGCCACGGGCAGGACCGCGGAAAAATAGGCTCAAAGCGGGGCTCACCTGAGGCTGAACCGTGCTCGACAGGGAAAACATCTCCTCCGGACTCGGCGGCGCTCCCGCCTGCCGAAACTATCCTTCCGTCCTCAGCCCGGCAGGCAGGCGCTGCGCCCTGTGTCACGCGCCTTCCTCTCCGCCGCAGCCCCTCTCCCTACCCGGGATGGAAAATGGCCTCCCTCCCACGGCTGCCTCCACGGCCGTCCCCCGCCCCGGAAGCCACCGGCAGCAGCAGTAGTTCCGGGGCACCGGGGCCGGCTCGCCGCCCCGCCCGGACGCCCGCCCCCGGGCGCGGGCAGCAGTTGGCGGGCACAAGAAACAGCACCCCGAGCGCCTGGGGTCTGTGTGTTTTACTTTAGAGGGGAAGACGTCGACCCCACTGTTCCTCAGACGTTCCCCGGCTTCCTCATCAAAGTCTCCAGCGTATTTCCTTGTTCCAACCGAGCCTCGGGCTGGCAACGTTTTATTTGCTACAATTTAGTGCGCTTTATTTTCCTCAAAATAAATCGCAAGTTCTCCCTGTTGGCCTTGGTTGGTTTCCGTGAGGCGAATTCTATCCTGTAGGAAGCCGGCTTACAGACAGTCACGCTTCCTGCTCGTCTAGTCTCTCCACCTTCGGCGATCCTTTGGAGTCCAAATCTCAGGGCCGGCCACAGCGTTTGGGAACCATCCGAAGCGATTTCTGGGTCTCGCGGGGTGGGCGGTCGCAAAGGAAGGAAATGTTAGGTCCAGACTGGGACGAGTGAAGCAATCCGGTCACATCCTGTGATTCAGATTTCAGTTCCAGCTGTCTGGTCTCCGCCAAGAACTGTTTGCGCCTCCTCCCTCATAATAAATGATGTCATGGGCCACAGTTACCGCCTTTGAAAAGTCCCCACCGCCTCTGAAACTCAGCTCCTCGACTTCCGCGAAATTAGCTCGCCCGGCTTTAGAGCGAAGGGGGCGGAGCAGCGTGTGGCGGCGCGGCGACGTCACGTAAAGCGCGCGGATGGGCGTGGCCTCACTTTGAACTCGGTTGGCGGGAGTCGGGAATCGCGGCTGAGGGAGAGGCCTGGCCGCTGGGCTCCCGCGGTCTCCTACCTGCGCTGTCCAGCCATGGAGCCCACCGCCGGGTGCGAGGGAAATGGAGGAGGCCCGGCGACTGGGGAATGGATGAACACAATCCCGGTTCCAAGACCGCCCTCCATTGAGGAATTCACCATAGTGAAGCCCATTAGCCGTGGTGCCTTCGGGAAAGTGTATCTGGGGCAGAAAGGCGACAAATTGTATGCAGTAAAGGTAGGAAGTCTGGAAAGAGGAAAGAAAGGAAGAGTCAGGTCCTTGCGTCCTCGGTACTGCCCCTCTGACTTGGGGAGCTAAGGCCTGCAGAGCCAACCGCTTCTTCGGGCTGGCCTTGGCCCTACCTTTCTCCCCATATCTTAATCACCCACTGGCCAGGGAAAATAGCAAAACCTGACCTCGTCCGCCTGTCCAGTGTTAACAAAGGATTTGGAAGCTGGGGGCGAAGGAACTTTCAAGCGACAGCCCTGATTCATGTCTAATCCATACTAAAATCAAATTTCTAAATACAAAAATGGTAAGAAGTTGGTGGTTGATTTGCTTTTTCATTTACTTCGAAATGCAGATTGCTGAACTTTTTCTATCACAGAAAAATGATTAGTTTGTGAGCACTGATTTCAAGTTTGACTTAACCGGGAAGAAGCTGCATTATTTTCTGATAACTGTTCTAAAATATTTAAGTGTTAGTATTACCTATTCATTTCGTGTATCTTCTGGTAGCTTTTTACTAATTTGTCGTTTACCAGGTGTAAATTTGGGATTTTCATTAAGTTTCTAACAATCGCTTACAGATTATACTTGAATTCTATCCATTTGTAATAGATCAATATGCTTAAACTGCTGTACAACCAAAGATCTCATTGAACAAGCCTCCTTTCTCTCCACACTTTCTATTATGGCATTTAGGATGTGCTTTTATTTAAAGAGCAGGCTAAAATAGGTCTTTTTAATCATTATTTATTTATTTATTTATTTATTTGATATACAGTCGATACACAGCTCAGACTGTATTGATCCAGCGCTGGGATTACGGGTGTGCGCCACCACGCCCAGTTTCAGTGGCTCGCGCGGTGCCCCTGGGTGTTCCGCAGCCGGTTTGGCATGCGGGACGGGGAAAAGAGCCCGGGTCTTTTGATTGCCTGGCTGGTGCGCTTAGACGCCAAACTGTATCTCCCCAGCCTAAAATATGTCTTTGTCAGTCTTTGCAACAGTGTATTTGAAGCTGTCTATCTACTCTTTGTTCTCAGTGACTTTCAAGATTTGATTATTTATATTTCACCACTAAGTGAAGGCACAAAGGAAAGGAGAAACCAACAGGCCATGCAATTTCAACTTCCTGTTAGACATTTCCAAGTGACTACCATACACCTACAGATTATACTTGCCTCAGTTTAAACAGTCCTCTACACCTAACTTCCAAACTCTGAACTTACTGTATTACCTCACTACATTTAATAGCACCAACGTCTTCCCTGTCCTTAAAGCTAGAAACTTAAGTAATTCTATCTTTTGCTTCATCTGTGTCTTATCTCTCTATTCCTAATTTTACCTATTATAGTCATTTTTTTCACCCCTCCCTTTCTATTCATTTTTCTCCGTGATGTGTCAGTGTGTCAATGTACATTTAAGTGACTTTTTTTTTTTTTTTTTTTTTTTTTCTTTTTCAGAACCGAGGATTGAACTCAGGCCCTTGCACTTGCCAGAGAAGCACTTATTCCACTGAGCCATCTCCCTGGCCTTTTTTTTTTTTTTTTTTTAAGTGGCTTTTAGCAAATTAAGTAGTTGTGTAGCTATCACCATAATCCAATTTTAGAATATTTCCATTATCAGAAAATGACCTCTTCTGCTCATTTGCAGCACTTCTATATTTAACACTTTACCCTCAGGTAACCACTAACCTACTTTCTAAAGATTTGCCTTTTCTAAAAAGTTCAAATAATGAAATAATACAATATGCAGGTGTTATTATTTTCACCTGACACAGTAGTTTTGAGATTCATCAGACTTTCATTTCAATACCTACTGTATTGGAATAACCCTACTGGAATCATTATCTTTATATTTTACCCATTCGTTGGGCTGTGGCGTTCAAGCTGAAGTCCAGACTCCTTAGAAAAGTAATCATGTATCAAGTTCTGGCTCTAAATTTCTACTGTATCTCCCTCATACTTTGTGTTCAGGCAAAACTGTCCTTCAGTGCTGTGTATTTTTTTTTTTTTTTTTCTTTTGGCTCTGAGATTGTTTCTGCTGGCTCCTCTTTCAGATTTCCATTCTTCTGTCTTCTTTATGTATTACAATTTGTCTTAGCTCCCCTTCAAACCTTCTATGACCCATGGCATTAAAATGGCCACCTGCTTTATACTTCCTAAGATTTTTGCTTTTCCTTCTACAGTATTTAGTAATCATTATCAACTTCTGACATGAAAGCACCAATTAATTTGTTCGCTAAATATTTTAGATCTGGGATATAGTGGCAAACAAAGCGAAAATTCTCGCACAGAGCTTCCAGTCTAGTGGAATGATCAGTGAATCCATGTCTTTCATTGTCAGTTTACCTTAGTATTCTTAAAAAAAGGAAGTATGGCCAGAATTTATCATATACAAACATTAATAATTTATTAGATATAGTAAATACACCTTTTTTCTTGTGATAGTATTGAGAATTGACTATTCAGTTTTAGTTCAATTCCAACTTTAATATACATTAGAGCTTTGTTTTATAATCTACATTAAGAATTTAATGATAATTTTTATCACATTCTATAGGGATTTAAATTTTAGAATATCCATGGTTGTTGGAAAATAGTTTCATGTTATGTCTAAGGCATTTGATATTCAGACAGATAGTGATGTTAAGCTCAACTGCCTCTGTTACAGGGTAATAATATCATTAAGCTTCTCTTCTGGGTGTTGAACAACTAAAGTTTACAGACCAAAAATTAGAGAAATAGAGAGCTACAAGGCTAGCCAGTATTTTGGCCCTAGCCCTTCAAGGTCAGTGAGGACTCAGGACATAAGAGAACCTCTGCTGTGACATCTTGTAACTCAGTGCTGTCCCAAATTTTCTGATCAAGGAGATTATGGGGCCACAGAATAAAGCGATCAACGATATATAATGTGCCTAAGGAGAGTCACCTAGAGAGAAAAATTTCTCTCAGGCTTTCACAGAGAGCAAATTGGTCAAGCAATGGCCCTGATTCATCCAGATGGCTGACACTGACAAATGATCTATAAGGTGATCTTTAGATCACCACTACAAGCTAATTTTTAGACTGGCTTCTAATATAAAAAGGTCCTTCAAAGACTTCTCCAAGTACTGTTTCTCTAACTGTAGTAGAAAACCCATCTCTGACAAAACAAACAGAAATGGGGAGTATGTTGGGAGCCACTAAGCTAGGAAATCAATATGTGTAGGTGGGACTTGGCCCAGTGCCTAAAGCAAATAAGCTACCTCACTCCTGAGATGAACACCCTGTCTGGTTAAGGCTAGCTATCAGTTGCTAGGCAACCTAGTGTCATGGGTCACTAACTTCATAAAATTGCAAATAACCAATTTGTTGTGAAAAAATTATATATATATGTATATATGTATATATATGTATATATGTATACACAAGAGAGGATAGAGATACAGCTACTTTCTCTTAGTTCATTGAGAATAAAAGT
>NW_004524721.1:3443165-3453847 GCF_000260255.1 Octodon degus
CAATTAACCACTAAGAAGAATATATGCAGTGTATTATTTGTTGAAACTGTACTTCAGATTTGATTTGAAACTGTCTCATTGCTGTTTATCAATAAAACTTTGAAAAGTAAAAAAATAAAGTGTAGTTTTCCATAAGACAGCAGTTAAGGGTAAGCTTTAGTAGTTCTAATCATTGTAGCTTAAGTGAGGCATACACCTTCCAACATGTTGATTTTATTTCTATTCATCAAAGGATCATAAATTTATTTTTTTTAAAGATCATAAATTTAAACATATGCATTGATAGTGTATTACATTGTGCCAGGTACAGCTTATCTAAAGGGTTTATTATAAAGCTTAGTATCTTTTAACTTTGTAATAATCATATTGGAACAATTGTCTACAAATAGGCAGATCAGTTAGGAAGCTCTTATTTTTTCCTGCTTAGAAAGAATGTGATATTTTTGCTACTTAATACTAAGAAAAGCAGTTCTGTCTTGTTTGTTTGTTTTTGTATTTTTGAGACAGAGTCTTGCTGTATAGTTCAGGCTGCCCCTGAACTAACTGTATAGCCTAGGCTGACCTCGAACTTTGTGGCAATCCTCTTTCCTCAGCCTCCCAAATGCTGGGATTATAGGTGTGTGTTACTAAACCTATCTAGCTCTCTTAAAAGATAATGCTTTTTTGTATTTGTTTGTTGGTTTTACCCTCTTAGCTATTTTTCTGGCAGTTTCCTGATGGCATTGTGAAGTCCAAATGATACCTCTGTGTTATCTCTCTATTAGGTTTTTATGATGGCCACTTTGAAACCTGAGGACACATGAATAAAAACTAAAAGTATCTGTTGTCATGTCTATTATAGGTTGTCAAAAAAGCAGACATGATCAATAAAAATATGACTCATCAGGTTCAAGCTGAGAGAGATGCACTGGCACTGAGCAAAAGTCCCTTCGTTGTCCATTTGTACTATTCGTTGCAATCAGCAAGTAATGTCTACTTGGTGAGTAAATAATTTTACATTTTTTCTTCATTCAGCAATCATCAAACCAAATGATTCAAAAATACAATCTGTGAGTTCAGTGTACCTACATTTCAATTCCAACTCTCGCCCTCATTGGCTTTATGATGTTGGCCAAGTTACCTGTTGTACTAACTAGAGTTCTCCGGAGTAAAAGAATATATGCTACATGTGCATAAGTGTGCGTGTGTGTGTGTGTGTGTGTGTGTGTGTGTGTGTGTGTGTGTGTCTATGTGTGTATTTGTACAGACAGACACAAAAAGAATCAGTTCATGAGACTATGGGTGCTGGCAAGTCTGAATTGTGCAAAGTAGGTTGGCAGGTTGGAGCCAAGACCTAGAGGAAGGCCAGTGTTGCATCTTCTAGAGACAGTCTGGGGACAGAATTCCCTTCTCCTCTGGGGACTTCAGATGTTTTTTCTCTTAGAGGACTTCAATTGCCAAATGTATTTGTACATACTTGTAATACCAGAAGTCTGTCAGGCTGAAGCAGGGGAATCACAAATTTGAATGCAGACTGGTCATTTTAGTGGCTTAACTGATTTTTTTTATTTTAAGGGACCTATCTTAAAATAAAAAAATTTAAAAGGCAGAGATGGTAGCTCAATGTAAGGGTGGTGCGTTTAATCTCTAGTAGGGAAAAAAAAAACCTTCAACTGATTGATTGATGGCCACACACATGTGGTGGATAATCTGCTCTATCAGAGCCTACCAATTTAAATGTTAAACCCTTCTAAAGAATAGTTAAGGTGGATTATAAAAACTATGTCTGGGGCCATTGAGATAACTCAGAGGACTAAGCACCTGCTTAGGCACCACATGCAGCACCGGCCCCACCCCCAGGCACACTGCGCTGGCCACCAAGACCAGGTGTGATGATACACACCTGTAATTCCAGTACTGGGGAGGCTGAAAACAGGAGGATCACTAGAGTCCAAGCTGCACAGTGGGCCCCTGTACTAAATACATTTAAAAAAAAAAACTGATCTGAAAATTTTCCTGGTACCTGCTGATATTGTTCAGTAAGTCTTCAAGTTATATTTAAACTGGAATGGCTAGGAACTTTGGAAAGTAAAAAGCACTATTTGGGGGCAGTAGTAAGCACTTACTTTTTTTTTTTTTCCAATCAGGAGTAATTCAGGAAAAAAAAAGCTTTTTAAAATATCAATCCACAGTTTAAATAAATGGTAAAATGTGATTATGCTATAAAAACTGCAATTTTTCCTATTTTTTCCACTTAATGGCAACTCCATCCTCCTTAATAATTGTATGGCATTCATTGATCATGGATTTTATAATTTTTTCATAAATATAGAAATGATTTGTCTTAAGAGTTTTTAAAAACTTTTTTAATTGTTCTAAACAAAATGCAATGAACCTTTAGTGTGATTGCTATCCTTGGATATGATGGATTCCTCTAAGAAATGAGACTTTAGCAACCAAGGGGAAAAGATTTTAAAGTGAGAAATGAATTGGACTTGGAATTCACCTTGAAAGCAAAGCTAAAAGACAGCAGGAAGCCCCTAGATTCTGAAAAAAATATGAGCTAGAGATCTGCTCTTTTAGGGTGATTCACTGAGTCAAAGAAAATGTATATTGGCAATTAGAAAAGGAATACCATGTTCCCTTCAGCAGTACATATACTAAAATTGGAAATGGAATAGCAAATACTGTCAGAATAATTGACTTTTTTTTTTTTTTAATGCATTTGATTGTTGCAGGGTCTCACTGCACAACATGGAATCATTGTGATCCTCCTGCTTTCAGCCTCCCCAGTACTAGGGTTACAGGCGTGCGCTACCACGCCTGAACTCCTGGCCAGCCTGGCACACCTGGGGGTGGGGCCCACATGTGGTGCCAGAGATTGAACCATGGTCCCTGTGCTTGCGTAAGCTTGCCTAAGCAAGCGCTTTAGTCCACTGAGCTATGTCTCAGGCCTAACTTTTTTTTTTTTAATAGACTAAAATGGTGACTAACCATTATGGCCCATAGGCCAAATATGGCTGGGGTGTGTGTGTGTGTGTGTGTGTGTGTGTGTGTAAATTTAGGGAAAGGTCTACAGGGTGTTCAGGGTCCCACTACTAGATCGGACTTCTAGTGACCGCCTGTTTACAGCCTCCCAAGAGCTGGAATTACAGGTGTGCACCACCACACCCAGTCTCTATTGCTATCTCAGCACACCCCAGGGGCGGGGCTGGCACCCGCAGGCCTGAGGATCGAATCCCCGGGCCCTGCGCCCACTTGTAGGCGCTTTAATCTGCTAAGCTATTTGACTGGCTCTCCAAATATGGCTTTTTTTTTTTTTTTTTTTTTTTTGCAGAACCAGGGATTGAACTCACTCAGGCCCTTATGCTTGCCAGGGAAGGGCTTATTCCACTGAGACATCTCCCTGGCCCCCCAAATATGGCTCTTATGAGCTAAGAATTATTTTTTGTTTTTGCATTTTTTTAGAGCTTGGAAAAAATTAGGTATCATTTTGTGGTTTTTTTGTTTTGTTTTTTGGGGGGTTTTTTTGAGGAACCGGAGATTGAACTCGGACCCATGCACTTGCCAGGGAAGCGCTTATTCCACTAAGGCATCTCCCCAGACCCTAAAGTATTATTTTGTGATACATGAAAATTAGAAAATTTTAATTTCAGTGAGTAAAGTTTTATCACAACTTAGTCCACAAACTCTGTTTACACTTTATGGCTTTTTTGTGATGCGCACCCACAAAGTTTAAAATATTTACTATGTGGATCTCTGCAGAATAAAATGGGGATACTCTTGAATGTTATTTTGAAAGAAAAGAGTCATTTAATCATTTCATTTTTCCTGGGGCCCTCTAATGCCTTTTCAGCTTACTATTGTAAAAGAAATGTATTGCCACTTCCCCACCCCACCCAAAAAGCCATGACTGTAGCTACAGTATCAATTTTTTCTGTTTTGAATTTCAAACATTAATATGTTTTCATTTTTATTATGAACATATGCATCTGTAACACCTCATTTGCATCAACTATGACATCCTCATAAAAGGAGCAAAATTCATTTTTTTGTTTTGTTTTCAGAACCAGGGATTGAACTCAGGCCCTTGCACTTGCCAGGGAAGCACTTATTCCAAGGAGCAAAATTTGTAAGATGTCTCTTGAACATTCTTTTTATAAAATAAAACTTCAAATAAATATTCTTACACTAGAGAATATGTTGAAAGAATTAGAAAATAAAGGTTGAATTTTACTGTATCTGTACAATATATATGAAGTCCAAAGGGGTAAAATACAATCTGAAAACATACTAATTGATTCACCTTCTTCCAAATATACAACATTTAGGGCCGGCCAAATAGCTCAGTGGATTAAAGCGCCTGTAAGTAGGCACAGGGGCCTGTGGTTCCATCCCTGGACCGGCCCTGCTGAGCCAGCCTCGCCCCCAGGGAGTGCTGAGACTGCAATTGAGACTGGGCATGGTGGCACACTCCTGTAATCCCAGTACTTGGGAGGCTGTAAACAGGAGAATCACTATGAGTCTGACCTAGTAGTGAGACCCTGAACACCCTATAGACCATTCCCTAAAATACAGAAAAAAAGAAAAATATATATACAACATTTTAGTGTAATATGTTATGACAGTGTCATATATGACACAATTTGTTTTTCACATTTGCAAATTTTATTGTATATACAAAAATATAGCACACTATCTCTGGAGAAAACAATGGGAAAAAAGTCATCTGCTAATTTACAGATCTTACACTACTAACAAAAACATTTCCTAGGAGTGTCTGCTGCTTTAGTTTATGCAATATGTGGGTCACCAAGTTCTGGGCCCCTTGCTTTGAGCTCTATTAGTTCATTGTAGTAAGTATGCCAGTTAAAATGCCACATGGACAAAAGCATCTCACTGCAAACAGCAAACAAGGTCCCAACCCTCTATTAACAGTGCTAAGATAATACCTATTTAGTTGGTTGTATTTCTGAATTTAAAAAAAAAAAAGGATGGGCTAGTGAGATGGCTCAGTGGTCTAAAGCACCTACTTAGAGAACAAGCTTAGCAAAGCACAGGGACCACGGTTCGATCCCCCAGCACTACATGCCAGCCAGCCCCGCCCCTAGGTGGGCTATGCTGGCCACACACACGCACACACGCACACACACACACACAATAAATAAATAAACTTCAAAAAATTAAAAAATAAAAAGGAACAGTCCTTATTACTATACTATTCCTAATTAATAATGCTTTGTTGGTTTTTCAAAGTTCTCTGGTGGGACAGAGGAAACTTTATGGCGAACTGTGTTAGAGTTTTTATAATGCTATCCCAGCTGTTCATCCGGTCATGACAACCCTGGCACAATTTAAGGCAACCCTTGGCTGGAAGGTAACACCATAAGCAAGGCAAGAGAGTGACATGAAGCCCATGGCTGACCATCGGGTGCAACAGTGAGATTGGCAGCAAGAATACAGTTGTCAGCACAGTTTTCCTCATCATCACTGGAACAGTGAAAGGAGAGATCTTTCACACAGCATACACAGTCCCATAGTCAGTCACATTCTGGGCCGAGCAAAGGCACTGCTTGTCGCAGATCCAGGCTGACTGCAGGGTCTCGGGTAGGTGCTCTCCTTATGTTTGCACTTGCCGCAGTCCTCACACCTGCAGATGTGCAGCCCTAAATCCTCCTTGCTCAGACTTAAGCTTAATGATTTGAACTCCTATTTGGGCTGCACTCGGATTATCCCATCAGTGAGTGGCCCAGAGGAGAAGGATGATCCCAACATTCTCTTTTCCAAGAAGTTGCTACTGGTATTTGTCCTTGCACTGCTCCACAAGCCTAAGCTGACTGCTGATGGACCTAGACAGAGGAGCTCCCCATACAGCATCAATTTTGATTGAGCTAGGAGTTTCCACAACCCTAGTCCAGCAGTAATGTTGAAGGGTTAGGTGGCATTATTCATCTTAGTGGACTTCTTTCAATGCTTTGCTCCTAAGTTAGTGGAATAAGTAAGCAACTATAATTCAGGGGGGCAGGAGTGGTAGGGTTCAACCTTGAGCTTTGCACAAGCTAGACAAGCACTGTCCCATTGATCTTTTTTTCCTAGCTCTTATTTTTTTTCTTTCTAGATAGTAAACACCTCTTACCTACCTAATGAAATCACTGGAGCATCATAGTTATGTAAAGATGTCTCATTAAAAGATATACAATAAAGAATTAAATGATGATGTTATGTGATGTTAAAGATCAACACAGGACCTTGCACATGCTAAAGAGACTGTATTGTTTTTCTTCTTAATGTTGAGTATAAACAATTTATGTTTATAAAATACTTATGTTGAGTTTATAGTCTATAAATTTTAATACATATATTTAATATATAAATATTAAATTTTTGGATATATGCAGTATGATAAAAATATAGTGAATTTTAAAACTAAAAGATTTGTTACATAAAAGACACATTGTCATTAACCCCCTCACAATAATAAATACACCCTTCAAACACACTGCTTCATATTCTTGCCTCTTTCTGAAGCAGTCCTGGAAGTTCTTTTTCATGAATGTCTCTGTGCTGTTGAGGCTGCCTCAGTGTCTTGAATCTACTGAAAATGTTTTCCTTTTATGGTCATTTTGACTTTGAGAAGTTGCACGATGCCAGATCCAGTGAATAAGGTGGATGAGGACACATCATCATGTTTCTATTTGATAGAAATTGCTGAAATGTTTGAAATTGTTTTGAATACATTCAGAACATTGAGGTAACCAAGTCTAAGTTGAGACAGTCACAAGCTCAGACATCCTGTGCTGTTTCAGAAAGGGGCAAGAAAAATGGGATAACTGTGTCAGAAGATTTAGCTTTCATTTTAGAGGGGATTGATGGTGAAGTATCTTTTACTGAAGTAATTTTTTTTTATTTAAACAACTAAATTTTGTGATTATACCTCATATATGGAAAAAAGAAAACAAATATGGCAAAATACTAAAAATGAGTAAATCTAAATGAATATATAGGAAATCATTTTAATATTCTAAGAATTTTTCAATTTCTGTAACTCTAAACTTTTGTTTGAGCTAGCCAGTTTAGTTTTTAATTAAAAATTATATGAACCCATGTGTGGTAGTGCATACCTGTAATCCTAACACTGAGAGGCTGAGGCAAGAAGATCCAGTCACCTAGTGACTTAGCAAGAGCCCTGTCTCACAAAATAAAAAGGGCTGGAGACAAAGCTCAGTGCAAAGGCCCTGAGTTCAATTCTTAGTATAGATTAAAAAAAGATTATATGGAACATGATGAACCTGGTACTAATGTATAATGAGTAATAAAAAGAAAATGTGTTTTGTCATGAAACTACACTAAAAATATGTAACTGTAAGGCCCAAATACTATATTTTAAAATAATACTACTATAAAATATTGTTTCTATTTCATGATATTATATTCTTTTTAATAGGTAATGGAATATCTTATTGGTGGAGATGTCAAGTCTCTTCTACATATATATGGTTATTTTGATGAAGAGATGGCTGTGAAATATATTTCTGAAGTAGCACTGGCTCTAGACTACCTTCACAGACATGGAATCATCCACAGGTAAAGACGCATTTTTCTCAAAACTGTTACCTAAATGTACAAATAATCAAATTATGTGTTAAATGTTTGGATCTCAAATATTTATGGTAACCATTTACCTACTATTTCTAGATTATCTAAAGTTTCATAGTAACATGTGAGTTTAGCAGTTCTATCAACCCATATTTTATCTCTGTTTTAACATAAACATTCAGTGTAAAAACTACTCAATTCTTTTCCACTCTTCTGCTACCATACAGAAGTGCTATACTCTGTAGACCTAGCTGATTGACACTGCTTTGTTCTCTGCAAAGAAAGGCTAGCTTATTCTGCTGTTAAATATTAGTCTTACTTTCCTCTAAAAGAAAAAGCAGTTTTGAACTGACTGGATTATTTTACCTAACAATGTCATAGATAATCTAAAATTAAGTCATTTAACATTTTGTGGATTCAGATGTACCAAAGAATGGCTTTTGAAAGTTGTCCTATTCTTTGCAAAGCCACAAACAAATATATTTATTTTAGAGGCAATGAATAGAATTTTTCTCATCTGTAACTTTCACTTTCTTAGACCTTTTTTTTTTTTTGCAGTACTGGGATTCAACTTAATACCTTCCACTTGCCAGGCTAGCGCTTATTCTATTGAGCAATCTTCCCAGCCCCAGACATTCTAATATTGCATCTAGCCTTTTCACTAAGCACCATGGTGCATTTTAGTTACATATTTGCCTTTTGTTTTATGTCCAGGGATTTGAAACCAGACAATATGCTGATTTCTAATGAGGGTCATATTAAACTGACAGATTTTGGCCTTTCCAAAGTGACTTTGAATAGAGGTAAGAAAATAGCAAATATGTACCTTTCTATTTATTTTTTAAATTTTGGTCATAAGTTTAATTTGTGAGGTTAGCAGATGACAAGAGGCAATAAATGAATGGAAACAAGGCTTAGAAACAGAAGAAAAGTGAGAACTTTTAGGCCAGTTTAGGTTTAGACATTCACTAGATTGAACTGTTTTTCTAACATTGAAAATATTTTTCTATTCAAAATGCTGTATTTCATTTTAGGACTTGATTTTTGTGTCTTAGAGGGCCCTAAATTGATGGTTGAGACACCACTATAAATGATAATGCACTGATGGTGAACCTTTTAGAGTTGTCAGTGATACAAGTAACCTGCTGTAGCACACTTGCCATAGGTTCACCACCACTGCCCTAATGGCAAACATCTTCCCATTACAATGTCTAAATGGTGGGGCCGGGGAGATGGCTCAGTGGAATACGTGCTTCCCTGGCAAGTAAAAGGGCCTGAGTTCAATCCCCGGTTCCACCAAAAAAATAAATAAATAAATAAAATGTCTAAATGGGGCAGGCAAGATAGCTCAGCAGACTAAGCCTGCTTAGGCAAGTTCAGGGACTGTGGTTTGATCCCTGGGTACCAGGTGCTGCGCTGGCCCCCAGACACTCTAAAATGTATAATACAATACAATCTAAGAGTCAGGCCAGGGGTATGGCTCAGCAGCATAAAAGCACCTGCCTGGCAAGTGCAAGGTCCTAAGTTCAATCTCCAGTACAAAAATAAAATGTCTTAAGTGTCTTTTCATTAGTTGTTATTCTCAAAGATTTGCTGGTGGGGCCAGAGAGATGGCTCAGTAGAATAAGCGCTTGCCTGGCAAGCACAAGGGCCTGAGTTCAATCCCCAGTTCTGCAAAAAAAAAAAAAAGGGGGGGGTTGCTGGAGAAGGACCAGGGGTATGGCTAAGTGGTAGAGTGCATGTGAGGGCCTAGGTTTGATCCCTTCATACTGAAAAGAAAAAGTGAAAGAAGGAAAAAATATTCTGAGAATAAATATTATGAAACTCAAATTACCTAAATTCACCTATAACTTCTTCACTTCTGTTATAGTGTAGCAGTTCATTGTCTAGCCGGTAGTAGTCTACCAGTTGAGTAAGGCTTAGTTTCTTCTCTGCAGACATAACTGACTGCAACTCAAAAGCAGCAGCTGGCTACAGCTTCTTTACTTTTTTACCAACAGCTGTAACTATGACAGGTCATTCTTGTCATTTTGACAAGTTTTTGTCTGTGAAGGAGGTCTTCCTTCTGCACCTACTTCACCAATTTTGCTTTTCTTTCTTTAGATCTTGTTTAAGATTCTCATTCACAAAATCATTTTGGAGAACACTGTATGACCCAGTATCAATTGATTTAGATTACACACACTGATATTCTTGAGAGCACTTTTCAAGTTTGCATGTTCCTAAGATTCACTGTATTTAAAGCTTTCTTGAAATTCCAGTTTTCTTCTATTGAAGATGTTGGTTTCTCTGAAAAGTTCTTATCATTTTCTTCATTCTCCATTTTAACATATTTTACTACACTGCAACAGAAATTAAATGAAAACTTTGTTTTCCTTAGTCTTTTTTTTTTTTTTTTTTTAAATGTAGTACAGGGTCTAAAGGATCTCTCTAAACAGATCAAACTCGTAGTGATCGTCCTGCTTTCAGCCTCCCAAGTGCTGGGATTACAGGCTTGCACCTCCACGCACAGTCTCATTCGCCATCTCAGAGAGCCCCGGACACGGGGCTCCTTAGTCTTTAAGTATTGTACTCACTGGCGTTTTCTATGAACTGTTTGTATGGGGAGATGGTGAATTTGCACAGGCCTATGAAGTGCTGGGAAAAATCACAGCTGAGTCTGATGGGCTTTCCATCGTGAAAATGAAATCTTGGTTTACTTTGCAAGGATATCACTCAGTCTGGCTGTATCTTTTTAAAGGTCCAGCACCAACAAACAACAACATCAACAAGAAAAAAACCAAAATATTTAGAGACTACATTTCATTAACTTACACTATTTTCTTTGTTTAAACACAATGAAATCTAATAGCTATTTATTCTAAAATACAGTATATATAATTGTCTTTTTCCATTAAAGATGAAAAACGATGTTTAGGGGCACAGCTCAGTATTAAGAATGCATGTTTAGCATACATGAGGGCTTGGGTTCAACCCCAGGATAAGTAGATTTTTTTTTTTTTTTTTTTTTTTAGATACCAGGGATTGAACTCAGGACTTTGCACTTGCCACGCTTATTCTACTGAGCTATCTCCCCAGCCCTAGATAGATAAATGAAAAGGGAATGT
>NW_004524721.1:3455047-3482072 GCF_000260255.1 Octodon degus
TCCCTGGCCTGGAACCCTAGATGTGCTGAGCCAGCCACTGAAACTGGGCATGGTGGCACAGACCTATAAACCCAGAGCTGAGGCAGGCTGAGACAGGAGAGAGGATCATTACGAGTCCAAGCTACAGAGCAAGACCTTGTACCAAATAAATAAGAGATTTAAAAAGGAAATATATGTAGATCTGTGATTCTTTATTTAGAAGTACAAGATTTGAACAGTTGTAAATACCTAAAAATTTTCAAATCTGACCTGAGCTAATATAGGGCTACTTGGAGTCTTTCTTCATCTCACTTCATGTGACTATACATTTGCTACAGAAACAGTACTTGATTGCTGATACTATAGAAGATGTCATTAGGGATAGTCTCTAACATTCCGTATGTTTACCATATTTGTTTTCTTGAATGTGGCAAATATTACAAATTGAGAAAATTTTATATTAAGATGACCCTACTGATGAATTTAACTAACTGTATTATAAAGGCCTGATTTTTAGTTTTAGTTGTAAAATATCCTTTAAAATTATTATCACTTTATTCTTATTGCTCCATTGATATGAGATATAAATGAGGTTTGTTACATTCAAACCTTATACTTTTTTAAAGTCCTGTACTGCATACAGACCATTAAGCTTCTCTTGCTATTTTTGTATCTAAGTAAAATAGTGTAATAGTATGTGTTAGTATTGAATTATTTTAAAATATTATATATTGAAACATACTAATAGTGTGGATCAACTTTTATATTAATTCAGACTTAAACATGTTAACATGAGGGGACAGACTTGTATTATTCCATACCAACTGTGTTTCAGTAATTGATTTACCAAAATTATTTTCTTGCTAGTTGGAAAACACTTATTTTTAGTGACTGAGTAGCCCCTAAAAATATATTAAGATCCTGGATCATTTTACTGTGTTCTACTCAGAATAAGATTGTGTTCTATCAAACTTTTAATGATTTGAAATGGTTGCAAATGTTTCCTCTATGGCATGATAGATTTCCTGCATATATTTATCCTACACAAGCCTTTTGCAGGTAAGGTTAACTTCTTTACCTTCTACAGGTAAGGTTAATAACATAGAGAGAGGGTCAAAGTGCAGAATACACAATTATTGACTTAGTGACAACTGAAAGTTTACTGACAGATTTTTTTAAAATTCATACGTTTTCCTTTGCATGCACAGATATCAATATGATGGATATCCTTACAACACCATCGATGGCGAAGCCTAAGCAAGATTATTCAAGAACCCCAGGACAAGTATTATCGCTCATCAGTTCTTTAGGATTTGTAAGTTCTTGTTATGAAAACTCACATGATATACCCTTTCATAGTCATCCCTTCAAATTTATAGTCCCCTTTAAAAAAATAAAAATAGATGTAAGTAACAAGCATGAGGTTAAATTTCATTGACACTTTGTCAGTCTCAATGGCACAATGGCCTGTGTAAACTTAGGTGGTATTTTTGTGAAGAATGCTAAATCTTAGTGTTTCTTTTTTTCTCACACTAATAGTTCACACCAGTTGCAGAAAAAAATCAAGACTCTGCAGACATCCTTTCAACCCACCTATCAGAAACATCACCGCTTTCTAAAGGATTAATTTGTCCCATGTCTATAGATCAAAAGGAGACACCTTATTCTAGCAAACTACTAAAATCATGTGAGTACAAAAAAGTAGTTTATTACACTAAGTATGTTTCTTAGGAAAAAATTATTTTTCTTTTTCTTTTTTCTTTTTTCTTTTTTTTTTTTTTTTGTGGAGCTAGGGATTGAACTCAGGCCCTTGCGCTTGTCAGGCAGATGTTTATTCCACTGACCTATCTCCCCAACCTCTCAAATGTTAAAATGTCTAATGTCAATATAATATTTTCAAAATGCAAATACTTCAACCATCTGTGACATTCCTATATTTCATTATGTAAATGCCATTTCTCACCAAAGTGGTGGCAGATTTGCAAATCAATAGAAAAAAAGGTCTAGCTAATGTGATAACCTAGAAAATTTAAATGATCATTAGTTTAATTTCCCTATATTGTGTCTGTGGAAATCTTAGAGAATATAAACAAGTACCTGCAGTGTTATGGATGTCTGTATAATTATTTCCAAAAGTTTTTGTGGTAGCTTAAATTTAAAAACTCATAGATATTTTTGCATTCAGTAAAAGACATAGGAAGGTATAGAGGAGATTAGCACAGTATAAGCAATCCTTTGAAATGAATCTGACGTGGAGGAGTAGGATGGTTCTATGATGGCCAAACTGCATCCAGAAAGACAAGCAAGAACTTATAGCTTCAGTTTAGCAAAGAGACACTAGCATATCCAACAGCATGGAGCTAGTGCACCTCCAGACAGTAGGGAGTGAGTGTACTGTGTGAGAATGAGAAGTATATACAATAGGAAAGGAAGTTCAGTAAAGTATATTGGGAAGGAGCAGATGTCATTACAGAGATATATAGAAAACTTGGAGCTATCAAAAGTTCCAACATAGAAAATGGTTTGATCACAAATAATCTTTAAGGAATAACTCATTAGCAAATATGCAATATGTACACAACATTTGATTAAACGTTAAGTTTCCCTGTTACTGACAGAAGGCAGCTAAACAGTTCACGCCTATACATCAGAGTCAGTGTCCAGTGAGTTGCCAGAATTACACTGAGAGGATTTGAACAATGAAAAGAAAGTTGGATTACATGGGCCTTGAAACATTCCTTTCAACCCTAACCCTAACCCTAAAAAAAAAAAGAAAGAAAAAAAAAAAGAAACACTCCTTTCAACTTTAAAGTTCTAAGACTTACTTACCAGGTCAAAAATCTGTAAGACTTAGAATTTCCTTGAGATTGCTTCTGTGGTCTCAACTTTGGCCAGAAGAATATCAAGTTCACCAAGGACACTTGGGAGGTTTTTCAAGGACTTGTTGAAAAATATTTTCAAGTCTTACTGAGAATGCTGATATTTGCAAATAAATAAGAATATATGAATACTTACAATAATTTTTCCTACTCAAAAAAGAAAAACAGTTCCTTGAGATTGAGGTCATGTTCAATCTTTAAGGAAAAGAAAGCAAGACATCTGAATCCTTTCATCTATGTGTAAAATCTTGACATACATATATTATTACTGTATCTTTAGCAGTAGCACAATTGTTGGCCATGTGTGATGGCAAAAGATTGAGACAAGAGGTCAGCAATTTCACAGTTCATTTGGGCAACTTAGGAGTCTTATCTGAGAATTTAAAAAATTGAAAGGAACTAGGGATGTAGCTCAGCACTACCTCAATTCTGTTCCTAATACCACCAAACACAAAGGACATAGTTGTCTTATGCCTACTTATAAGATGATGAACAACCATTTTTAGTAATTTGCATGTATGATAAAGGAGTATCATTGTTAGCCACTGTATGATTATTTATTTGCTTTATCCCATTACATTACAAGAATCCTTTATGTGGGGAATGGCATGGGTATCAATGGTAGATCACTAGCCTAGCATGCTGAAGGCTCCAAGTTTGATCCTCAGCATGAAAAAAAAGAAAGAAGAGAATGGGAGGGAAAGTAGGTCACTCTGGATGTCTATGATCCATTTCCATGAGCATATAAATTGCTGCATTACAATAAAATATAATTTTAATTAGAAACAGATTGAATTGAGTAAATTTAGTTATATTCTAACCATATTTTTTTTTTCTTTTTTTTGGTACTGGGAGTTGAAGTCAGGTCCTTATGTTTACCAGGCAGGTGCTGTGCCACTGAGTTACATTCCAGGCCCCATTCTATCCTTATTGCACATCTGGGTATAGTATATCAGTAATTCTCTTTTATCAAGAATAGTTTCATATTGGATTTAAAAAATGCCAAAGTGATTCTAATTACCATATAAAAAATTCTCTTGTGCTGGTTTTTATTCTAAAACTGTTAAAAGAATTAAAAAAAAAAAAAAAGAATTTTTTTGCTCTAAACTTTAAAGCAATATTTACATTGTTTAAAAAAAAGCCCTTCTGAAAAAAAATATATAAGTCTAAATCTAATGAGAATAATAGCAGAAATTCTTTTTTTTTTTTTTTTTTTTTTTTTTTGTGGTACCAGGGTTTGAACTCAGGATCTTGTGCTTGCCAGGCAAGCACTTATTCTACTGAGCCATCTCCCCGGCAAAGTAGCAGAAATTCTTGCAGCCATATTGTGAAGGACTGTATTTACAAAGAAATACTTCTGAAATATGATAAATAATCTGCAAATATTCAGGTTCAGTAAAGAACTACAAAAATATGATATAAGCTTTAATATTTTCTTCCCCCTACAGGTCTTGAAACTCTTGCTTCCAACCCAGGAATGCCCATGAAAAGTCTAACTTCTAATCTACTGCAGTCTAGGAAAAGGTTGGCCACCTCTAGTGCCAGTAGTCAGTCCCACACTTTTGTGTCCAGCATGGAGTCAGAATGCCACAGCAGCCCCAAATGGGAAAAGGATTGTCAGGTTAGAAGGACATTTATTTTAACCAAACCAATTATGTATTTCAAATTCATGACAAAAACACTATACCTTTTAATGTAAATCCCATAAGGAAATCAAATTGTGACCTGAATAGCAGCCAGGGTAATATCAAAGATTCTTTTTTTCCCAGAGATGCTGTCAAATTTTTAACAATTTCATTTCTCATTCAGTTGTGAAATTTCTCTTCCTTGATATGTAATGATTAAGCTACTATAGTAAATGATAAAATTTGACTGTAATTCTCTTCCATGGCAGTTATTAGCATTAGTTTTTACCCGTACCTCTTTTTATGATGTTTTCCATCAGTTTTTCTTTTTCTGCCTTTCTTTTTTTTTTTTTAATGTATTTAGTACAGGCTCTACAGAGTCTCACTATGTAGATCAGACTCATAGTGATTCTCCTATTTTCAGCCTCCCAAATGCCAGAATTACAGGTGCGTGCCACCATGCCCAGTCTCAATCACCCTCTTAGCACACCCCATGAGCGGGGTTGGCACACTCTGGGCATCGAATCCCAGTCTCTGCGTCTGCATAAGCAGGTGCTTTAATCCGCTGAGCTATCTGGCCAGCCTTAGTTTTTCACCTAATAGACTAGTAACTCTTCAGGAATAGCTTTTAAGTAGTGAAGGTGATGTAATATGGGTGTTATGTTACTTCTTATATTCTAGAAAGCATATTATATACTATTCTAAACTACACACAGCCTTACCTTCTTCCATTTCTGCCACTCTGAGGAATTTAGTAATCAACTTATAATACAGCTTCCCAAGTTATAATCAGAAAAATGATAGTGTACCATGAGAGACTCTCAGCTAACCTTGTCCTGCTCCTCAAATACATTATTTTTGGTATTTGCAAACCAGTGAGATGTAATTCAGGACAATTTTTTGGTTTTTGTGATTTTTAAGGGGCCAGGGATATAGCTCAGCGGGACAGTGCCTGCCTGGAAAGCACAAGGTCCTGTTTTATTCCCAGGACCAAAAATAAATAAGATTTTAAAGTTTGATACTTGTACATCAAAAATAGGTACTTTTAGTTACTCAAGACTGACTTTAATTGAATAATTATAAACAAATTCTGGTCACCCTGTACCAACTTGCAATGTGTAAGTATGTATGAGCATGTGAGCACCCACAAAAAGTTCGTTTTCAATTTTCAGGAAAAACATTTTATCAATGTATCAGTGTTATTTGTGTTGAAAATGAACTTTAATTCCTGTTAATTTTGGCTATAACTTTTTTAACTAGATTTCATCCCCTCTGCTTTCTACAATTCAAAACAAATACATTGAATCTTGTGTTATATGTGTATAATGTAGCTGTAACCTAAACCTGCCTAAATATATTATTTGTTAATTTGCCCCATTTACTCATATATAAAAATAAGTATTTGTGGATAACTAGTTTAAATTTTAGACCAGTGTTTCATTCAGAAGAATCTAAGATTTTAATTGTTTATATTGTTTTTTTAATTCCCTATTATCATTGTTGTTTTGTTCCATTTGAAAGTGGGAATAAGAAGAATAGCAATTTATGGGGTTATTTATCCTACCTATGTAGACAAAAGTTAGAATCTCAAAGATTTTCAACCTTTTTTTTTTTTTTTTGGTACCTGGAATCAAATTCATGACCTCGCGCTTGCCAGGCAGGTGCTGTGCCAAGCTATATCCCTGGCTGGACTCTCAACTTTTTTTTTAATTTAATAGTTTTTATTGATATTATGATTTCAAGTGTTGATTAAACCCTTTTTTTTTTCTTTTCTGTGGCCAGCTCAGCCCACCCTGGGGTGCCAGGGGATCAAACCTCGGTCCCTGAGCTTTGCCTAAGCTTGCCTAAATAGGCACTTTAGACCACTGAGCTATCTTGCTAGCCCCTTGAATCTCAACTTTATATGAACTAATAAATATTTTTTTCTCCTCTTAGGAAAGTGATGAGGCATTGGGCTCTACAATGATGAGTTGGAATGCAGTGGAAAAGTTATGTACAAAATCTGCAAATGACATCAAGACCAAAAGTTTCCATAAAAAGGGTCTTGAGTTGGCCCTTTCTCCAATTCATAACAGCAATGCCATTCCTACCACTGGAGGATCTTGTGTAACCCTTGCTAAAAAATGCTTCTCTGGAGAGGCTTCTTGGGAAGCAAGAGCACTTGATGTAAATAACGTGAACAAGGCCCCTGACACAGGACAGTCTGATTCCCAGCAGTCACATCAGTGGGCTCTGAATTCTAGTGATATACCTGAAGAGCCTCTTGGGAAAAGTTTAAAAAGAAATTTTGAATTGGTTGACTCTAGTCCCTGTAAAGAAATTATACAACATAAAAAAAATTGTGTAGAGAATGAGCATGATAAAAAGCTTCGAGGTTGTCATACAAATCAGAGTACAGGCTTAACAGCTGAAGTCCATGGTCTTAAGTTATCGGTGTATAGGTGTCAGCAAAATGACTGTGCTAATAAGGAGAACATCACCTGTTATTTTACTGATAAACAAACACCAGAAAATTTATCTGCACCAACAATAGCAAAAAACCTTATGTGTGACCTAGATGAAGACTGTGAAAAGACTGATAAGAAGGAACACATGGATTCTAATTTTTTATGTTGTGATGATGATAGAGCACCCAGAAGCATATGTATGGACTCAGATTCTTCTTTTCCTGGAATTTCTGTCATGGAAAGTTCATTAGAAAGGCAGCCCTTAGATGCAGTTAAAAGCATCAAAGAATCTTCTTTTGAAGACTCAAATATTGAAGATCTCCTAACTGTATCACCAAACTTCCAAGAGAATACCTTGCCAAAAGATGATGAGCACCCTGCTGTCCAAGATAGCAACCAAAAAATGTTAGCTCCTTCTTCAGAGGCCTTGAAAGCGTTAGCTCTCTGTAAAAGAAATGCTGTAGCTTTTCGAAGTTTTAATAGTCATATTAATATATCCAATAACTCAGAACCATCCAAAATGAGCATTACTTCTTTAGATACAATGGATATTTCATGTGCATACAGTGGCTCATATCCCATGGCCATAACTCCTCAGAAAGAAAGATCCTCTGTGCCATATCAGGTATAGTCTTTGTTTTTAACACTTGTTTTTTTTCCCATCCCTAAAATACAGGAGAAAAAAAAAAAAAAAAACACTTGTTTTTTGGATGTAGAAAAATAAAGTATTAGAACAGACACTTGGCTGGTGTGATACCATACACCTGTGATCCCAGAACTGTGACAGGTTGAGATAGGAGGACCATGAGTTCAAGTGCAGCCTGGGGAACTGAGTGACTGAAAGACACCATCTCAAAAAAAAGCAGGAGATTGTCACTCAGTGTGAAGGTCCTAGGTTCAATCCCAAGTGAGTATTTAGGGGAGGACAGGCAAACAACACATTTGTCTCAGCTAAATTTTATAGTATTAATTATGTGATTTTGTTCATGAGACTATGGATTATTGGAAGTTTTCATGTTTATTTAGCTTCCTAACTGTGTCTTATTTGTATTGCTCTGTATACCTTCCTAAGAAAATCCAATCACATATTTTCACAGCAATACTATGTGATATCAAATTAAAGTCTGTCCTTTAATGTTTTCCAAGGACATATTTGGATAATCTCTTCTTCAAAGAAAAAAGTTGAAATAGATTTTTCAAATATTATTTTGTTACTCCATTTCATTTATAAACCAAAAAAATTTTTTTTCTTTCTTTGCAGAAATATCATAATACAAAATATGTAAACTCTGAACTTGGATTATGAGACTTGGGTTTTGTGATAAGACTTGAATTTTCTTTTCTTTTCTTTTTCTTTTTTGAATTGTTTTTTAAGGGAGGTTTATTTTTGAGACTTGAATTTTCTAACCAGAACTTAAAAGCCCCTTCACATCAGAGCCTGGTTTCTTTAAATGTCTGAGGGGATAAAATGGTATTGTTAGACAAGTTACCTTAAAACACCTTAAATCTCATTTCATACAAGAGATTATTTATATTACCTTGTATACTGTGCTAATTTGTTATTTGTCAGCAAAATCCTTTGTCAGCAATTATTCTTCAGTTGTATTAAGACATGCTATCAAGAAATTTTTGTGTATTTTCTCGTAATAATGTATTCCAGGTCTTAGTGAAATAATTAAGCAAATGAACTTCTACATATAAGGACTTTTTGATAATTATAACTAGTTATGAGTCCATTTTCAAATCCTGGATTAATAATTTAAGTACAGTCTATCTTTTATGCCTAACAGCCCATGATCTAGCAATATCTTTTCCTTGTAAAAGAAATGAGAATATTTGCTGTCACTTAAACTCTTTGAATTAGCAGACCCCAAAACAGATCAAATGTGGAACTTCATACCGAACTCCAAAGAGTGTGAGAAGAGGGGCAGCTCCAGTAGATGATGGGCGAATTCTAGGAACCCCAGACTACCTGGCACCTGAGCTGTTATTGAGCACAGCCCATGGTAAGCAATGCATGTCTCAGACTTTGAACTGCTATCAGTGTATTCTTTTTTTAAAATATTTATTTATTTATTTAGTGTATGTGTGTGTGTGTGTGTGTGGCCAGCTCAGCCCACCAGGGGGCTGGGCTGGCTGGCATGTGGTGCTGGGGGATTGAACTGCGGTCCCTGTGCTTAGCTTAGCTTGTTCTAAGTAGGTGCTTTAGACCACTGAGCCATCTCACCAGCCCCAGTGTATTGTCTTTTAAGGCAAAATTGTTTTGAGTTTCTTTGGTAGTTAGATTATCTAAAGTATGAGAAAATGGGTGGCTGGGGAGATGGCTCAGTGGAATAAGTGCTTGCCTAGGAAGCACAGGGGCCTGAGTTCAATCCCTGGTTCTGGAGAAAATAGGCTCACAAAATACTCTTTTCTCATCTATTTGGCATTTATTGTGAGAAAAGAAAAAAGAAATAGCTATTCTCTGCATATGTAAAACCAAATACTGAAGGCTATAAGGCCATTTATGTTTTACCTTCAGTGGTTTTGCTTTCTTTGGTTCAGTCACAGTGATCCACCCCCCACCCACTTTGTCATCTTTGTTCTAAACATTTCTTCACGTCTGGTCTATAATGCTCATGACTGCAATGTGAGACTTACACTTCTGTTCAATCTGCAGAATCCTATTCCAATTTATAAGTGACCCACACTTATATATGCTCACCAAGATAGCCAAACCGGAAATGAATCAGCCTTCAAAATGGTACATCCACCTTCTTTTCCTTTCTCTGTCTTAAAAGTTTTCCTATATTAAGTAAACTTTATTCTCTAGTCTTGATTTAGCAGTTACCACAACTGAGTAGCTCAGTGCAAAAACAATGTGTTGGGACTGTGGAAGCTAGAAGTGCAAAACCAAGGTGTGCTTCCTTTATCACTCCTATTCCTTCATGGTTTGCTGGCCGCTTTGCCTTGCAGATGCATCATTTCAATTTTGCCTTTTCGTATTGTTTTTCCCTGTGTCTCTGTCATGGTGTGACTTTTAAAAATATTTTTATTTATTTACGTGTGTGTGTGTGTGTGTGTGTGTGTGGCCAGCTCAGCCCACCAGGGGGCGGGGCTGGCTGGCATGTGGTGCTGAGGGATTGAACCGCTGTCCCTGTGCTTTGCTAAGCTTGTTCTAAGTAGGTGCTTTAGACCACTGAGCCATCTCACCAGCCCCATGTCATGGTGTGACTTTTTTAAGGATATAAGTTATGTTAAGTAGGAGCCTTCCCTAATCCATTATAACCTCATCTTAACCTAGTTAATTGAATCTGCAATGACCCTGTTTCCAAATAAGATCATATTCTGAGGTACTGAGTCTTATGTTTTAAATAAGCTTTTTTGAGGGGCACAAATCAACTCATAACATGAATTCCTTCTACATTTTTTGTTGCAATACTGGCGACTGAACCCAGGAACAACTGAGATACAGCCCAATACTTTTATTATTTTTGGAAACTGAGTCTCAGATGCTCTGACTGGTGTCAAACTTGTAACACTCCTGCTTCAGCCTCCTGAGTAGGCAAGACCATAGGTATGTGCCTTGGTGCCCACCTCCTACATCTTGATTACTTTCTTTTTTCCTTTAGGTTCCTTGGTGATCATCTGTTTCATCCTCCCCATTCCAACTGCTACACCTCTTCTATTTTTATTTCTTTCCGGTTTTTATCTCCAGCCTTTAGGCAAGTTTTTGTCTTCCCTTTGCTGCCTAACTGCTCAAAGCTTGCCTCTTTTCTTTACTTGACTATTTTTGTTCTCGCAATATAATTTTATATCAAGGAGTTAACAAAACCTTCCTGTCACCAGAGTCCCTATAGTCAGATCTCACAGTTTCTCCTCAGTCTCATTCCTCTTACCTCTGTGGACATTCTTTAGTTGCTTCTTTCTCTCTTCCAAGTGTAGTTCTCGGGGACCTGCTGGTTAGTTCAGTTGTTTAAGCGCCTGCTCATGCAAATGCAGTCAGGCACAGGACACCTTGATTCAATCCCCATGTCCACCTGCATTACCAGCCCTGCCTTAAGGCAGCTTGAGCCAGCCAAAAAATATTAATAATAATTATTCCCAAGTATAGTTCTCCTTTTTCTCAGTGGGAGTTTGATACCCGAGAATACCAAACTCTCCAGATGCCCAGGTCCCTTATATAAAATGGGACAGTATTTGCGTGTAAACTATACATAGCCTCCCATATACTTCCCATATACCAATCACCTCTGCAGTACTTAAAACACCGAATGCAATGTAAATACTATTTAAGTAGTTGTTATATCATTTAGGGAACAATAGTAAGAGGATGTAGATGTTCAAAACCAGTGATTTTTCAAATATTTTCTATCCATGTTTGGTTGAATTTGTGGATATGTAACAGTAAATACAGAGGACTACAAAGTTCTTCTAGATTCTGCTCTATGCTATTATTTCCTACACATATTCCCTGTTAATCATACATCATTCCCATGATGATTCCCAGATCCATCTCTAATCCTGACTTTCTCTGGACAACAAACATACATCTAAACTGCCTACTTAGTATTCTACCAATCTGCCAAATATTTCAAGTAAAAAATGGGCTTCTTATGTAGCTTGCTTTGTTTTGTTCAGTAACTTTCATCATGTTTATGATGACTGGCATCATCCCTAACATTCAGACATTTAAATCTAGTTACTTAAATCCCTGCTGTATTTTTTCACCTATGCTATATTCTCTATAAGAAATTTGTCTTTCTCTTTCATCATTTAATGGCCTTCTATCTAATCTCAATTTTATTGTTGTCTACCATGGTTGCCAACAGATTTTCTTTCTGAGCCAAAATACAATTTGTTTCTATCCTCAAAAGACTATAGTGTCCCCCCTCTGAGCTGCTAAATAAAATCCTAATTATTGGTCATGACATTTGCGGCTCTTAGTTCTCAAATTAGTCTCAGCTTTCAACAAATCTAAATTGTTGTATGCCCTATGTTCTTTTAAAAAAAAAAAGATACTAAGGATTGAATTCAGGGTCTTCACATTGATCTAAGTCCTTACCTTTATTTTTTGTTTTGAGGCAGGGTCTTGCTAAATTGCCCAGGCTGAGCTTAAACTTGTGATCTTCCAGTCTGAGCCTCCCAGAGTACAAGGCTTTACTTACAAAGATGTGCCACCATGTCCAGTTCCTATTCTGTTTCTTAATAAAATGTATTGTAATATCTCAGTCTTGTTTTGTACATGTACTTTATGTTGAGAAAAGCCAGTCTCATAATCTTTCAATCAAATTTCTTTTCATCATCAGTCCAGTATCAAATCTTCAGTGAAGCGCTTTTTTAAAATTTAGTTAGTTGTTTTGTTTTTTGTTTTGTTTTTGGTGGAACTGGGGATTGAACTCAGGTGCTTGCGCTTGCCAAGCAAGCGCTTATTCAACTGAGCCATTTCCCTGGCAGTGAAGCTCCTTTAATCAAACACACCACCTATGTTTTTGGGTTTTGGGGGTTTTTGTTGTTGTTGTTGGTTTTGGGGAGTTCTTTTTTGTCTTTTGTATTTTTGAGACAGGGTCTCAACATGCAATTTAGGCTGGCCTTGAGCTCTCTTTATAGTCCAGGCTACTCTCAAACATGCAAAGATCCTTTTGCCTCAGCAAAATCCCAGGTGCTGGGATTCCAGGTGTGCACCAGCTTGCCCAGCTTTACACCACCTTTTTAAAGCTGTTTGAAGCTCAGGTCCTCCCAAGGGCTTCAGTACAACTCAGTGTTACAGCACTTGTGTAGTACACACAAGGCCCTGAGTTTGATCCCTGCACTACAAAAACAGCCAAAAAAGTTATTCTGTGTTGCAATTAGTTGTGATAATTTTTTTCTACTACAAAAGCTTGAGAAAATTCCTTAAGTAGAGAATGTGAGTCTTCTGCCTTCTATATAACATGCCAGAATTTCTTGGAAGCACTTGTTGCTATTCATCTTGATAATACTGAAAATAGACATGTTTAATATTCCTTTTCTTTATTAGCCAAAGCAAGTAAATGCTGATGAGCTCTTACAGGTTTTTGTAGTTTCCCTTTGATTAAGTCAAAGACTTGCCAGCCTACTCTGTTATGATTAGCATTACCTTAACATAGGATACAATATAAGAATCTTACCTGTTTCAGTGGGACATAGCTACTGCAACTAAACCACATGCTGTAGCCTCATTGACAGCCTCTTGGGTGACCTGTATAGTCTCAACTCTCAGCCATGCTGAGATTTTTTTTTTTTTTTTTCTTTTTTTTTGTGGAACTGGGGATTGAACTCAGGCCCTTGCACTTGCCAGGCAAGCACTTATTCTGCTGAGCCATCTCCCCAGCCCCTCTTTTAATTTCTTGATCATATTTTTGTTTCAGTTCTTTTAACGCTATTAAAATTATCTGTTTTGTGTCTCCCAGAATAGGCTGTTTTCTATTTGGGGGGTAAAATACTTTAATCATCTTCCTATCCCTTCATATCTGGTATTCTACCTAGTAATGAGGGAATGAATTCATAATTTTATGTATTATACCTAACTATTATTTTCTTATATGCAGGATTTCTAACTTCGGGTAAGTAAACTCTATGAAGTCAAATGGAAAAAAGCACATTAAACCAAATAGTCAAAGTATAAACAGATCACATGGGATAATTTTTTTTTCCTTTCATCTCATTTATGAACTATAAAAATGGACTTCTGTACTCTAAGCAGTGAGACTCCAGAGATTGTTTTCTTTGTGAAAAGACATGTAGACATGTAGCATTTTAAAGCTTAAAAAAATAGCATGAAGATACACCTTTTCATAACAACAGAATACTTGGCAAAAATGTTACAATTAGCAATTGCAAAAAGGCTTGAATTTTCTAAATCCTTTAATTCCATTGTCATTAGAAAATATGGAGGGTATAGTGGCACATGCCTATAATCCTATCACTCTAAATATGAGCTGGGGATATAACTCATTGTACAAACCCTGAGCTCAATCCCTACTACCACAAGAAAAAAAAAAAGAGTATAATAATATCAGTATTTCCTTACCAATTTCAAAAATGAATTTTAAATTTGTAAGATAGTAATATAGAGCAAGTTTGCCTTTTCTCAAGCCAATAATATAATTGCTAAGACACATCATAGTATGTGATCTTATTAGACTTTGACTTATGTCAACATATATGTGGGGAAATCCTGTATGTTTTTAACATGAGTACATATGGCTGAGCAGGGGAAAGATTCTAATTTCTAACTTGAGTAAAACAAAAATTATTTCCTGAGTTTGTCCTGGTGTCCTATTATTTGGCTACATTATCTAACCCATTACAGTAATTCTTTCTCAGTGCTGCTTAAGAGATCTACTAACTGAGGTGATTGGTGTATTTTTATAGTAATAACTCTGAAAACCTACCAACTCTTAGCATCTTATGGTCCTTAAAGGGAAAATGAGATTATGTGGCTTGCAGGCAAAAAGCAACCTAAATGCATGCAGTCTTTTTTCCTATTGCTACTTCTTTTAAAATGGGATGATGGCAACTGCTTAACTATTGTGAATTTTGTGAAATTGTCTGTTTTTTTTTTTTTTTTGAGGGAGGGTCTCCCTATATAGTTAAAGCTGGCCTTCAACTTTTTTATGTAGCCCAGGCTGGCCTCAAACTCAAGGATCCTTCTGCCACACCCTGCCAAGTGCTGGGCTGAAACTGCTTTTAAAAGCAAATTTGTTGGCAAATTTAACACTGCACTAGAATTCTTAATCTAAATTTATATTGAAGTTAACTGATTGTGAACTAAAATTAACCTTTGCCTAGGAAATGCTTTATAGATAAAAGAAAAATATAAATTAAAGAAAAAATACAAAGAAAAATATATTAAAGAAAAATTAAAGAACAGTTTATAATTGTTCAAAAAGCTGGATATGGCAGGACATGCTTATAATCCCAGCTTTCTGTGAGACTGAGAAGGATCACAAATTTGACCCTATCTGAAAATTAAAAGGCTGGGGATGTAGCTCAGTGCAAAAGCCCTGGGTTCAATCCCTAATACTCACCCTCCCTCAGCAAAAAGATTATTAAAAGATCTTTTATAGCTGGTTGTAAGGCACATACCTGTGGTTCCTGATACTCAGGAGGCTGAGGTGAGAAGTGCCTTGAGCCCAGGAGTTTGAAGCCAGCCTGGGCAACACTGTAAGACCTCATCTTAACAAAAGCACTTTGTATATAGCTGTTGCTTCCAATAAAGATGTTATTTAGAAATCAGTTTTACCTATTCATCTAAACTTATCTCCTAATTATCTCCTCCAGCCACAGTTTAAATGAATATTTTTATTTAACTAATTTGTTCTTCTGTATTCTTATAAAAGCCACAATTGAATGCTCTGTAAAATAGGGCATCCCCTAATTATTAGGCTAGCTTCTAATTAGTATTAATGTTGCCACTTCATCTCATACCTTGTATGAAACAAGTGGAATATGAAATAATCATCTGGATGTAATCATTTCATATATAGTAGTTTATCTTAGAAAAATATTCATTATGTTAAATGTATTTTCATTGTTTTAGGGTTTAGAACACATAAATTATCCAGAATACCAGAAGTTATTAATAATTGGAAATAAATGGTTTTGACATTGCTTTCTAACTGTGGTAACTGCTAAGCTAAATTTCTTGGGAAATAAATAGGAAGATAATGAACACATTGTGTAAAGGTAATTTAGCATTTCTATAATTTATGCAAACAGCCAAAATCTTTAGGTAATGAATGCCTTATGTTCAAATGTTCATGTACTAATGTTTCAACTGATCGAATATTTGTAGAAAGTACTTGCAAATGTAGCTTATTTCTTCTTAAATCCAGGTCCTGCAGTAGACTGGTGGGCACTTGGAGTTTGCTTATTTGAATTTCTAACAGGAATTCCCCCTTTCAATGATGAAACACCACAGCAAGTATTCCAGAATATTTTGAAAAGAGGTGATGGCTTTTCTCCTAATAAACTAGATTCAGTATTTCTCTGTAGTTAAAAACAGTGATTAAAAAATTCTTGTGTATTTGTAGACATACCTTGGCCTGAAGGTGAAGAAAAGTTATCTGATAATGCTCAAAGTGCAATAGAAATACTTTTAACCATTGATGATACAAAGAGAGCTGGAATGAAAGGTAAGGTTTTATGTTAATAAATTCTTACCCTTGATTTGTTCCATGTGGTTATTAGTAATAAAAATATCAAGTTTTGGTACATTGTTACATAATCTGACTGCTAAATTATAAAAAGATAGCTCCATTTATTTCTGCCCTCTAGATATACATTAATTTGTGTTCATTCCATATTAAAATTCAGTGCAGGCAAGTTGTAATATTTATACATGAAATTAAATTTTGTTACTCTCAAGGACATAACCAGAAACTATTTTAGTCAGTATCCTAGATTATTCATAGCCTGATAAAACTAAACATCAGGGCTAGCCAGATAACTCAGCAGATTAAAGCGCCTGTTTAGGCAGATGCAGGGACCGGGGTTCAATCCCCACGTGCCTTGCTGGCCCCATTACCAGGACGCGCTGAGACTAGACATGGTGCATGCGCCTATAATCCCAGCACTTGGGAGGCTGAAAACAGGAGGATCACTATGACTCCGAGCTGTGTAGTAAGACCCTGTAGACCCTGTACTAAATACATTAAAAAAATAAATAACAAATATAGAAATGTGTTCTATGAAAATCTTTTATAATTTCTTCACCTTTTTTCTTATAATACTAGGGACTAACCCTAGAAGTACAATAAAAAGTAAAGCATTATTAGCAGAGGCAGGGCAAGAGGATCACAGGCTCAGGGCCAGCCTGAGCAGATTAGCAAAATGCTGCCTGAGAAAAAGGAAATATATTAAAGAGGCTAAGGAGCAACTCAGTGGTACAGCACCCATGAGTTTGATCCCCAGAAATACTGTCAGGATATAGTATATGTGTGAAAACAATAAAAGAAAGCATGATCAATATATGTGCAGATGTCATCATGGGGGAGGATGAAGCCTAGTAAAAGCAAAAGCATCAAGGATGAGCTTCCTGCTAAACATCTGCCTACGTCTTCTCATCTTCCTGCTAAACTTACGTAGGACAACAGATAAGTCTAAAGACTAGTGCTGGGCTGGGGAGATGGCTTAGTGGAAATAAGCGCTTCCCTGGCAAGCGCAAGGGCCTGAGTTCAATCCCCAGTTCTGCAAAATAAAAAAAAAAAGACTGTAGTGATATAAAAAGGTCACTGAGGTGCTAGAATGAGAACTGTAGAATTAGCCATGGAAGATGAGCAGTAGGGAAGTTGTATCAGTGAGCAAGAAGCAAAACAAATGTTCTTGAGTAGGCGCCTGCCTACTAAGATAGGGAGAGATATATGTAAGACATTTTCTTTGTAATTCCTGAAAGCAGTACTGAGGTAATGGTATCATAATATGCTGTTTCACTTTACATTTTTCCTAGAACTGAAACATCACCCACTCTTCAGTGATGTGGACTGGGAAAATCTGCAGCACCAAACTATGCCTTTCATACCCCAACCAGATAATGAAACAGACACTTCATATTTTGAAGCCAGAAATAATGCCCAGCACCTGACCGTATCTGGATTTAGTCTGTAGCATATAAATGTCCCTTCTGTTTAACCTTGTGTTATAGAATAAGGTCCACAATTATTTACTCTGCCAGATGTAAGGGGGATAAATATCATTATTTTACCTGGGTCAATGAGTTTTAATATAACAGCTTTCACAGAGGTAAAAGGTTATAAGGAATATAACCAGTAATTTATCTTAGTCTCTGTAAATGTTTAAAGTTCTTTTGATCATATTTATTTGTTAATTGCACTTTATGAAAATGTAAAGCATCAAAATTAGAATGACACTATTGCTATATAGAGAGCGAGCTACAACCTGGATTTTCTGTTTCTCTGTTGACTTCAGTCCATCCCTCAGTTTGATATTAAAATAACAAATGTACAATTCCATTTCAATTTAATTTACTTGCATAAGATGCCTACAAAAACTGGTCTCAAGGGTTATCTCTTAAGGTAACATTTGTATCCTCAGAAATGTAGCTGGAAGGAATTCTTCACTCCTTAGTATAACTCTTTGGGTAATAAAGATTAAACAAAAGGACTCAAGTTCTAACTTGCTTTACTAGTGACAGCTTTGCTGACTTGATTGCTTTTGGTGCTTGCCTCTTTAATATCTATTTGTTTAAAGTAATACTAGAAAGGTTAAGAGTGGTATACTGTAATTTTAATAGCTTTTCCAATTTTAATAGAAAATGTGATGCCTTACATGTTGTCATTTGCAACATTATCAAACACAGATTTATCCTTAAAGATAATGTACTTTTGCTTAGTAAATATAACTTAACAGATTATATGTCAACATTATTCTTTTTAAAATACACTAAGATTCAGCTCACTGGTCTTATGTTAAGCTTATTAAGACTTCCAGCATACTTAATCTGTAAAGAAGGAAAGTTCAAAGTTAAACACACCACAAAGTCTTCTGCTCCTATAGTAACCTATCAAGTATCATTACTCCTTTGCACATCGGTGTTAGTGGTTTTACTCTCCATTGCCATCACAGAGCCCTGTGAAATGTGGTTAACAAAGATAATGAAATAGAGCATTTACAGTGAAGCCAGGTGCAGTGGTGCATCTTGTAATCCCGGCAATAAGGAGACAGGGATGAGAGGATTGCTGCGAGTTCAAGGCCAGCCTGGAATACATAGTGAGTGTAATATAGTGAGACCCTGTTTAAAATATAAATGTTATAGTAAAAGATGTATTATAATCAATGCTATATAATTGAAATCATGTGTTAATGATTTTACTGAGCTTGCTTTAGTAATGCCCATTTAGATTTAACAACCCAAACCAGATCCCAGAATGTTTTTGTTGTTGTTGGTTTGGTTTGATTCAGTTCAGTTCGGTTCAGTTATGTTCGGTTTGTTGAGACAGTATCTTTCTGTGCAGTTCAGGCTGGCCTTGGACTTACAGCGATCCTCTTGACTCAGCCTCCCAAGTGCTAGGATTATAGGCATGCGCCACCATACCTGTCTCCAGGTTAATAACAAGGATTTAATCTTCTTGGTAAGAATTGGTAGAATGTTCTATGGGAAATTTAATCACCCCAAGAGATCATTTAAAATATCTAAAAAGATGTGGCATGATGTTGCAAACTTTAACTGGCTCTTCCAGAAAGCCCATTAGTCATTGCTAACCCACACTCAGTGTCCAATCACATTTGTTTCCTAAATATGAAGAGACAGTCAAATATTATCGGATACCTAAGGAAAGTCTCATAAAAGAGACAAAGCTGGAGGTCTTGCTCTGTGACACAGCATTTGCTTGGCATTTGTGAGGGCCTGGGTTGAAACCCCAGTGCAGGAAAAGGGAGAGGAGGAAGGAGAAAAAAAAGACCAAAACAGGAAAGTGCATACAACAAGCTTCAAAAGTATTATCAATAATATTAACAGAGAGGCTGGAGAGATGGCTCAGTGGTCTAAAGCACCTACTTAGAACAAGTTTAGCAAAGCATAGGGACCGTGGTTCAATCCCCCAGCACCACATGCCAGCCAGCCCCGGCCCCTAGTGGGCTGAGCTGGCCACATACACACACACACACACACACACACACACACACACACACAAATAAATAAATTTTAAAAAAAAAAGTATACGTTCAACCTGAAAAAGTTTGCAGATTAAAAGGGCAAATGCCCAGCATGAAAAAGGAACACTGATAAGATGGATTGGTTATTGTCCCCAATCCATCTATCCTTTCTGTTATGTAGTAAGTAGTACAGTGTTTTCACTAGAGTGATGGGGTCATCCCATTGCTCCTGAACCTGGTCACATGACTTGTTTTCTTGAATGGAAGATTAACAGACATGCATGATGGTCCTAGAAGAAAGAGAACCACGGAGAACTAGATGCAGGCAGTGGGCTGGACTAAGTGCCCAACCTAGCTGAGCCTAGCATAGGCACAGCTTACCCACAAATTCATGAGCAAGGGAATAGTGCTTATAAAGGAATGAGCTTTGCTGTCAATTGTTACACAGCATTATTGTTGCAGCAAGTATCTTTCATATATACAGCAAGGTATGCACGAGGGTCCAAAGGGGAAGAAAAAAAACCTTTTTGTTCAAGCATCTGACATATCTTCAAGCTTTGCAACAGTTACAGCTGGATATAAAAAGGCAATAGCAAGTGGGGTGTGGTGCTGCGTACCTATAATCAGCACTCTCAGGGGAGGCTGAGGCAGGAGGTTGAAGCCTGTCTGAGCTACACAGCAAGTTCAAGGACAGCCTGTCTCAAAGGGAAAGCAAATTGCAGTATCTTCAGTCTTCTGAAAGGAAGATTAAAGATATTTGAACACATAAAAAGTCCTGAAAGTTACCTCCTTGTGGCCTTTCTCATAGATCAGGGATGGTGATCCTTTTAGAGGTAAGTACCCAAACTTAGACCAAAAACTCACGTTTTATCATTACATACCAACATCCTTTGTCTTAAAAACAAACTGTCATAGACTCTGGAAGTTGTGTTCCAACAAAAGATCCTCCAAGGAGGGTAGAGATATAGCTCAGCAGCACAGCACTTTCCTGGCAAGCACAAAGTCCCAAGTTCAATTCCTGGTACACCACACCCTGCAAGGTTGTTGGTGCAGTGTGAGCATAGGAGATAGGCTACACACCAGGCACAAAGGGACAGCCAGTCCAGAGCAGGTCAGAGCCTCCAGGAGGCCCCTTCAGATGTATGAAGTCAATAGACTCTGATGGCTTAATAGGATTTGTGCTTAGGCAGACTCGGGCTGGGAGTTCATCCCCGAGACAGCAATTGAGACTGGACATGGTGGTGCGTGACTATCATCCCAGCACTTGGGAGGCTGTAAACAGGATCACTAAGAGTCTAATTTATGCAGTGAGATCCTGTACACCCTGTCCTAAATACAAAAGAAAAAAAAAAAAGGATTTTTGTTTGTTTCTTTGTTGTTTTGGGTTTTGCTGTTTGTTTTTCCCTGACAAGCTCTCACTATGCAGTGCAAACTGGCCTTAAACTCAGTATGCAATCCAGGATGACCTCAAACTCCCACTAATCATCATGCCTCAGCCTCCTGAATACTATTACAAGTGTGTCCACCATGCCTGACAGGTTTGATGGGGTTTTTTGTTTTTGTTTTTTGGGGTTTTTTTTTTTTTTTTGGCGGAATTGGGGATTGAACTCAGGCCCTTGTGCTTGCCAGAGAAGCACTTATTCTACTGAACCATCTCCCTGGCCCCTTGATGAGTTTTTAAACAAAAGGAATCATTAAGGATTGAATTATTGACAAAGAAAACTAAGCAAATGAAAAATCAAACCCACCAATAATAAAAATGTTTAGGAATGGATAAAATGATTATAGTTTAATCTTACTTAGCTGGGAATAGTGCTTACACAGTCCTAGTTCTGTGAACACTAAACATTGACCTAACCATAATTTCAGAAGTATGTTGGGAGGCAGTTCTCCACAGCGCCCAAATATTTTCTGCATATTGTGAGGCACGGACTGGCCTTCATTCTAGACTTCCTTTTCATGCAACCTTGCATGGTGCACAGCTTTGGAAGACAGAGATACCACCTGTTGGAGTAAATGGCAGGATATTTATAATAAAAATGTCTCTTTTTTAGGAATACAGTCTTGCTGACTACTGATTTGGGCTCATCTCCCATAATACGCTTCTTGCATGTGCAGTTGTCATCTAGCCATGTTTTGTTACCCTATGACAATTTTTGCCAGAGCTAGTATGCTGGATACTGCTCCAGTTTTGCTGTGTGACCTGAGTGTTATGCTTCTATTAGCATCCACAAGACTGGCATGTTAACTTGGTTTTGGCAAAGTGCATTTGAAAGGTGAAGAAATGAATCAGCATCAGCTGTGAATGTAACAATAGGAAAAATAATAGCATCTTTAGTTTTGGAAGTGGGAAATTAGCACAATTCCTAAAACAAAAGTCAAGAAACAAAAGTTAAAACATATTCAAAACCTTGAAGGTTTTAAAAAGAACCCAAACTAATAACAGTACTTGCCTCTGAGGAAGTAAAACAATGTATAAGCTATAAAAGATATTATCCAGCAAGTAAGTAAAAGCAACTGGCTTTTGTTTTAAAAAATCTGTACTTCGGGCCAGGGAGATGGCTCAGTGGAATAAGTGCTTCTCTGGCAAGGGCCTGAGTTCAATTCCCAGTTCCACCAAAAAAAAAAAAAAAAAAAAAAAAAAAAAATCTGTACTTCTACACAAAACTTTCTGATGTTTGTCTCTTCACACCACTTCCAAATCTCACCAAAGTGTTAGATGTCCTGTCCTACTTCTGTGTAACTATCAACAGTAAAATAATCAAACCTGTCATGATTATCCAGTTATTCACTAGAAAATGGAACGCTGTTATATGCATTTTATGTGTGTGACCTTATGAGGTACTATCTCAATTTTATACATGGGGAAACAAACAATTTAAATTACTTCCCCATACTCCAGTTAGAATGTGTCAAAGCAGAATTCAAGTCCAGTCAGACTGGCTCCACAGCTTATGCACACAGTTGTAAGAAGCAAGAACTTCCTGTGCTGATCAGGGCTATCCTGGCAAGTGTCAGCTACTTTCAGAAAAGAAATTTGGACCCCATGGAAACAAGAGCTAAATGGATCAAGTGACTGACATTCCTTGCTGCCTCTCACTCTTTAAATTGTCTACATCTTGGGCTGGGGAGATAGCTTGGCAGTCTAAGCACTCACCTGGCAAGCACAAGGACCCGGGTTCGATCCCCAGTACCACATGCCACACCAGCCCTGGAACCCGAGGCACACCATGCCAGTCAACGAAATCGGGCATGGTGGTGCACAGCTATAATCCCAGAGCGGGAGAAGCTGAGACAGGAGAATCGCTACGAGTCTGGGCTGGGTAGCAAAAGACCCTGTACCAAATAAATAAATGAATACGATTTTTTTTTTAAAAATTGTCTACATTTCTAAGTACTGGCCTTATTAAAGGTACTCCAAGGTAGCAAGAAATATGGCCCTCAGAACCTCTAGGACGATATAACTATTCAGCTAAAGAAAATGCAGAAAAAATGAAATACAATATTCCTATCACACCGATATAGCACCAACTGCTAAGATACGGATCAATTTGCGCTCCATTCATTGCTAGTAGGGATAAAAAATGGTAGATGCTGTGACAATATCTGGCAATTTCTGGCAAAACTAAACAATTTTACTACAGAACTGAGCCATCATATTCCTTGGTATTTACCCTACTGAGTTGAAAACAAACCCACACAATAATCTGCACACAGATAGCTACTAAGCTTTATTCATAATTGATAAAACTTGAAACCAATCAAGATGTCCTTCCAGAAAGGAAAGGATTAACTGTGATGCATCCTTACAACAAAATTTTATTTAGTACTAAAAAGAAATGGAAGGCTGGCCAAATAGCTCAGCGGATTAAAGCATCTGCTTAGGCAGACACAGCAACCGGGGTTCAATCACCAGCGTACCATGCTAGCCCTGCCCACATGTGCCTGTAATCCCAGCTCTTGGGAGGCTGAACACAGGCGAATCACTAGGAGTTCAATAGACCCTGCACTAAAATGCAAAAAAAAAAAAAGAAGAAATGGGACCTAGGTAGAGTGACACATATCTGTAATCCCAGTACTCAGGAAGCTGAAGCAAGAGGATTGCCATAAATTTGAGGCTAGCCTGGGCTACAGAGTAAGTTCAAAGCCAGTGTGCATTACACAGTGGGACTCCGTCTCAAAGAAAAGAATATATATATATGATTTTATATATGATTTTAGTCTTTAAATTTTATATATCACATGTGCTTTCATTTGTAAGTAAACAGAGTTACAATTTTTATAATTATTTGTATGCTTGTCTGGTAAGATGACTGTACTATTAATTCCATCAGTTCTTTGAAAATACAAGTTAATATTTAAAATTTTCAAAAAAAATAAATTATATATATATAATATATATATATGTCATGATTGAATGCAGAGCCTATGCACTGAGGTACCCCCTGGGCTTTTTTATTGTCCTATTTTGAAGCAGGGAGGGTTTCAATCACTAAATTCTCCAGGCCGGGCTTATACCTGTGATCTTCCTGTACTGGTTTATCTGGGATAAACCCAGTTCTGGGATTGTGTATACCACCATGTCCAACCTTTTGACTATTTTTATAGACAAAGATAAGACTACTTCTAGTCAATGAGATGTGAAAAGGAATCTCCTAAGTGAGACTCTCAAAGTTGAAGGTTTCCTGGATTAGACAGAAAAACACCACTGGGAATTGCCTTCCGCCATTCCTGTACTGTAGACATAGATTTCCAGCAGCCACCCTGCAGGCAAGAGGAAAAAAGCTATGCACATAAGTGTGGTAAAACAGAAGACAAATAGAGCCTAAATTCCGAAGCACATGGTAAAAGACCTCACCAGCCCAAGACTTCCTGCACATGAGAAAAAATTTGTTTAGCCTAGCCACTGCACTTGGATTTCTCATACATATAGCAGAACACAGATATCTCACATGTTACAAATAGCTATTTTACCAGTACCTGTAGAACCTCAAAGTTACTTATGTATTAAAACAGAAAACTCATCAACTCCACCTAAGACCAATGGTATTTATTCACGAATGTTCAAGGGATACCTGAGAGACCATAACAACCTATTTATTTGGTATAAAAATTAAAGATTTGATTAGATAACTAATATTCTCAACAGATAATTGAGTTAAATTTCATCCAACTTTCTGATTTTATCAAATTAAATCAAACAGCATGGTTTTATTTAAGAGTCCAGATCAGTTTATATTAATTCCTGCTATTCTCATTTCTTCCTTGGTACATAATTGATAAACAGTAACAAGTAATAAAACCCATACCATTTCTCATTAACCTTTTATTTATACCAGTTTTACAATAAAGAAACAAAAGAATTTGATCATTAAAAAAATATCATAACTGTCAATTCAAAATGAGGTTCTTGTTAAACAAAGCAGAACACTATACCCTATAATTACATCTTTTTACTTTTATATACAAGAATTGTGTGCAAAGTGCTTTTCAAACTATAAAATAAGACTTTGGAATAAGATAAAAACGGTTATCCCTAGGCGTTAGCTACCCCTGCCTGCATGTAAGTAATCACAACTCTTTACAGTCTTAATCAGCAATTTATTTAAATATTAAGAGAAGATCCACCATTCTGATACCAAATTGCTATCTAGTTTTTGAAGACAATCCCTATCCACAAGTTTAAACTTTATTTCTACATATAATTTAGTTACTTGCTTCATTTTTTTTTTTTTCCTAAATCAGTAGAGGGCAGTTTCTTAAAAAAACAAATATTAGTAGATCCTTTCAGATAAACACATTTTAATCAAGATGGGCATAAAAAATAAACAAGTTTCATAAAAGAGTTTAGGGATAGCAAATTGTGTTCTCACATTTTTTTTTTTTTTTGTAGGCAAACAAAGAAACCCTTTATACTAGACCTGAATTAATTCTGACCTCTTAACACTCTGAACGCATAAAGCTAAACCCAACATTATAATACCTAAAATTCTTAAAACTTATTTGCTACAAACTTTTTCGGTTGGTTGGTTTGTTTCCTTGATAGAGGGTCTCACTATGCAATCCAGGCTAGTCTTGAACTCACAGTGATCCTCCTGCCTCAGCCTCCCAAGTGCTTGGACTACTTTAAAGCACAAAGTATGCTTAAGTGAGCAAGAAGCTTTGGGAAGTATACAGAAAGAATTACTCTTTAGGTAAAGTCATCAAGGATCTAAACAACAGTTTTTGTTTTTATTGAGGTGAGAGGTGAGATGCAGGGACTTAAAATTTCCATGAGTTGGGCATACATTATTCATATGGAAGCCAATGGCCAGTTAGCTTGTAAATCCTTCCAATACCTCTGTAAGTAGGTACAGCCAATATTATCCCCAAAGAAAAAAAGAGAGGCACTAAGAGGTTAAGAGTCCAGTCTATATTGTTTATCAGTTGCAGAAAAGTGATTTTCATGTTTCCTTTTTTAAAGTTTTGTAAAAACTGTATAAATGTTTTCATTTACATTTCAAAGCACCCTATGAAGCAGACACTAGATATTGTCAGTTAAAGCAAAAATCATGATGAAGGAATAAATCTATATGATTGATTTAAAATCGTATTAGTCATCTGAAGCTTTAGAATACACTTTTAAAACTATGTCAAGCCCATTTTTCACCATTACCATGAGCAGGTTATGTCTATTCTGTGAATCATTTTAAAAACAAAGGCCAGTACAAAGGACTGGAAAGTTAAATAATGAGGCCTGAATTGATTTGTGAATGGCCAAATAAGATTATATGCAGACTTCAATGTGAATGCAGGTATTTTCCAGCAATTTTCTACTGCTTGACACAATTCAGTGACTGATATAAAATCAATATACCCTCATCTGAAACTCACTCTTTGTTTTGGTTTTAGTTTTTAGAGACAGAGTCTTACTGCACAGTTCAGGCTGCCCATAAATTCACTATCTAGCCCCGGCTGGCCTCAAACTTATAGCAATCCTCCTGCCTCAGCTTCCCAAGTGCTGAGATTACAGGCACATGCCACCACGCCCAGCTTGAAATTCACTCTTGGTTTGTATTCTTTCTCATATTTAATTTACAAAATAAAAAATAGTCACTTACAAATCTGATCTCATTATCACAACTGTACCTCGGAAAAGCAGCTTGCAATTCTCTATGGGAGATAATCAGGTAAACATGTTACCAAACAATAATTAATAATTCAATATCCTTTAAGTTCAAAGGTAGGGTAAATCTATGTATGCTACTTATAATTTAGTTGAGATTGATTATTCAAGTATCAGAAATATTAGTCCTTAAAACGTTATCATTCTGTAGTGCAAAAAATATATGTATATATGTACACAAAACAAACTACTGGACAACAAAAAAGAAATGTAATTAAGTTTTTCTTGTGAGCTCCAAATCCATGTCATTCTGAGGTCATCCAGGCCCAGCAGTCTTCTTGAGCAAAACATCATTTTCTTCAGTTCAGTTTTCTT
>NW_004524721.1:3482172-3483516 GCF_000260255.1 Octodon degus
TTCTATTACCTGATCATATTGAATCTGGTTTTTTTCCCCCACTATTGGGATTGAACCTAGGTTATCTACATAGAGCTATATTCCCCAGGCTCTTCTTTAAATTTTATTTTTTATTTTGAGATAGGGTCTTGATAAACTGCCTACAATGGCTTTGAACTTGTGAACCTACTACCTTAGTCTGAGCACTATAACAGGGACTACAAGGATGAGCCATCATGCCTGGTGATTACTATTATTATATTCATCTTTCCATTGTTAAATGTTCTTTTATTCCTATCTTTGATTTGTGAGCTTTAAATAATCTCTTTTGACTAAGCAGTAAAATGTGTGAAAGATAATTAAATCTTACCTACAGAAGGAAAAGGGAATAAAAAGCACAACTGAAACAGTCAATGAATGCTCAGGAGGCAACAGAACAGAAATATGACCACCTCCAAAAACCACATAAAAGAATAAGAGAAATTTTTTCCCTGATATCTTCCGAGAACACACTGCTACATGCATGGAGCCAAAGGAGAGAACTAGATATAAAGAAAAATCGTTACATAAGGGTAACATAACTGACAGCCTATACATGCGGAAAGTATTAGTGACTCTTCTAGATAGAACTTCTCCATTTACTACTTTATAAATATTAGTTTTGGGGGTAGAAACAGTAATACTTACCTCTTGCTCTTCTGACATTAGAGAACTCCTCACTTTCTCCACCTCGCTTCTCATGGTGTGGTGCTCCACTGTTATTTCTGCCATCTTCTCCTCCATGCTTTATTTCACCTTTTCCTTCAACTGCTACCACCTGCACAGTCCCACTACTGCCATTTCCAGGTGGTACTTGAACATCTTCAGGAAAACCAGAATTTTCCAATGGCTTGTCGGAATCATTCCTCACATAATATTGAAATGGTCCAGTGTTTGTCATAAAACTATCTGAAGACTACAAATTTAAAATTATATGTGGTCAAAAACTATAAATATAAGTTATATACACAAAGTTTTCATGGGAATAGAAATGTTTTTTCATGTTATTATTAGAAATATTCTTTTTCTTAAAGAACTTCTTGAATTTACATGTAGCTGCTTAAATGAAAGAAAAAATGGGATACAAGATATTTTATCCATGCATGAAGAACTGAGATATTTTGGTAGTGAATCAGTCTCATAAGTCAATCATTTATCAAAGATAGGTAAATCCCTATAAGGTGTGATCAAAAAAATACACTGAATATTTACATAACTTTTAATAGTCTATTACTGGGGCTGGTGAGATGGCTCAGTGGTCTAAAGCACCTACTTAGAACAAGCTTAGCAAAGCACAGGGACCGCAGTTCAATCCCCCAGCACCAC
>NW_004524721.1:3483616-3486589 GCF_000260255.1 Octodon degus
TTTTCTTGTGAGCTCCAAATCCATGTCATTCTGAGGTCATCCAGGCCCAGCAGTCTTCTTGAGCAAAACATCATTTTCTTCAGTTCAGTTTTCTTAAAAAAAAAAAAAAAGTAAAACCCAATTTTGTGTGAATATAAATGCAACCTGAATATGAAACACCTCCAAACCAAAGAATTCTCTGGATAACATAATATCATTTAAATTGGTCCTTTTGAAATTCTTTAATCTGTCCAGTACGAAAGGCCTACTTGAAGGTGCTGAAATTATCGAAACAGTATTTAATTTAGTGCTGGGGACTGAACCCAGAGTCATAGTTCTATCAATGTGGTATACCTGCAGCCCTGGAGCAGTAGGGTTTATTATTTTTTGTTTTGGTTTGGTTTTTTGTGGGTTTTGTACAACTAGAGATATTGAACCCAGGGTGTCTATACTAAGGTGTATCCCCAGCCTTTTTCTATTTTTTGAGACAGAGTGTTACTAAATTCCTCAAACTTGTGATCCTCCTGCCTCAGAATCCCAAAGTGCTAGGATTATAGATGTGCACCACCACACCTAGCTTCTGTTTTTAATAAATAATTTAAATTTATATTTCTCCTATTGTCTAAATTCTCATTCTTTTCTAACTGGCTAACTACACAATTAAGATTTGGAGGAGTTAATGTACAATTTTATCAAAAAGGAAAAGTTGTGAAATAAAGCTTAACAATCTACATTACTCCTTTAATCAACACATACCATGTAGCTATTATTTTCCAAACACTCTAGCAGCCACTAGGGATTCAAAGATAAATGAAACAGAACTCTTACCCCTCAAAAGATCATGGTTTAATGATATATTACACAAAAAGCTAGGCATATATAATACAATGTTTGTTTAACTTTTTTAATCTTTTATTTCTTTGGTACAGGCTACAGGGTCTCACTATGCAGGTCAGACTCATAGTGATCCATCTCAGTCTCCCCAGTGCTGGGATTACAGGTATGTGCCACCACACCTAGTTTCAATGGCCAGCATAACATGTGGCACCAGGGATCGAACCCAGGTCCTTCCACTTGCCAGGCAGGCTTAGACCGCTAGACTATCTCCCCGCCTCCTAACATAATGTCTTTAAAGGGTAGGCTTAGTAGTATAAAACATAACAATCACAAAGGACCTGAATTCTGTGAATTCTGCCATTCCTCTGCTGTAAAATCTCCAAATCTTCCCCAACACTCAAGACGTCAAAATGCCTGAAATGCTCTCATTATAGATTCATTCCCCTGTGTAGAATATTCTTATGCAACCCCTCTAGGCAGTAGTGATATTTGAAGTAATCTGTTTTTGTTTTTGTTTTGTATTTTAGTAAGGGTCTACAGGGTCTCACTACATAGATCAGACTCTTAGCGATCCACCTGTGTTCAGGCTCCCAAGAGCTGGGATTACAGGCACACACCACCATACCCAGTCTCAATCACTATCTCAGCAAGCCCTGGGGGCGGAGCCAGCATGGTATGCTGGGGATCAAACCCTGGCTGCTGCCCCTGCTGCTGCATCTGCCTAAGCAGGCATTTTAATCAGCTGAGCTATTTGGCCGGCCCTAATCTGATCATTCTTTATGCAAGGCAGAAATCCTCTTAGATATACCTGCTTGGCATAAGTGCCACTTTAAATAAGCAGATCAACTGTCAGCTAACAGGAGGAGACTTCTACAACAGAAAAAAACACAGGCCCTGGAGCAACTGAAATGATTAACCAAGAGTAAGACAGATGGAAATGGTGGTTCTAAAAATAAAGTCCCTGAATGAAGTTCTAGCAGAAATATTAGCTGATGAACATGCTACTAAAACACTAATAAGTTTGCAAAACTTACCAAAATCCATGGCGTGTAGTTTGCTATACATAGTTCCTTGCAGATTTTATTATAATCTTTTAATGTACTAAAATAAATTTAAATCATTATCTGCAGAACTTTAGAATATTTTTTCAGGCTCTGAATGAGAGCTTTCTCTGGTTGTGTATGTGTGTTTAGTTAACTTGCAAAATGGAGAGTAGAGTGTCATCTGGGCAGAAAAGTGACAGCAAATAACAGAAAAGGGACTAGGAACTAATTCTACCATTCTCTTCACCCAGAACTCTCCATGCTAGTTGTAGGCTGAGATTCTTTTAACATAAACAGTGAACATTAGTTATGATTTTTTTGTTGTTGTTTTTTTTGGCGGAACCGGGGATTGAACTCAGGCCTTTGCGCTCGCCAGGGAAGTGCTTATTCCATTGAGCCATCTCCCTGGCCCCCCATTAGTTATGATTTATCTAAGTAATTCATCATCAAGTAATGATTTTCTTGAACACATGGACTTTGGCCTTACGTCATCGCTGACAAACTCAGGACACTTTCAGACATTCCAGTCAATTATTCTCAGATCTATCTCATCACAAATTGCAACTCTGGCTCTCATGTTAAAGTAAGCCCTAATTCTAGACAGTCAACCCTAGACTGAAATCTTTCTGAAATGTCAATGTTCACATTTAAAGTTGGACAGAAAGATAGCAGTCATTGTTTGCTACCTCTCCACTATCAATAAAAAGCCCAAGCTACATTTCAGAGAGTAAGTATATTTTTTATAAGCCAGTAAATTTAAGAAATATATAGTCATGTTTTTGTATAAATCAAAGGTATACAAATCTATCACATGCTACTAAGTAAAATTTTGTTCTAAGTCTAACAAGTACTTACATTTCATTTGCAGGGTAGTTCTGGTCTCATGATCAGTACAGACTGTTCAATATGACATCATATCTAGAAAATGGACTTGTTCCCTTACTTGCTGCTAAAAGTTTTGTCTACTATGGGTTATAAAAGTATATATGCCATTTCAAATGATACAACTACAGTGTTACCTTCTCCTTCTTTGGTAATATAAATGCACCAACCACTGGGCAATAAAAGGCCATATAATAGCAAAAGTTAATGCACCAGGAGACATCTCAAATGG
>NW_004524721.1:3498759-3503309 GCF_000260255.1 Octodon degus
CACACACACACACACACACACACACACAAATAAATGTTTTTAAAAAATAGTCTATTACTAAGTCACATTGTGATTTTCTGAATTAGTTCTGGAAAAACTTGTGTTTTCAGTTGCAGTACCACAGCTGTCTCAATTCCTGAATCAGTGCAAAACACTTATCTCTCATGGTCATTTTGACTTTAAGAAAGAGCCATAGTTGCATGGAGCCGGGACACACTGTAATGTTTTTATTTGACAAAAAAATGCTATAAACATTAGATCAAGAAGGAATAATCACAAAATTTGGTGAATATTTTAAAAATTGATTATAGTAAAAGCAAATTGCCATTAATCCCCCTAAAAATATTCCCCCCTCACTTTGAACACATGTAGCCCATCATTCTTGGCAAAGTGATGTTTTTATTTTTGCTGTAGTAAGTATTTTTTTAAAACACTGTATTTTTTTAATCACTATTTGTGATGCTTATCTTAGTTACTACAGTAAACTGTAGGAATACTATGAAAAAGAGGTAAGATTCCTGCTGACAAGAAGGTTACAGCCTGGGCCGGGGAAATAGCTCAGTAGAATAAGCGCTTGCCTGGCAAGTTCAGGGGCCTGAGTTCAAGCTCCCGTTCCGCAAAAAAAAAAGAAGGTTACAGCTTTAGTAAAGAGAGCTAGTGAAGATTATGGCAATATCACTTGGTAAACTGCACGAAAACAATAAGCTTCAGGAGCTCTGGGGGTGGGAATAAGGTTGGCCAGGAAACCTTTGGAAAAATAATAGAAACTATGACTTGAAGAACAAAGGAGAACAGTCCAAGTGAAGGGTGTCACAGGGACAGCATCAATAAAATACCTGAGGTATAGGGTAATTTGAAAACTTTCAAGATTCAGGAATCAACATGACTTAAAAACTAAATGTAGGGAATGAGGGAAAGTCTCTAGAGACAAGATTTAATGATACTTATCAACTTAAAAATTCTGATAAAAAGGTTTCAGGGGAACAGAGATAATGGGAGTTATAATAAGTTAAAGATGAGGCCCAGGATGTATAGGATATGTGGCATTCTGAACAGAAATATTGGATTTATCACTTCTGGTGTCATCAGCCTATCATGAATGCAGCCAAAGAAGTAGTAACTAGGGCTATCTTCCTGAAGAATACTAAATTTAAGGAATCAACAGAAAAAGAATAACTTAAGAGGAAGCCTACAAGAAACCTAAGAGGTTGAAAAAAAACCTACCACATGAAAGAAAGCTTTGGAAGAATGGTACAATGGAGTGTTTTCAAGGAGAGATGTGTTGGCAAGGATGGCAGAAATCTGACTAAAGGGGCCGGGAGATGGCTCAGTGGAATAAGTGCTTCCCTGGCAAGTGCAAAGACCTGAGCTCAATCCCCGGTTCTGAAAAAAAAAAGAAATCTGACTAAAGTAAATGAATATGACACATAAATACAAACAACAAAAAGTCTGGTCATAAAGTGAAAGAGAGAGGTAAAACAATAGTTAGAGGGGATCACCAAGTTTTTTTTGTTTTGTTTGTCTTTTAGGGAAGGGTCTACAGGGTATTCAGGGTCTCACTCCTAGATCCGACTCGTAGTGATCTGCCTGTTTACAGCCTCCCAAAAGCTGGGATTATAGGAGCACACCACCACACCCAGTCTCAATCACCTCTAAACACACTCTGGGGGCAGGTACAGGGCAGGGCCAGCACAGCAGGCCAAGGGAGTGAACCCCCGGCCCCTGGGCCTGCTTGTAGGTGCTTTAATCCACTGAGCTATTTGGCTGGCCCTTGGGATATAGACTCAAAAGCATGCTTTTTCTTAAGTTATTAGATAGGTTAAAAGGTAAAGTTTTTCAGAAAAAAATTACAATAAGGTTGTCTCTTAAAAGATGTTTTTGATATGAAGCTAAATTAAGAAAAAAAGGTTTTCACAATTGTATGGTAATTCATTATTGTTAATCTCATGCTGTATTAAGCACATTCATGCTTCTAAGTGTACAGATCGTCTAAAATGTAAATCAATGATTGCTTATTGTGATAAAAGATTTTCTCTCATATTCAAGCCTTTAACAAAAAAATTTATGATGTGTATCTCATTTAAGGATGACAAATTAGGTAAAAATCGTATATATTAGATAAACAAGATGATTCATTAAAGTGTTATGTTAAAATGAAAATTTAAGTATGTCACATAATGTAGTATTTTCTTGCTATAATGTTGTATATGGCTTTGGTTTCTAATTTCTGTGTAAGAATATGTAATTGTTCTTTTAACATTCTCTAGGGATTTAAATATTAGAATATTCATGGTTGTTAGACAATAACTTCCATTTCATGTCAAAGATTTTTTATTTTATTTATTTTATTTTAAGGAAGGGTCTACAGGGTGTTCAGGTCTCACTACTAGATCCAACTCGTAGTGATCAGCCTGTTTACAGCCTCCCAAGAGCTGAGATTACAGGCATGTGCCACCACGCTCAGTCCCAACTGCCATCTCAGCATAACCCCAGGGGCTGGGGGGGGGCGGGGGCAGCACAGCAGGCCGGGGGATGGAATCCCAGGCCCCTGTGCCTGCTTGCAAGTGCTTTAATCTGCTGAGCTATTTGACTGGCCCCCGGTATTACCAAGTTAAGTGACTATTTTCTTTCAAAGATGGGTTATGAATATGTGTATAGCTTGAAAAGAAAGAAGCAAAAGAGAAACAATGGTTGAGAATGATGTAGAGAGTAGAAAAGGTGAAATCCCAAAGAAGTAGGAGGACATCATCAATGTAAAGAAACTGGCCTTAAAGGAGAAGGCTCTGTCACCCTCTAAGATGGCAAAGAATGAATAGAGCAGCTTATAGTAAGTTACAGAAGGATTATGACACAAAATTCAAATAACAGTCCATTGCTTCTATCTTCTCAGGATAGCAGATGACAAAAGTATTTGAGGAAAGCAAGAGAAGAGGTGGAATTGGACTGACAACCACAGCCAATTCCACTGGCACTATGGCTCTTCATCCAGCACAATCTGCAGACCCTTAGCAGGAACCTGTGAAAACGTCCACCTTTTAGAATGTCCACCTTAAGTCTAGGAGTAGTGACACATGCCTGTAATCCTAGCACTTGGGAGGCTGAGGCAGGATTCATGAATTTGAGGCCAGCCTAAGCTATAAGGTGAGTTTAAGTACAGCCTGTACCACATAGCAGACCCTATCTCAAAAAAAAAAGAATGTCTATCTTTCAGAATGGGATCTATAAAATACTCAACTTACTTAGCTTGACTGAAAACAAAAATCTTCAAATAAAAAAATGACTTTTTTTTTTTTTTTTCTGGTACCAGGGATCGAACTCAGGACCTTGAATTTGCCAGGCAGGCACTTAAGCCAGTGGCTATTTCCCTGGCCCCACCCCAAAAGCTTCTTTTTTTAATTCCCAAAAGCTTTTTTGAAAGAAAAAACAAAAAGGGATTTGAGTTTTATCATTTTCTGTTTTCACTTTCACTAATTTTAGTTCATTCTCAGTTTGGCCTCCTTGTCATCATTTTTCCCATGTTAACCAGGGGTTGTGGTACATGCCTGTAATTCCAGCACTTGGGAGGTTGAGACAGTAGGACTGTTCCAAGTTCAAGGCCAGCCTAACCTACAAAGTGAGTTCAAGACCAGCCTGAACAGTATAGTGAAACCTGTCTCAAAAAGACAAAAATAAAAAAAAAGAGTATTATAGAGGCAATAGCTACAAGATTTTCAGTAAGACACACTGCAACTGCATTAGAACAGGATGAAGGAAAGAGTGGTGAACAGGTATAAAAATGCTGAACAGAAATAGCTATCAGAACCATATTCATTGTTATCAGTAAGTTAAAAAAAAACTCCTTGCCTGGCAAGCACAAGGGCCTGAGTTCAATCCCTGGTTCTGCAAAAAAAAAATCTCATGAACCTTTTATATTTTTTTCAAATTTCTCTTCCAATATTAAATCTCAACTGAAATATGAAGTTTTTCTTTTTTTTTTTTTTTTTTTTTTTGGTGGAACCGGGGATTGAACTCAGACCCTTGCGCTTGCCAGGGAAGCGCTTATTCTACTGAGCCATCTCCCAGGCCCCTGAAATCTGAAGATTATTTCCACAACAAGTTTATCCAATGGATTAGTCAATGTGAAGAACAGATTACTTCAAAATTGTTCAATTTTCTTCACTAAGCAGTGTTGTCAAATACATTGCATTCTCATCCCATTGACCCAGGATTTTTATAAATAAATTAATTTTAAAATCAATTATAATGGAACACTTTACATTATTATTCTTTAAATATCCTAAAACTTTACATATTTTAATTCACTAAAATAAAAATGTTTGATTATTTTAGAGGTATGTTTTCAAAGTGATGAGTGGCATGTACATCTGCTATTAACAGAAGTTACACACTGAATTTTAATATACCACTTTGAAAACTTACCAATCAAAAATGTCATTTTTACCTCTTCTTGTCCAAATTGCTCCATAGAATCACAGTAAACTTCACTGTCTGAATCACTTGTCAAATGCTGAATCCCTGAAACATCTTCAACATGATCATCATTTATATCT
>NW_004524721.1:3503409-3507146 GCF_000260255.1 Octodon degus
TATAAATGCACCAACCACTGGGCAATAAAAGGCCATATAATAGCAAAAGTTAATGCACCAGGAGACATCTCAAATGGCCACCAAGATGGTCTCTGAGAAAATAAAATAAATATATAACAATCTATTCAATATTGCATGTATAAACTTAAAAACATAAACAATAACTTTAAAAATATAAAACCAGTAATAAATCTCATTCCTGTTATGCTACATTTCAAAGCATAATTCAATAAGGCAGACTTGCAGAAGTATCTCAGACTTAAATAAACATCACACAAGTATTTAGTAAAACATACAATTCATGTGCAATGCTTTAAGGATCTCATATAATCTAAATGTAGTCTAACTGATTTGAAAACCTAGCACTTAAGATTCAATTTTCTTACCTGTAAGGACTGATTGCTGGACTGCAATGCTGATAATTTTGCCTATAAACAGGAATGAAATGACTTAGCCTTAACAAAATGAAAATACACACAGTAATTTTTCTATTTCCTAAACAGCTTATACTATTTTCTGCTATTTGTCTTAATTATCCTGAACCAACACTGATCAAAGGACAAAGTCTAAAACTGTGAGCAAAATAACTACCTTTGATACTTTACATTTTAAAAATTCAAATTATTAAAAAATGAATATTAAATCTCAAATCCACTTTAGCCCTGACTTCTTACATAGTCTTATTGTCTACTCAATATTCAACTGCCTTAGCAGTTATATATATTATACAAACCATAATGTACAAACACTTAAGAACTAAAGCCTTGATAATTACTTAAAATAAAGACTAAAAACACTATCCAGTGATTGGTTTTTGCATTTCATGATGAGCAGGAAACATTTGACAGATAAGAAATGAACAAGTGGTATTACAGATTATTAAATCTGTAATCCGCATGCCTGTAACACCAGTACTCAGTAGGGTAAGGCAGGAAGATTATCATAGCATAAGTTTAAGGCTAGACTGAACTAATTAGTAAGATCCTGTCTTAAAAAATAAAAAAATTGTAAAAACTATCAAGCAAAAAAATTCAGGACATTTACATTCTAATTTGGCTGATTCCAAAGACAAATTTCCTTAGATATAAGACACATCAGAGGAAACAATGCTTGCAAGCAACTCTAAATTAAATGGTCAAGGAAAACTCAACTTTGTGACTTGGGAAACTGCTTTCTGTGCAGAAGTAATGTCAACTTGAAAGGCTGAGCAAGGGATGGAGCGTACTGCCACACTCAAGGAACAGCTACAAGGGCGGCAGAGTAAGAACAGGAGAAAGTTGAGGAGACAGGCTTTTTAATTTCTTTGTCAGTATAACAAAGATACTGTAGCTTGCAAGTAAAACTAAACAAAATGCCCCTGAGGGTTGCATTAGTCTGTATAAAACATTAAAGTGCTAAAACACTATCTTACAATTCTTGTATACTCAACCTGAATGCTCAAAGTGCTAAAAGAATGAAGACAAGGTAATGAATATGCTGGTAGTTATAATCCTGCTTTGTAGGTATAATATATTCAGTCAAAAATTGATCTGTGGTTCTTTTCCAGAATACATGTAGTAAAGGGTAGACTTTGGGCTACCCAATGTTATATCAGTCACGATGGCCAAACTACAATGTGACAAATACAACTACCTCTTCTGCATTAAAGCAACTAATACTAACAAATGCTAGGAATGAGTGAAAACATGAAAGGAACTATACGTGCATCTTTTTCTAAAGAAAAAATGATCTGGAATAGCAGAGGAAGAGTTCTTATAAATAACCAGCACAATTTTTAAATTTTAATTTATTTTTCAACTACTTAAAATGCTTTTGCCAGGCATGGTGGCACACACCTATAATCCCAGCACTCAGTTGGCAAGGCATGAGAATCGCTGTGAGTTCAAGGCCTGCCTGAACTACACAGTGAGACCCTGTCTCAAATTTAAAAAAAAAAAACAGTTTTTGCAGTGCTAGGAAATGAACCTAGGACTTTCTCAGCCCTTTTTATTTTGAGCCATGGCTCACTAAGTGATTAAATTGCATAGGCTGGACTCAGACTTATAATCTTCCTGCCTCAGCCTGCCAGAGTCCTGGGCAGACATGCACCCAATGCCTGGTTTTACCTAAAGTTTGTTTTGTCTTTAAAGATATCTACCCATAAATATCAAGTAGCCTGTATATAGCTTCTACTTATATAGACATCTGTTTCATCATTTCACCCCACTATTATTATTATTACAGGTTATTATTTTTGGTTAGGTTTTTTTTTATAGTGCTAGGGATCTTCAGAGCTTTAAACATGCTAGGCAAGCACTATCCCACTTGGCTATATCCCCATCCTCTTCCCAATTTTGTCCTTTTGAAGGGAAAAATCTCATATAACACAGGTTGAGCACCCCTACTCTGAAAACCAAAAATCCAAAGTGCTCCAAGATCTGCTGAAACTTTGCCAGTATGATACTCACCAGTTTAACAGGTTTTAGAATTCTAGAGCATTTCTGATTTCAAATTTCTAGATATTCTACTGGTAAAGTCTGTGGAAACATTCTGAAATCTGAAATACTTCTGGTCCTAACCACTTTGGATAGAAAGGCTCAGTCTATAGTAAGCAGTGCAAAGGTAATAAAGTGACCTATCTTTTCCTGTAAGCCTTTTTCTCTTCTTTTAGTGGTTTCTCCAGAGACAGCTTCCTGGCTCGATTCAAAACAGAAAGGCAGCCAGGCATGGTGGCACACATCTGTAATGCCAGCACTCAGGAGGCTAAGGCAGGAGGATTGCTGTGAGTTCAAGACCAGCCTGAACTACAAAATGAGCTCAAGACCAGCCTAAACTGCATAGCAAGACCCGGTCTCAAAAAGAAAAAAGGAAAAAAAAAAAAAACAAAAAAAAAAAAAAACCTGGGACCGGGGATATAGTTCAGCAGCTTATGCACCTGCTTGGCAAGCGCAAGGTCCTGAGTTCGAGACCCCGTAATGCCAAACACACACACACAAGAATGGCAATCTGCCACAGTTGAAAGACCACTAACAGAGGATACAGGATGACAGATGAAAGGGTTCTGTTCAATATTTTACAACTGACTAGTTACACTGCCTTTTCCTTTCTTTGCTTTATTTTGACAAGACTTGAGATTGAACCCAGGTTGTTGTACTGAGCTATATCTCTAACTTGTCTTAGTTTTTATTTTGGGACAGTTTCCCTGAATTACCCAAGCTGGACTCAAACTTGCATTCCTCCTTCCACAGCCTCTTACAGTACTAGGATTACAAGGCTGTGCCATCACACCAATCTCTTGACCAGTCTTTTCTAAAATAGAATTTTTAAAGAGGTCCTTTTGAATTTTTTAAAACAATCACTAAAATTTATGAAAGTTTGTAAAAATTTGTGATCTGTGTAAATCATGAAAGAGGGCCAGGGAGACAGCTTGGTAGTCTAAGTGCCTGCCTGGCAAGCTCAAGGACCCACCAAGGTCAATCCCTGGTACTACATGCCTTACCAGCCCGGGAATCCCAGGCAACCAGGTATGGTGGTGCATGCCTGTAATCCCAGCTCTGGGGACGCTGAGATAGGAGGATCACTAAGAGTCCAAACTGCATAGCAACACCCTATGTCCAATAAAATTAAAAAAGAAAGAGACTACACACGATTCCACAGGATTAAAAAATGGAAGAAGATGGTAAGACAAAGGTGGAAGCTTACCTGTGAAGCAGTTAGTGTTTCAAGTTTATGGAGCCTTTGCAGGACGTTCTGCATGT
>NW_004524721.1:3518736-3519796 GCF_000260255.1 Octodon degus
ATTGCTCCATAGAATCACAGTAAACTTCACTGTCTGAATCACTTGTCAAATGCTGAATCCCTGAAACATCTTCAACATGATCATCATTTATATCTAAATATGAACAAGTAAGTAATATAGATATATTCTATTAGAAAATTTATTTATTCCATTTTCAAAATACATCAGTTTTATTACATGTTCATACTAACATGCAAATCTGATTCCCCAAAATAAACTTTAATTTACCAAAACTTTCAATTTAATTGATAGTTTTTGAGAGAATAAAAACATATTTTGTCATTTAATTCTATAAAGATACTGTCCTGACAAGTCTTAGAAAACCTTATAAAAAACAACTACTAGCTGGGACTACACCTAAATATGGGATATAAAGCTGCAACTTTGGTTGTCACACTAAGAAATAATGTTTCTATGCTTGCTTGTAGTAATACTACTAATAATAGAGCCCAAAACCACAAAAAGCCTATAACTTATCTAAATGATTGGAAAAGAAGTATCATTTAATCAGAGAGCAAAAGAAATAAACAAGAATAAAAGTAAAAATTTCAAATATTTTATTTTAAAATGCCACATGATAACACAAAAATTCTCAATAAAAATATAAAAATTCTGGCCCGAATTTGCTCTCTTTCAAAAATATAAACCCCTGGGCAGGGTTTGATCCCTGGTATGCCGTGCCAGCCTCACCCAGAGGGTGCAGTGAGATGGTAATTGAGACTATCCCAATGCTTGGGAGGTTGAAAACAGGAGGATCCCTAGAGTCTGATCTATGTAGTGAGACCCTGTAGACCCTGTACTAAATACATTTTAAAAAAAAAGAATAAAAATAAACCCTTTTATTTAAGCCCTACAATATTACTTAAAAATATTTTTAAATTCTAAACTACTCCTAGTATCTTAAAATTATTAAAGAATATTATTCCTAGGAATAAAGGCTAACAAAGACAATACCTTGGTGGAGGCAGACAGCAGTTTTCCCAGTTTCCTCCCAGCTTTGCTCCACAGGTTTTCCTTCTTCAGCACTTGCAACATTCAGAGAAGTGGTCTGAACGTCATC
>NW_004524721.1:3519896-3521481 GCF_000260255.1 Octodon degus
CTCCTGCAACCGCATGAGCACAAGAGCAATCTGCTCATTGAGGCTGCCTCGTGAGCCCCTGTCTGAGCCCCAGCGCTCCCCATCACCTCCACTTCCCATTTGTCGGCCCTTGTTCCCCTCACTCAGATGTGGTATCCTATGCCCTATTTGGAGAGATCAAAATAAGTCAGTTTTATTTATGTGTTTTATTCATTTTCATGTCCTCTTTGAGATCTAATCTCCAATGTAGAGTAGAAGATACCAAAAAGTATATAAAATTCAAATTTTAGCCAGGCACATGCCCATAATCCCAGCTCTTGGGAGTCTGAGGCAGGAGGATTGCCATAGTTTGAGGCTACCCTAGGATACACAGTGAGTTCAAGGCCAACCTGAACTACATACTAAGATTCTGTCTCAAAAAAAAAAAAAAAAAAAAACTTATAGAAGTAAAGGATTATGTAAACTATTTAAATTGATGGCACACGGTGAGTTCAAGGCCAGCCTATAGTACATAGTGAGACCCGGTCTCTAAATAAAAACAGTAGACCCAGAGCGCTGGCCCAGCGTATGAGTGAGACCACACAGGCCGCAGATCCTGAATAGACACAGAGCCCATGCCAGGGCATGTGAATGAGACCTCCTGGGGCCGGGGATCCTGAATAGACTCAGAGCCCAGGCCTGGCGTGTGAGTGAGACCGCTGGGGGTCCGCGGATCCTGAATAGACCCAGAGCCCAGGCTTGGCATGTGAGATGACCTGGGCCCGCAGATCCTGAATAGACCCAGAGCCCAGGCCCGGTGTGTGAGTAAGACCGCCTGCGGGCCACTGGATCCTCATTCAACCCAGAGTGCAGGCCCAGTGCAGAACCCTTCAGCAGAACTCCCTGCAAAGAGGCTAGAGGCAAGACCCACCCAGCTGATTCAGGAGTAGAACATCTTGTCAGAGTGACACAAAGGGTTCAACTTGGCTGCAGTAGAAATAAGTGGAGCACAGCAGCCAGACCCCAGCCAGATCCAAGCAACACCCACTTGGAGGAATCTAAACTTTGTAGATCTGGACCTGGTGCTAAGGTAATAATTCTATCTAAGCTCTACATCAAAAGTCAGAAAATAGTGACAAAGAAAATGACAAAGAAAAGCAACAAAATGCAGTCTCAGGCCCCGAGTCCACCCAGAACAAAAGTAGAAGACACTAGCATAGAAGAAATTGTAAATCACACACCTGTAATCTCTGAAATTATAGCGCTGATCGTAAAGAAACAACTGCAGAAAGGTATAGAAGAAATCAGATCAGAAATAATTTCTGAACTGAAAAAATGTAGTGATAACTATAATCAAAGAAGTACTAAGTGCTTCCAAAGAATACACTGATAAAAAAAAAAAAAGAGCAGAATATAAAAATGATGGAACCCCTGAAAAAGCAATATAGGAAAGAAATAGAATGTATGAAAAAGAATCAAAGTGATATACAGGAAATTAAAACCTCAAGCACAAGCTGACAAAACCATTTGAGTACAAGTGAAAACGGACTTTCTGACCTTAAAGACACCATTGCAGCTAGTGAAAAAGTAAAAAAAGATCTCTTAAAAACAACTAGGATGTAAGAAA
>NW_004524721.1:3527306-3528581 GCF_000260255.1 Octodon degus
TCATCTTGGATATCCTGAATAAAGCTGTCTTTATTATAGCCATTAGTGACAATGATTTCCAAATTCTTATGCTCTCTTGATTTCATCATTTTATCTGTTAAGAAAAATGGGAAGTCATGAAAGTTCATGGTAAGTCAACTTCTGCATACTATGTCCTAATATCCACCAGTCATTTCTGCAGCCTATCATATCTCTTTGAAGGTTTTCTGCTTGGATCAGAGAGACATGTTGATCATGGAAAACAGATTTTTTATACACTAAGAGATTATCCAAAACCTGTAGTGGCTGTAGAACTGCTTCCATTTCCTGTGAATCTTCTAAAACCCCTCTTAAAAAATAATTTTTAAAGGTATTTATACTGTCTTAGGCATAGGCAAACTCATACTGATGAGCTCTAGCACTGCAAAAGGGTTTACAAAGTTGATAAATGAAAGATCCTTAGGGGCTGGGGAGATAGCTTAGTAGAATAAGCACTTTCCTGGCAAGTGCAAGGACCTGAGTTCAATCCCCGGTTCCAAAAAAAAAAAAAGAAAGATCCTTAAAGACTAGAAAGTGAAGGCAAACTAAGTTGCACGGTTTATTTTAGTATCTATCTCCCTTTTCTAAAAGTCTTCCCCTGAGTCACCACTAAGTCTTACTAACAAGACTACCAGAATGCAGAACACCGTGATTCCAGCGTTTCCTCTTCATCAAAACCCATGATGGAGCACCATAAGCACTGGATAGCTCGGTGGCAGAGTGCTTGCTTACCATGTGTAAAACCTTGAGCTTGATTCTCAGCACCACAAGATGAAACAAGACAAAATTGATGCCTCTATTCTTGTTCTTTGGATTCTATTCTATTTTTTCATAGTTGAAAGTCTAACTTGTTTCCAGTCCTTGGTTGCATATGTATATTCAAAGTGGAAATAATGCCTTAAAATATATGTTCAGTACAACATTTTGTGCACTATATTTGGAGTGTGGACTATTCTTGTCAGCCTCCAATTAGTACTTACTTCATTTATGCCTATGACCAGTTACCCCTTTCTCTGTAGTAGGGCATTTGGTCTACAGCAAAACTCTGTACAGAAACAACAGTCCATATCTCATCCCACACATTCATCTGAAACAGTACCAATCAACCCAAATGCCTTCACATCTTACCTTATTTAGTGTAAAGTTACTAACTAAAACTTACCGTTATCACTTTGTTCTTTTCCCTTTACTTCCTCCTGAACCTCTTCTTCCTCTGACTCGGCTCCACTATCACTGCTTTCAGCTTTCCCATTAACA
>NW_004524721.1:3528681-3534143 GCF_000260255.1 Octodon degus
AAAAAAAAAAAAAGGCTGAAAATTCACTGTGCTATTTTGCTTTAGAGTTACTCTTTAGAGTATAAATCTGATTTGATATTTTTGCACTCCAGTTTAAATCTGTAATTTTTCTTTGTTTTTTGAGATAGAGTTTTGCTCTATAGCTCAGGATGACTTTGAACTCACTATGTAGTTAAGGCCAGCCTCAAACTCACAGTGATCCTCCTACCTCACCTCCAGAGTACTGGGATTATGAGCATATGCCACCATACCCAGCTAGTTTTAGTTTTTGTTTTTTGTTTTTAGGAAAAATAGCAAATTATACATTATTTCATCTCCTCACTTTAAACTATGGCTTCATCATTAATAAAAGTGGATGCAAAAAATGGCTAAACTTTACAAAATATAGCAACACAACTTTACAATGTATAGGGTATCCTAAAGGTTATAACAATTTTATTAAGGTAAAGAATACCAGCTGGGCATAGGGGCGTATGCCTGTAATCCCAACACTTGGGAGGCCGAGTTCCTGAGTTGAGGGTCACTGCAAGTTTGAGGCCACCCTGGGCTACATAAGCAAGTTCAAGGCCAGCCTAACCTGCACAGTGAGACCCCCATCTCAAAAAATAAGACAAAACAGAAAACTAAACAGCAGTCAAAAGGGCTTCAGAATATCCATTTCTGAAAGGCTCCCTTATGATCATTTTATTTATTTATTTATTTATTTATTTGTAATTTTAGGACAGGTTCTACAGGGTGTACAGAGTCTCACTGAGTAGGTCAAACTTATAGTGATCCTTCTGTTTACAGCCTCCCAAGTGCTGGGATCATAGGCATGCGCCACCATGCCCAGTCTCAATTGCTGCCTTGGGTGCAGGACTGGCACGATAGGCCTGGGATCGGCAGGCCCAAGGATCAAATCCCTAGCCCCTGCATCAGCCTAAGCAGATGTTTTAATCCACTGATCTATTTGGCTAGCCCTTATCATTTTACTTGATAGCGGTTAACAGCCAAAGAAATGCTGCCCTCTGTTACAAAGTTCACAAAATAAAATTGTGAAAATGTAACAAAGGGCACAATATTGAACAGCATGGAAGAGACTGAAAAAGAAAACAACACAAAATACTGGTCTTAATCTACCAAGTAGAAATTGCTACAAAAGTTAAATCTGTCAAGCAGTCTGGCAAAAACTAGTTTTAACATGGATTTTTATGGTCAAAGATAATTTATTTAATATTTCACAAATTATGAGCCCTGTCTACCACAAAAATAGTGTTTTATAAAGGCTTGAAGATCTTTAAAATCCAGGATTTGTTCATAACTGTGTTCCTTAAAACAATGCTTCCGATAAACTTAAAAGAGCTACTTAACAAGGGATATCCCTCCTCAGTGATTAGCAGGAAACCTAAAAGTATCCTTATCTTATTCTGCTTTTGAAAAATCTATGCATTCATAGACATATGTTTGTTCCTGTGTGCTTGAAGGAAATACCTTAATTTGTGACATAAAACTTGTAAAAGAATCTTGTTGAGAAATCTTGTTAACTATTTCTCTTAATAAAGTGTTCCACAGCAGAAATGTTTTCAAGACAGTCCCAGTATTTCTCCAACTCTTGAGTAATATTTTTAAAGATTTCTATTCCCATACTTCCTTTCCTCCTATAGTCAACCACATAATGTCAGAGAACATGGGGTGGCAGGGGGGGGATGACCCTAAAATACCTTATCACCACTGTTAGAGCCTAAGCCTACGGTGTTGCTCAAAGTCGCATGTGTTCGGAGATGGGGATTAATCCACTGATAGAAAGAAAGGATGTAGCACATAGTTGAAGGCAGTGGGTCATGAAGGTGTGATTGAGACTGGAACTTATCCCTGGCATCTTACTCTTTGGCTTTTTCTGTCATTCTGTACTTTATGCCTTCAGAAGGGAAGTAGCACTGCTATGCCACAACCTTCCACCATTTTTCTGCCTAGAAGCCAGCCAAACATGGACAAAAACCTCTGAAACTGCAAGCCAAAATGTTTCCTCCAGTAGCTGTATTTGTCAGGTATTTGGTCACAAAGGCTGACTAACAGAAATACAATGTAATATATCTTAAGGAAAAAACACTCATCTGAAGATATACTTAAATAAAGCTCTAAAAAAATTTAATAATTTATATTTCTACAAATTCCTAAAAGAAAGCAACTATTTGTCTAATATAAATAAATGAGTGCTGTTTTGAATATTTTTAATGTCTGCTATGAATTCTTTTCCTAACCTTTTTCATTTCTTCCACATATGCAATCATGGCTTCTTCTTTAGTCATATCACCCAATGAACTCCAAGCATCCCTGGAAATGAAAATATATACATAATGACAAAAAGATATCTGATTTTCAATTGTGCAGAGTATAATAAATAGCTGGTACAATATGATTATCAATTTAAAAGAAATTCAAAAAAGAGCTATGTTATAGGTACTAAGAATCGCTAATAAATGTATCACCTTGAAGAAAACTTAGCACTCAGTGACTTTTAAAATGTTTCATCAACTATCATTCTTTGTTGAAGAAGTAGTCTAAATGGGCTTTTGTCTGACATTTGAAGTCTGCAATAGCATTCATTTAAGAATTAAAAAAAAGAACATAAAATGTTAGTCAATTGGGAAAATAGTAGAAACATCTTGGTAGTTTATGATTCTTTTAAGTACATTAAAAATCAAATGCCTATTCAAGTATAGTACATCAGAAATGACAGCACAGATGAAAAGTTAATGTGGCAGTTCTTGAGTCATACTCCTAGTTACACATTATCTTAAAGCCAAAGAAACAATGTCACTTGACAAGCAAAAGTCCTATTTTCCTTGGCAGCTAAAAGAGGTAGGGGAGTCTGTTTGCTCTTTTCCTTAGTTTGGGAGTTTCCCTGGGCATTAAAGAAAAAGAGAGAGAAGCCAAAAATGGTGCTGCATGCCTATAATCCCAGCACTTGAGAGGCTGAGGCAAGAGGATTGCCGTGAGCTCACAGCCAACCAGGGCTACACTGTGAATTCAGGGCCAGCCTGAACTACATAGTGAGACCCTGTCTCAGAAAAAAAGAAGACAGACTCATAAAGAAAAGTGTTGGGGCTGGGGAGTTAGCTCAGCAGCATAAGTGCCTGTCCAGCAAGCACAAGGTCCCAAGTTTAACTTCTAGTACCATTAAAAAAAAAAAAGAAAGAAAGGTATGTTTTGGGCTGGGGATATAGCTCAGCAGCATAAGTGTGTGTCTGGCAAGTGCAAGGTCCTGAGTTTGACTGCAGGTAGGAAAAGTGATTTTTTTTATTTTATTTTATTTTTTTTTTTTTGCAATTTTTCTGAAAAATTTTATCTTTTTTTTTTTTTCAACAAATAATACACTGCATATGTTCTTCTTAGTGGTTAATTGCTGTACAAGATGCGGGGGAAAAGTGATTTATCTTTATGTACTATACTTCTTGGTTTTATTGTTTTCCTGTCTTCTTCAAGATTTTCCTATTTATATAAAACTGTATGAAGGCCACCTGTTGTAGATAAAGTCCAGGGATATAGCTCAGCGGCATAAGCACCTGCCTGGCAAGCACAAGGTCCCAAGTTTGATCCCTGGTACTGCAAAAAGGAGAAAGAGAAAAAAAAGAATTGAGGCTAAAAACTGTATCCAGGGCCAGGAAGACAGCTCAGCAGCATAAGTGCCTGCCTGGCATGCTCAAGGTTCCAAGCTCAATTTTACTGGTACCACAAAAAAAAAAAAAAATAAATAAATAAAAACTGTATCCAGTACCCAGGACACTTTATGCACAGAATAATATACAACCACATAAGTAACAGTTGTATGATAATTATGTCATTAAAATTCTTTCTTAGCTCTATAAATAAAATTACCATTTATATCTTCCAATAGGATCCCAGAATCCAGGTCTTGAAAGTTTGCAGGGTCCTTCAGTTGCCTGTTTATAGAAACTATAGAACTTGAGCATCATTTCATGTGTTGGCTGGAATGAACCTATTGGAAAAATCCATTAAGTTCAGAACACTGAGGGAATATACCAATAATTCAAAGTTATGTATTAGCTTAACCATAAAATACTAGTAGTGAACTTATATTTTATTAATGGTTCAAATAATTTATTTCTACATCAGAAACAAAAGTTATGGTAGTTATATTTATTGCTTTGTTCCTCTACTTTCAAACAACTACAAAAATTTAGTTGTTTTATAACAATGCCCAAAATAGTTAAACAAACATGCTACATAGGTGTAGCAAAAATAACCATCCAATATAAAAACAAATATGTGAAAACACAGAATATTATTATCCAAAGTAAAGCTGTGACAATCAAAACTGTTTAGCATAATTCTGGTTAATAAAATTACTTCAGTAAAAATCCAACTCCTCCTGGGAAAATTTCAATTTCCCATTGGATATAAGGAACTTTTTCTAAAGCCTACTAGTATATACTTTGGTAGAAAAATAATTAGTTTAACATAAAGTAATTTCTCAATTTCTACCTCTGTATTTTTTTTAAGAGTATGAAAACTTATTGGAAAATAGGAATAGGGAATAAAGAATGGGGAACAGAAATAGTTCCTGAGACACAGGAGTCCCACATGGGTTGTCCTTCCTCTATAAGTCTAAACTCATCAATTTATCTGAAGATAAATCTTCATGTATTTTCTAGTATGTGTATAATCTTTTCTATGTTTAAAATAGTCAAATTGCATTAGCAAGCACTCTAAGTTGCAATATTTTCAATAGAAGTGACAACCTGAAACACTGTTTTATAATGAATGATTAAATAACTACAATATACACATATAACAAATTAACTTGCAAGTACGGCTCTATATTATATTATAGAAATATATGAATACTGAAATGAGAAATCCCATAATTTGCTATGAGAAAAAATGCAACTGAAAAAGAACACATACAGGTGGCACACAACTGTAATCCTAGCTTTCAGGGAGCTTGAGGCAGGAAGGTCTCAAGTTGAGCCCTGCTTAGACAACCTATGTCAAAAAAATAATTTTTTTTTTCCAGAACCGGGGATTGAACTCAGGCCCTTGAGCTTGCCAGGCAAGCACTTATTCTACTGAGCCATCTCCCCGGCCCCTTAAAATAAAATATTTTGAGCTGGCAATATAACTGAGTACAAAACCCCTATGTTCAATCCTCAGCACACACACACACAAAACACTAGCCAGGTGTAGTAACACATGCCTAGAGTCCCAGCACTTGGAAGGCTGAGGCAGGAGGTCTGCCATAAATTCTACGTTGGCCTAGGCTACAGAAGTTGAGTTCAAGGCTACCCAACATCACAGAGTGAGACACTGTCTCAAAAAAAAGACCAAAGTAGCATATATTATATGCTTTTTTTTTTTTTTTTTTTTTGTTTAGGGATTGAACTCAGGCCTTTGCGCTTGCCAGGGAAACGCCTACTCTGCTGAGCCCTCTCCCTGGCCCCTATATGCTCTATTTTTATAAA
>NW_004524721.1:3534243-3538773 GCF_000260255.1 Octodon degus
CGTTATCACTTTGTTCTTTTCCCTTTACTTCCTCCTGAACCTCTTCTTCCTCTGACTCGGCTCCACTATCACTGCTTTCAGCTTTCCCATTAACAGTTTTGGCATTTGGAGTAGAAGTCAGAACATTACCAAGATCTAAAACATGAAATGACTGTTCAATCATTAAGGTACTAACAGAAATAATGCTATAATTTACAAATAACTAGTAAAATCATATTGAATTAAACTGGCAAAATTTCATATGTAATTAATAGTATTCTGTCTCTTTACACATATAAAGATAAAATCCTTCAATTATCAATTTATAACAAAAATAATAAAGCTATCTTAAATCTTTCTAAACAGGAAAAGGGTTCTTTTTAAGTGAACATTAATCAAACTAGTAAAGACATAAGCCAAGTATGGTGATATATGCATGTACCTGGACTGTAGAGCCAGACCCTAACTCAAAAATGAAAACTAGAGGCCGGGGAGATGGCTCAGTAGAATAAGCGCTTCCCTGGCAAGAGCAAGGGCCTGAGTTCAATCCCCGGTTCCACCAAAAAAAAAGAAAGAAAACTAAAAGTATAGCAAAAGTACAGTTTAGATAAATGATCTTCATACATAGTAAATCCAGAGATGTTTGCTAACTGCTGAAAACATAAAATACTTAGTCTTACCAACAATTTCATCAATTGTACTTGGATTCCATTTTTTAAAAAATTTAATCTTTTATTATTATAAGGGTTTTATAAAACATACAATTTCACATTTTTTTTTTCCTTTGTGGAACCAGGGATTGAACTCAGGCCCTTGTGCTTACCACGTAAGCTCTTATTCTACTGAGCCAACTCCCCAGGCCAAAAGTTGCATTTTATTTTTTTATTGGCAGAACCGGGGATTGAACTCAGGCCCTTGTGCTTGCCAGGGAAGCACTTATTCTACTGAGCCATCTCCCTGGCCTTCTTTGGTCTTTTTGAGGAAAGGTTTCACTCTGCAGTTCAGACTGGCTTTCAACTTACTTCATATCCCTGACTAGCCTCAAAATCATGGAAATCCTCCTGCCTCAGTCTCTTTATTGCTCACTATTGCTGAGATTATAGGTGTCCACCACCACACCCAGCTAACAATTTAACATTTTCATGATTGTAATTATAAATATTTGTAATTTTACTTCTAATATTATTTCCCACAGATATGCTTTCATGAATGTAAAATGGCATAATAAACATAGTTACTCTCAGCAGTATTTTTTGAAGATAACAGAAAATTATCTACATTAGAATGGCTCAGGTTAAAAATAAACTGTATTTGGGCCCACCATTCCTAACTTACAACCCTTAGATCCAGATATTCTGAAATCCCAAATTTTCTAATTTTGAAAAAGTGATATAGTATACTATATGACAACTCCAACAGAGATTCAAGTATCTCTCAATAAAAAATTAGTAATAAAATTTTTGCACCAAAATAGTTCTGCAGTGAACAGTTTCATTCATTCTTTCATTTTTGGAGACAGGGTCTTGTTATTTAGTTCAGACTAGCCTCAAACTCACAGCAATCCTTCTACCTTAGCCTCCCCAGTGCTCTGATTGTAGAAGATCCTCTGGACAACTCTCCTTGAAAGAAGAGCAGTTAGTCTTGATTTTGGCTGTGCCTAACCCTATTTCCATTTATTGATATGTAATAGGGTGTTTCCTTATCCCTTCTACTGGCTTTAAGTAATGTACATTGTTCTAGCCGGTGCTGGTGATAGTCTTTGAAGATGACATGCATGTTTCCCTGAAAACCCCACCTGCTGCTCTTTAATGTGAGCCACCCAATGTTCCACACCATCAGCTAGGATTGAGGCTCAAGGCTCAAGGCTCAAGATAGAGGCGAAGACTTCCTAAGGCTTGAAAGATCACACATGAGAACTGAAGCACCAGGGGCCAGGGAAGATGGCTCAGTAGAATAAGTGCTTCCCTGGCAAGCACAAGGGTCTGAGTTCAACCCCCAGTTCCGCCAAAAAAAAAAAAAAAAGAACTGAAGCACCTGATCCCAAAACATTAGATACTATCTCAATTGTGTATTGCAGATTACTCTCTGCATATTGCAGAGGTAAATATAGCCTCCTACCTAGCCCAGCTAACAGTATTCACCTACTTCCTGCCATTCTCAATCATTCATCATCAAGCCACTCCTCCTTCATGACTGAATAAAACCTGGGTTTGGCCGTGGGTCAAGGCCTTTGTTCTGTTTAGCAATCACCATGTCTGGACTTGGGACCCCTTGGCTCCCCATAACTATAAATATGCCTTAGTATCTTTATTCTCACTGTGGGTTGCACTGGGTGTGGTAGATTGGAATTAACTTGATGGGATTCCAATAACTTATCTATGGGATTACAAATATGAACTTCCCAGACCAAAACAAGGACCAGGAAAGGCTCTTTATAGGATTATAGGCATGTACCATCACATCTGGCTTTGAATAGCATTAAATGACAAGAAGAATCCAACTAGCCTCACATTATTTCAGATTGTGTTTTGTCCACAGATTAGTTCATGTCAGCTTTGAGAATTATTAAATCATAGTTAAATAGCCAGGTACTTGAGGAGAAAACATTTTACTTTTGTTTTCTTAAGTGAATAAGCATAAAGCATAAAGATTATTAATATTTGACTCCTCTAGGAAAATCAGATATAAAAAGGTGTGGTACATAGTTATGCCCAGTATTAGCTGCACATGGTTTATTACCATAACAGAAATAAACCACAAGGTTTTCATTATAGTGCAGGAAAGTTACTGCTCTGAAAAACTGAAAAAATTCTGTCAGTCATTAATAGGTACCTTGTAAACTGGGACATCAGGCTAATTTTCAATTAAAGTATATACAGTTTTCATCTGGATTTACCCTTGTGGTCTTCGATGATTCTCTAAAAACAAAAGTTATTTTTGAACATAGGGTCTCATTTTGTGGCACTGACCTTGAACTCAACTGTGATCCTCCTGCTTCAGTTTAAGGAGTGTTGGGATTACTTAAAAAAAATTTAAGGAGCAAATGTGTACAATTATTACCCTAAAATTTTCTATTTTATGTAACTGCTGTTAGTAAATAAAACATAACTCTTTTAACCTTTTTTTTTTTTGCAGAACGGGGATTGAACTCAGATCCTTGCGTTTGCCAGTCAAGCGCTTATCCTACTAAGCCATCTCCCCCACCCCTTTTAATATCTTACTGAAAAAAATAAAAAATGTTAAATGAATTCACTGATCTCTTAATTACCTTACTATATCAAATACAGTAAATGATATTGTAAATATCCATTTTAAAATTTGATATAAAAATCATTCAACCATGGCATTGTTAATATATAAAGTACAACACAAAATAATTTGTCAAAACAAAATTATGGTGTGGTAGTGGTGCATACCAGCACCTCAAACACCATGATAAGAAGACAATGAGTTTAAAACTAGCTTGGGTTATATAGCAAGACTTTGCCTCAAAACAATAAATAAATAAATAAATAAATAAATAAATAAATACTGAAGGAAAAAAAGTGAAACAAAGATGTTACAATTTTGTATATGCTAGATGAAGTACCCAGCATTAACTTAATACTTAAAGGTTGAAAACTTTAAGGATTTACTGTATTTTGGAATTTCAATACATTTGCTTGGAAGGAAAACTCCTGGAATAACAATTTATTATTATACAAACGTGCAAAATTCATTTGGTATACGCATATAGATAAAAGTTTTACATGGATTTCATTATTCCTACCTTCTAAGTACTTAGAGATTTTCTCCAGTCGGACTGGCATGTGAAAGTAAAAATAAAAATTAGATAGATGAATATTAATGCATGCCTAATAAATTAGTGACTACATTTAAAAATAGGTGAAAGTATCTAACCTGAGGTTAAATCAGAACTCCTGCCAATCTTTTTGTCTTCCACAATTTCATAAAATGGACCTATGACATGTAGCAGTTCTTCAACTTTCTCAGTCATTGGCATAGTTTCAATAATCTGTAATCGAAAGAAACCAATGTTGTGAAATAAAACTATTAATTTGATCTATATTAGTATTAAAAAGCTGTTTCTAGTTTATCAATAATTGACAGTTGAAGTTCATCATTAGACTTAATATTACAGACATGTACAACCATGGCCAGCTCTTAAAAGACTTCAATAAAAAGCTTCACATAACACTTTATATAATAATCTATAAATTGTGTGTTAAAATTAGAGGCTTTAACAAAAATACAGTTAGAATAAAATTATGATGTTTTTTCTCTAAGATGTTTCTCAAAGAATAAAGTAGGAAATGGTACAAACTTTCAAACACCTACAAAATTATATGTCAAGGTAGAATCATCAAATTTAAAAAGCAAGGTAAATTGCTGGAAAAGACTCAACTAACTAGCCATCAACAGGCGACTGACTTGAGAAATTAAAGTATTTCCTATGTGGAATACTTTGTAGATATTAATAATAAAGTAAGTATTGTTTGTGTTGATTAGAAAAATGCCTAGAATTTTTTAAAGGAAGGGAGCTAGTTACTT
>NW_004524721.1:3539526-3549183 GCF_000260255.1 Octodon degus
TTTCTCAATAAAATTATGGGGAAAAATAATAAAATAAAGTATAATCCTTTATCATTCTTGTATATTTTTTCAGCTTATCCAGTTTTTTCAGAGTTTTTGTTTTTGAGACAGTTTCGCTAAGTAGTTGAGACTGGCCTTGAATTTACTGTGTAGCCCAGGCTGGTCTCAAACTCCTACCTCTGCCTCCCGAGCACTGGGATTACAAGTGTGTGCCACCTTGCCAGGCTGTTTATACAGTTTTTAAATGTATGGCTACTTTGGACCTTTAAAACTCACAGCAGCCCTGGTCTCCCTACTCACTCTCCCTGCTTAATCCTGATTTACTGCCTATCTTCCACAGAATATATAAGCTCAGTAAGAGGAGCCCTCTTGTAATTTTGCTTTTCCTGTTTTTGTAGTGTCTGACACATAGAAGGCATTTAATAAAACCACGTAGTTTAAAACCCTGAAGTTCTTGGGCCAGCAAGATGTGAGTCTGGGTGTGGTGGTACACACCTGTAATTTCCAGAGCACTGAGGAGGCTGAGAATAGGAAGATCACACAAGTCCAATTTACATAGTAAGACACTGTACCAACTACACAAACAAACAAGCAAACAAAAAAACCCTGAAGTTCGTGTTCAAACATGCTTTTATTTCTAAAACTGATACAGAAAAGATCATCAGTCATCTACAATGATAAGCAACTCTGATATGATTATTTATTTATTTGGTGCTAGGAATTGAACTCAGGACCTTGTGCTTGCCACACAGGACCTTATGCTGCTAAGCTATCTCCCAGCCCTCTTACATGATTCTGAGCTGAGACAATGCCCATCAACACCACCACAGCGGCTCACATTTATGGGAAGAAAGTTAAGAGAGAGACTATATAGACTGGATTATATTAAGTGTTTTTAGGGATTATAATTTAATTTGATAGCTAACAGTAACTTATCTAATTGCTGCTCTTTTCAATGGACAGGAGTAAAAAAAAAAGATTTATATCACAAGATTGATTGATCGATTGATTGATTTTTGCACTGGGGATCAAACTCAGGACCTTGTACTTGCCAGGCAAGCACTTATGCCACTGAGCTATCTCCCCATCCCACAAAATTTCTTCTTGCTAAAAGAAATATCTATTATAAGGCTGGAATCATAAAGGGGCAATTTTATAACTTTACACTATATTTAAGTGGTAGCATATTTGGATTCTAGTAATAATTCTAAGAATTAGATTGAAACAAAAAACTAAAACCATGGGTTAATATTTATTCTGATATAACCAAAGTTATGGCTAACAAATGGCAGAGATATAATTCAAACACATCACTCTTTCTGCTTACCCTATACCATCTCAATATGAAGACCAACTTAGTACACTCAGATTAGACAACCATGTATCTCATCTTGATCCCCATTTAACACGTCCATTGGTTCTCCTCTATTTTAGTTATCTCTCCTTTAGATATAATTTATGTCTAATTTAAAGTTATCCCCCCAGCCCAACAAAAACTGTTTCTCAAATTTGTACTAACTAGAGAGCTGGTCAATTCAGACTTTGGATTTCTTATGTATCATAAGGCAAGAGAATGAATTATGAATTGGCAGAACTCATTAGTGAAGTACACACCAAACCTAACCAGAGAATAAACCACAATTTCCATAAACTAGAATTTCAGTAATTGATACAGAAAGAAAACAAATGGCCATCATAAGATACAAAGAACTTATGAAATTCTCTTTGAAGAAGAAACGTCAAAAGTCAGCACATAAGGCACCAGGGAGATGGCTCAGTGGTATAAGTACCTGCCTGGCAAGCACAAGGTGCTGAGTTCAATCCCCAGTACCAAAAAAAAGAGAGAGAGAGAGAGAGAAAGAAAGAAATCCTCCCAATCTTTAGGGTTGACCAAATAGCTCAGCAGATTAAAGTGTCTGCAAGCAGGCCCAGGGGCTGAAGGTTCGATCCCCAGGTCTGCCGTGCCTGCCCTGCCACCAGGGCACACAGAGACACTAATGGAGACTGTGTGTGGTGGCATGCACCTATAATCCCAGCTCTTGGAAGGCTGTACACAGGCAGATAACTACGAGTCAAGATCTAGTAGTGAGACCCTGAATACCCTGTAGGCCCTTCCCTAAAATAAAAAAAGTCAACATATAAATGTAAAGAAAAAAATATATATATGCAAATATAAGAATAGTTTGTACAATTGTATTGTCAATTTCTGCTGGTCTTTTGAAAGGAGTGATTAATGCTTAAAGAATTTTTTTAACTCCGATTTTTTTTTCCTCTTTTGAATTTCTTATAACTTCATTCTGTTTTGTTTTGTTTTCCTTTAAACGAATCTTACACATTAATATCTGGCAATCTGAACAACTAATTTAATGTTTTGTTTTGTCAGTTCAGCCCACCCTGAGGGTGGTGCCAGGGATTGAACTGTGGTCCCGTGCCTGCCTAGACTTGCCTAAGCAGGCACTTTTGACCACTGTGCTACCTTGCCAGCTCCTGAACAACTAATTTAAAGATAGCAACCATTGTTGAATTCCTGTTACTTTGTTTAGTGAAATCTTGTATCATTTCTAATTTTTTTCTATCACTATTTTGTATCCTTAAAAAAAAAATCAGCAATTAAAAAGATATAATTTTAGTCATTGCAAAAATTGTTGTAGTGGCACATGCCTATAATCTCAGCAATCAGGAAGCTGAGGCAGGAGTATCACTGTGAGCTCCAGACCAGCCTGGGCTGTAAAGCAAGTTTAAGGCCAGGCTGAACTGTATTTTGAGACCCTTTTTCAAAAAGACAAAACAGATAAATATCGAGCAGTTGTGTCGGTTGCACGTAGAGCGAAAGGAGTTTTTCTTCTCCTCTTCCTACGTGTTCAGTGTTTGGAATCCGTCAAGTTCGAGGACTCCAACATGTCTGTCCCAAGCTCATTCATGAAACAACTGCTTCCTATTCAGTCTACGGCCGGGGCATCCCAGTCCACAATGAGAAAGGTGAGATTTTAATGGAGAAAGTAAAGGCAAAACATTACGTGTCTGGAAAGAGGCCAGACTACGCTCCTATGGAGTCATCAGCTGAAGATGAAGAATTTCTTTTTTTGGCGGAACCAGGGATTGAACTCAGATCTTTGCACTTGTCAGTCAAGTGCTTATCCTACTGAGCCATCTCCCCGGCCCCAAGATGAAGAATTTCAATTCATTAAGAAAGCCAGGGCTGGGGAGATGGCTCAGTAGAATAAGAGCTTCCCTGGCAAGCGCAAAGGCCTGTGTTCAAGCCCCAGTTCCACAAAAAAAAAAAAAAAAGCCAAAGAACAAGAAGCAAGATGCAAAGCCTGAGGAGCAGGAAGAAGATTCCTCTAAGTGACCCCAGCTGCAGCTTACAGAATCAGATTAGTGAAGACATAAAAGAGAGATTGGCTCAACATCGGAAAATAGTGGAACCTGAAGTGGTGGGAGAAAGTGACTCAGAAGGAAAAGGAGATGCTTGGCGCGTGGAACGAGAAGATTGCAGTGAAAAAAAAGAGTAAGAGACTGATGATGAGGAAATAGAGTGGCACCGTGGCATGATGCATCAGCAAGCACAGGAAAAAAAAAAAATGAAGACATGGAAGTCATGGAGGTGGAGGATGAAGGATGTTCTGGAGAAAAGTCAGAATCAGAGTCTGAGTATGAACAGTACACAGACAGTTAAGATAGATGGAGCCTCGCCTTAAGCCAACCTTCATCCACAAGAAAGACCGAGTGACTGTTTAGGAATGTGAGGCTGAAGCACTGAAGCAGAAGTAGCTGGAGCAGGAAGCCAGATGTTTGTATAAGGAGAGGCACAAGTACTCCACAAAAATTCTCCCCTTCACAGCAATGCTTAAATATAAGATATGGCACATATATGTGTAGGCATACAAGAGATAGAAACACAAAGACATAGGGTCAGGGAGCTAGCTCAGTGGCCTAAGTACTTGACTGGCAAGTGCAAGGTCCTGAGTTCAGTCCCCAGTACTGGAAAACACACACACACACACACACACACACACACACACACCACTAAACACAAAACAAGACTTAGTCTGGTAATTTCTGCTTATCCTTTGGTAGTACTGTGAATTGAACCCAGGGTTTCACATGCTATGCAAACACTCTACCACTGAGCTACAATCTCATCCCAACCTTCCCATCTCCTCAGATTTTATTTTTGAGAAAACATTTTTTGGTAGCAGTGAGAAGTCAGTCCTATCACTGAACCACATGCTTTTTATTTTTAGAGAGTTTTACAAAATTGCCCAAGCTGGCCTCAAATTTGTGACTCTGCAGTCTCAATCCCCAGAGTTACTGAAATTTCAGTTCTGTGCCCAAAACACCCCGTTTAAAGTTTTAGGGCAATTAAATTAATTCAAAATATCGTTACTTACCCAAATGAAGACTATTTTAACCCAAATATATGGACTCTAGAACAGTATCTAAAGCACAGTAATTTTTTTATACTTACCCAATACTTCCCTTATTGAAGGACATCATTTTTAGACAATAAAAATATGCTGGAACTGTACATACATGTCTTATTAAAGCAAAGACTAAATTCCTCAGGTGTGTGAGGGATGTCTGAGAAGAATGTATCTAAAGCCACCAAGTCCTGGTGCTCCACTCTTTGCTCAACAGTCTTAGTGATCACTAATTCAAGGTCCTAAGTGTTTCTGACCTGTTGGGGAATATCCTAGGTATTAAACCTGAATATGCTCTACTCATTATTCTACTCTAAGAAACTCACATTTTAACTTTTCCCTCAATCTCCTACAGAGGGCTGTCACGAGTCAAACCTCAAAACTCAAGTCAATCCTTGGTACTCGGAGAAAACCAATGTTTTAGCCATGGCTAACTTTCAGGTTCTAGATGTGGTAACTAATTTAGTGGCTCTATTCTTCACAAGCCTCTGCTCTATTTCTCCTATTACACTAATTATCCCATCCCTTCAGAAATCCTGAAATAATTAGTTTGGGTCATCTTGAGGCATTTGTACTAATGCTTCCAACAGGCAGCCAATGTTGAGTACAGTACTCTAATCTCTCTAAATATCAGAGATTCACACACATACATTATTCAAGTGTTGGCTCATTATTCTGAATTTCTCCACAAAATAATGTGGAAAATTTGTACAAAACATATTACTTATACTTCACTATGATTAGGAACCAAAATAAATTTTATTTAAAGAAACATGGATATTTCCTTCAAAGCTATATTACCTGAATTACCCAACTTCCTCAAAGCTAAGAGAATTTTTCTTTCCATCAATACTTTACTGTACAATTTAGGAATTATGAAAAACAATTTTCTACCAAACATTATCCATTATAATATGTAAAGTAAGTTTCCTAAACCTGGAGTGCAAAAATGTCAAATCAGATTTATACTCTAAAGAGTAATTCTAAAGCAAAATAGCAGTGAATTTTCAGCCTTTTTTTTTTTTTTTTTTTTTTTTCCTAGCAGAACTGGGGACTGAATTCAGTCCCTTGGGCTTGCCAGGGAAATGCTTATTCCACTGAACCATTTCCCCTGCCCCTCAGCCATATTTTTAAGAGCATAATATAATAACTGCTTCAGTTAATAAATTATTGTAGATATAAAAAAATCTCAAATCTAATAAAACTTGGGGGATACTTTCAGTTCCACAAGATTATTTTAAAATATGCAATTTTATCTATTGATATCTATAAAGCTAAATTGTGAAAATAATTCAATAACCAAAGTTTCAATCTAAGGTTATCCTAATACACTTTATTTGTTGTATTCATAATATAAAACAAAATTTTAAATGCCTGAATGAAAACAGTATATTACATTCTAACTAGAGAAGAATCCATAGGCAGTATACATATTTTAAGATGCTATATAAGGAAGCAGTATAGTTTAAATTTGAATTCAATCCCCAGTTCTGCCGGAAAAAAAAAAAAAAGGCTGAAAATTCACTGTGCTATTTTGCTTTAGAGTTACTCTTTAGAGTATAAATCTGATTTGATATTTTTGCACTCCAGTTTAAATCTGTAATTTTTCTTTGTTTTTTGAGATAGAGTTTTGCTCTATAGCTCAGGATGACTTTGAACTCACTATGTAGTTAAGGCCAGCCTCAAACTCACAGTGATCCTCCTACCTCACCTCCAGAGTACTGGGATTATGAGCATATGCCACCATACCCAGCTAGTTTTAGTTTTTGTTTTTTGTTTTTAGGAAAAATAGCAAATTATACATTATTTCATCTCCTCACTTTAAACTATGGCTTCATCATTAATAAAAGTGGATGCAAAAAATGGCTAAACTTTACAAAATATAGCAACACAACTTTACAATGTATAGGGTATCCTAAAGGTTATAACAATTTTATTAAGGTAAAGAATACCAGCTGGGCATAGGGGCGTATGCCTGTAATCCCAACACTTGGGAGGCCGAGTTCCTGAGTTGAGGGTCACTGCAAGTTTGAGGCCACCCTGGGCTACATAAGCAAGTTCAAGGCCAGCCTAACCTGCACAGTGAGACCCCCATCTCAAAAAATAAGACAAAACAGAAAACTAAACAGCAGTCAAAAGGGCTTCAGAATATCCATTTCTGAAAGGCTCCCTTATGATCATTTTATTTATTTATTTATTTATTTATTTGTAATTTTAGGACAGGTTCTACAGGGTGTACAGAGTCTCACTGAGTAGGTCAAACTTATAGTGATCCTTCTGTTTACAGCCTCCCAAGTGCTGGGATCATAGGCATGCGCCACCATGCCCAGTCTCAATTGCTGCCTTGGGTGCAGGACTGGCACGATAGGCCTGGGATCGGCAGGCCCAAGGATCAAATCCCTAGCCCCTGCATCAGCCTAAGCAGATGTTTTAATCCACTGATCTATTTGGCTAGCCCTTATCATTTTACTTGATAGCGGTTAACAGCCAAAGAAATGCTGCCCTCTGTTACAAAGTTCACAAAATAAAATTGTGAAAATGTAACAAAGGGCACAATATTGAACAGCATGGAAGAGACTGAAAAAGAAAACAACACAAAATACTGGTCTTAATCTACCAAGTAGAAATTGCTACAAAAGTTAAATCTGTCAAGCAGTCTGGCAAAAACTAGTTTTAACATGGATTTTTATGGTCAAAGATAATTTATTTAATATTTCACAAATTATGAGCCCTGTCTACCACAAAAATAGTGTTTTATAAAGGCTTGAAGATCTTTAAAATCCAGGATTTGTTCATAACTGTGTTCCTTAAAACAATGCTTCCGATAAACTTAAAAGAGCTACTTAACAAGGGATATCCCTCCTCAGTGATTAGCAGGAAACCTAAAAGTATCCTTATCTTATTCTGCTTTTGAAAAATCTATGCATTCATAGACATATGTTTGTTCCTGTGTGCTTGAAGGAAATACCTTAATTTGTGACATAAAACTTGTAAAAGAATCTTGTTGAGAAATCTTGTTAACTATTTCTCTTAATAAAGTGTTCCACAGCAGAAATGTTTTCAAGACAGTCCCAGTATTTCTCCAACTCTTGAGTAATATTTTTAAAGATTTCTATTCCCATACTTCCTTTCCTCCTATAGTCAACCACATAATGTCAGAGAACATGGGGTGGCAGGGGGGGGATGACCCTAAAATACCTTATCACCACTGTTAGAGCCTAAGCCTACGGTGTTGCTCAAAGTCGCATGTGTTCGGAGATGGGGATTAATCCACTGATAGAAAGAAAGGATGTAGCACATAGTTGAAGGCAGTGGGTCATGAAGGTGTGATTGAGACTGGAACTTATCCCTGGCATCTTACTCTTTGGCTTTTTCTGTCATTCTGTACTTTATGCCTTCAGAAGGGAAGTAGCACTGCTATGCCACAACCTTCCACCATTTTTCTGCCTAGAAGCCAGCCAAACATGGACAAAAACCTCTGAAACTGCAAGCCAAAATGTTTCCTCCAGTAGCTGTATTTGTCAGGTATTTGGTCACAAAGGCTGACTAACAGAAATACAATGTAATATATCTTAAGGAAAAAACACTCATCTGAAGATATACTTAAATAAAGCTCTAAAAAAATTTAATAATTTATATTTCTACAAATTCCTAAAAGAAAGCAACTATTTGTCTAATATAAATAAATGAGTGCTGTTTTGAATATTTTTAATGTCTGCTATGAATTCTTTTCCTAACCTTTTTCATTTCTTCCACATATGCAATCATGGCTTCTTCTTTAGTCATATCACCCAATGAACTCCAAGCATCCCTGGAAATGAAAATATATACATAATGACAAAAAGATATCTGATTTTCAATTGTGCAGAGTATAATAAATAGCTGGTACAATATGATTATCAATTTAAAAGAAATTCAAAAAAGAGCTATGTTATAGGTACTAAGAATCGCTAATAAATGTATCACCTTGAAGAAAACTTAGCACTCAGTGACTTTTAAAATGTTTCATCAACTATCATTCTTTGTTGAAGAAGTAGTCTAAATGGGCTTTTGTCTGACATTTGAAGTCTGCAATAGCATTCATTTAAGAATTAAAAAAAAGAACATAAAATGTTAGTCAATTGGGAAAATAGTAGAAACATCTTGGTAGTTTATGATTCTTTTAAGTACATTAAAAATCAAATGCCTATTCAAGTATAGTACATCAGAAATGACAGCACAGATGAAAAGTTAATGTGGCAGTTCTTGAGTCATACTCCTAGTTACACATTATCTTAAAGCCAAAGAAACAATGTCACTTGACAAGCAAAAGTCCTATTTTCCTTGGCAGCTAAAAGAGGTAGGGGAGTCTGTTTGCTCTTTTCCTTAGTTTGGGAGTTTCCCTGGGCATTAAAGAAAAAGAGAGAGAAGCCAAAAATGGTGCTGCATGCCTATAATCCCAGCACTTGAGAGGCTGAGGCAAGAGGATTGCCGTGAGCTCACAGCCAACCAGGGCTACACTGTGAATTCAGGGCCAGCCTGAACTACATAGTGAGACCCTGTCTCAGAAAAAAAGAAGACAGACTCATAAAGAAAAGTGTTGGGGCTGGGGAGTTAGCTCAGCAGCATAAGTGCCTGTCCAGCAAGCACAAGGTCCCAAGTTTAACTTCTAGTACCATTAAAAAAAAAAAAGAAAGAAAGGTATGTTTTGGGCTGGGGATATAGCTCAGCAGCATAAGTGTGTGTCTGGCAAGTGCAAGGTCCTGAGTTTGACTGCAGGTAGGAAAAGTGATTTTTTTTATTTTATTTTATTTTTTTTTTTTTGCAATTTTTCTGAAAAATTTTATCTTTTTTTTTTTTTCAACAAATAATACACTGCATATGTTCTTCTTAGTGGTTAATTGCTGTACAAGATGCGGGGGAAAAGTGATTTATCTTTATGTACTATACTTCTTGGTTTTATTGTTTTCCTGTCTTCTTCAAGATTTTCCTATTTATATAAAACTGTATGAAGGCCACCTGTTGTAGATAAAGTCCAGGGATATAGCTCAGCGGCATAAGCACCTGCCTGGCAAGCACAAGGTCCCAAGTTTGATCCCTGGTACTGCAAAAAGGAGAAAGAGAAAAAAAAGAATTGAGGCTAAAAACTGTATCCAGGGCCAGGAAGACAGCTCAGCAGCATAAGTGCCTGCCTGGCATGCTCAAGGTTCCAAGCTCAATTACTGGTACCACAAAAAAAAAAAAAAAAATAAATAAA